>NC_136413.1:53957500-54557500 GCF_051521515.1 Lactuca serriola
AAGGTTTAAATTTTAAAAACTTTCAAACTAGTTTTGATAAACATATCAACAAAACAATTTTTCTATAAACAATTGCTTATGAGAATGATATTCTTTTTGGAGATACTTAAGGAAAAGGGAAACAGTGATCATTTAGTATAGTATTTGCCGGCGGTGGAGAATAACGTAAGAAGATTCCGATGATGAAAGAATCGTCGTCATATTCCCTGAATTTAAGCCGCCGGAAACGTGTCCGTTAAATATGCAAACCCGCAAAAGTAGGAGGGGTAAGAGTGAAAATTATATAATATATTTACAGGTGTACCCCTGAAATTTCGCCACATGCTGCGTTTAAGTCTTCTGACACAGTTTACATACCTTACTCCACAATCCAACCAACTGGAAGTGGAATATACCACCTTCGTCTTTTGCTATCTATACGTAACATGACGTCACCCTTGTACATTTACTACTGCATTATTTACAAGTAAATTTGCATGCATGTAACCCTTCATTTGATAATTTTGTATATATCGATATATAATCGAATCACTAAAGAATTACTTATACGGATGTGAAAGATTAAAACATGCTGATTGGTTTTAAATTTAATTATTATAAATTTTTTTTAGCACACACTACTATTCAAAATATTTCCACGTGCACGTAAGCTTTTAAAACTTTTTTTTTTTTTTTTTAAGTTTATCAAAGTATTTGAAAGTGATCCTATAGATTTAAGATAAATCCATGCTTATTGGTTATTATCAATTGAATTATGACCCCAAATGCATAACATAGTTGGTTTGAGTATTTATTGTATATTGTAGAAAAAAGTCAATGGTTAGAGTTTAAATAACAACATTATGTGGGTTGTAATTATATCAACCACATAAACGAGCCATTGTATACTTGATCTTCCTTTCACATGATATGTTTGAGGTGGGGTTGATATGGACCGATTCAAATTAAACGTACTGGAATAATAACATTTTTACAGAAAATTAAATAAGAAGTTTATTTTGAACTTTATGTGATCGATCGATGGAAATGATTATAGATTTTGGATAATCTATTTTAAACTCGTAAGACATCAATAATTGTTGTAACATGATTGAAATCAATTAATAACGAATTGAAAGCAACAAAAGTTTAAAGTGATGTAGTTGTGTTATTAAAGACGTGATTGAAGTGTTTTAACATCATCATGAGTAGACTAGTTGATAACCATACATTTAAATCGATTTAAATAACATATGTACACAATTCAAATGAATTTACATGAAGTTTAGTCACATCATCAAATTAATTCCCTAACCTAAAAATAAAACCACGAAAATACAAGTCACTCACTAACTAATCTACCCTAGGAGATAAACTAATTACAAGATCCTAACAACCATTAAAGATTTTGATCAACAATCAATGTTAAATGAGCAATTAAATCGAGCCATGATCTTTGCTGATTAATAGTCCAACAAAGAGTCCAACTCCGAAAGCGCAGATGGGGCTGGCTGATCATCTGGATGATCATACGGGCCCATGATATCATGCATGGATGAAGAAGATATTTCTGTAGTTATTTCATTGCTAATCCCAGTATCCTGTGATGTCACACTAATTTTACTTGATTGGTTGGTGTTAGTCGTAACATATGGCTCCACTTTGCACTGTCTGACACCTGGCTCCTCCTCCCCTTCTAGCCCACTAGACCGACCCATGTAACGGGTCGACCCAGATGATAAATAAGGGAAATTTGTACTAAAACTATTAGCACATGTAAAGTTACTTTGGTGATCACTAATGAATGGATTTATTTGGTAGGAGTTGGTGTCAAAGTTGTAATTATAAGGGGAAACAATGAAGTTTTTGTAATCTTGATCTTTTTGAAGTAATTGAGGTTGGACATGAGAGAAATAGGATGGGTAGTTATCATTATCAACCAAACCCTTGAATTTTTGAGCATTTGCATTTTCTTTGTGGTTGTTGGTCATGTTATTTGTATCCGAGTGATTGTAACTTGAACCCGGGTTCAAATATGGAGCCGGAGTATCCATCAATGGTGGCATATCCAATAACTCATCCACAAAAGAATTAATCCCATGATTATCATTATTTGGATTATTCCTTCTAATTTCTGTACTCTTTTGAACAATACGACATACTACCCATTCATCCTGAAATCCATAAATCAACAAAAATAACAATCATGATTAATATATATTGATTATATTCGTATCTTTTTAAGAAATATATATGAAATGAAATTAAAAAATTAAGAATAAAAAAAAGGTGACGGGTGCATAGGGATTTGAACCTTGGATGCTCTAGACATGTTGTAATAAGAGAAGTCGCCTTCGAGTCTAAATTCATGCATGACCCAATTGGTTTTCTCCCCTTTTGGAGCTCTTCCTTTGTAAAAAACAAGTGTTTTCTTCATCCCCACCAACTTTCCGGTGGATTTTCCTTTTTTATTATGTATCTCTTTATCTTTTCCGGTGGCCTTCCAGTAGCCGGAATCTGTTGCTCGGTTTGTTCTCATCCCCGTCGGATACTTTCTGTCTCTTTGACAAAAGAAGAACCATTCCTTCTCCCCCATCTTTGCTCTCCCTGCAGAATATTTTTACAGTTATTCAAGCAAGAAAGCTTAAATTCACAATCAAGAAAAGAGACGAAAAGAGGGATCTAGCTATAGCTATACTTTTTAACGTCATCATAGTGCACGAATCCCTAATTGGAAAGTTTATCGCTTTTTATCAGCAGCTAATTATGATATACCTTCTTAACAATTATGGTAGAATTTTGAGAAATGATGACGCAATTTCAATTTTTGTTTAGAATAAATAAAAAATTGACGAAATTGTCTGAATCATTCGGGTTACTGTTTACAAATTTACGAAAACGACGATCGATCTCTTCATGAGATGATCAATTGGTGCAATTTCGTAAAATTGATTGTTTTTAGATAAGAAGATATTAATTGTGGATAATTAGAGAAATTCAATTGAAAGATGGCGACTGATCGGAAGAACTTACGAGGTAAATCCCAGGGTTCACACTTGTTCAGATCAACTTCTCCGATGGCGCTAGCGGAGAAGTTTCTGTTGACGACTTTTGGTGTAAGATAATGAGTTATTATCTCCTCATCCGTCGGATGAAATCTGAATCCCGGAGGTAAACCGATCAACGCTTCATCTCCTTCGTTCGCCACCATCGTTCCTTCTGCCATAGCTACAGCTACAATTAATTAATCACTGGTACGTTTCACAGGATCAGCTAGCTGAATGTTAAATACAACTACTGATCTATCAACACTAAACCTAATTTCGAAAACAAATAGTTGAAGAAGATGATGAATTGAGGCTTTAATATGGTTTCTTCTTCAGGAAACAGGTAAAAGCTAGGGGAAGAACAGCAAACAGCGGTTTAGAAAGAGGAAAATGAAGACAAGTAATGAATTTAAATAGAATAGATGCGTAGACAGCAAGCAACTTCTCCGGGAATACTCTTTCTCTTGGCTTTTTGTCAAACTTTTGGACTTTTTTTAGAAAGTGGCATTTCGAAGTATATTCCATCATGTATGTATAATGTATCCCGTGAACGAGTACAAGTTTTAAGTAAATTACATAAATGGTCCCTATGGAATACTGAAAGAAGCAACTTTAGTCCAAGTTTATTTTCAATATAATTATATTGGTGGTTCATATGGTTTCTTTTTCTTGTATGTTTGGTCCCTGAATCGTTAAAATCTAACCCTTGGGATGTTAAAGTTTAATAAATGACAATTTTACACTTTTTTTCTTTTTATATTTTCCTCATCTATTATTATATTAGATTTTATGTTTAACATGGGCACATAAAAAATGGTGAATGGAAAATAGAAATGAGGACTCAATTGCAAACCCTGTGTTAACACTTCTCCAACGTCCAACGTCCACCGACAACCAACACCACTAACCATTTCGGTTAAGACCCTAAATCCATCTTGATAGTGAGTCTATGAAACCATGAGAGAGAGGGATAACTTGCGGATCTGAATCTCATCTCTATATAACTGTCTATTCCTAGCGTCTTCTATTCGTATTTGGAGATGAGTGTCTCGAAACTTTCATTGTTCTTGTTTTTGGATTTTGATTGCTCTTGTTTGATGAAGTTCTTTTATCATTCGGTTCATATTTTCAAGTCTCTTTTATTCGATTAATGATGTTGGTTTTCTGATTTGCTTCTTCTTCAAGAACATATATAATTGTGTGGGTATGCGGAAATTTGAGCAATCACCCAAGTACTCCTTTGGTTCCAAATAAATGTAAATATATTTTAAATTTATTTTCTCAAATTTCCACCAATTATAAGTTGCACAATAATATTAAAATGGAATTAAAAAGTTGACCTAATTGCCTACACATGCTTTTGAACCGGTCGTAACAAAATTTCCTTAAATTACCACTCATTGTAACACTTGATCCAACCACTACACTTTTCAAAGTTCATTTATCCGTTTTCATTTCTAGCGTTCTTGGTAGTAAATCATGAACACCATTAGTTGGGTTAACGGCCGCGTCATGGTCTTTATTGTCCACTCCCTCGTCTATAATGGTATGTTTCCCCATATTGAACATGATAAAAAAATCAAAAGTCAAAACCAATATTGTTTATTCTAAAAATTAATTCTTTTTTTTTCGTGAGACTGTAAAAATGGTCCTTGTAGTATGAAGAAACCGTCTTTTAAAGATCTTAGGTTTTGGGTTACATTGCCTTTGTTGAAAACACAAGAGACATCATCAATGACAATTAACATGGGTAAACAAGTTCTTATTTCTTTGTTCAATTCACGATCATGTATTTGCGCGTTAAAGGCATCAAATAGGTATGTTGGAAGCATCTAATAGCATCAACGAAAAGGCATCCAACATATGCAATAGAGGAACATTGTTCATTTAGGTCCAAAGGTTTTATTCAAGTATTGATTTCTAATTTTTATAATCAACATTTTTTATGTGTTGGTGACTTAAACTTTTTTTTAATCTTATTACTTAATATAATAATAGATAAATAAAATATAAATAAATGTAAAAAAAGAACAAAAGGACAAAATAAGAAAAAGATAAAATGGTAATATGAACATTTATTAAAGATTAAACATCTAACCGTTAGATTTAATCGTTGAAGGTCTAGACTATGGGTGAGCATTTGGACCGGACCAAACCGAACCGAACCAGACCGGTTTCGGAGAATATTGTGGACTGTGGACCGGACCGGATGACACTTACCGGGTCCGGGTCGGGTCCATGTCCAGGTTTTCCGGTTCTTGGACCCGTTTGGACCGATACAACTTTATATGCATACGGTACAACTTGTTAAAACACGTTTTTGGGTTTGATATAACTCTTTAAAACGAATATGTTGTTGGGTTTGATATGTTACAACTCGTTAAAGTAAATACTTTTTTGGGTTTGATGCGGATAACTCGTAAAAATGAATACATTTTCCTTTATTGTGCCCTTTGGACCAATCAAACTTTGATTATTTATATTTTATACCATTTGTTTGAAGGATTGTAACTCATTGAATATAACACTAAAAGCAACACAATTATAGTTTAAAATCATCTACAAACTATAAATTTCACGTTGGAAAAAAGCGCATGTCAATCTGACTTAAAACGAATGAAATGTGCTTCTTTAAAGAATTTCACTGAATACAAAAGTTTAAATTTCTTGTTGAAAAGCTGAAATATTTCAGCTTTGATATATCATCTTTGAAGGATCGTAACTCATTGAATATAACTCCAAAACAACAAAATTATAGTCTAAAATCATCTACAAAATCTAAATTACACGTTGGAAAAAATTGCATGTCAATCCGACTTAAAAAGAACGAGATGTGCTTGTTTAAAGAATTTCATAGAATACAAAATTTTAATTTTTTTGCTGAAAAGCTAAAATATTTCAGCTTTGATATCTCATCTTTGAAGCATTGTAACTTATCGAATATAATACAAAAGACAATGAAATTATAGTCTATAATCATCTACAAAATCGAAATTACATGTTAGAAAAAACCATATGTTAATCCGACTTAAAACGAATGAGATATGTTTGTTTAAAGAATTTCACATAATACAAAAGTTTAATTTTATTGCTGAAAAACTGAAATATTTCAGCTTTGATATCTCATCTTTGAAGGATTGTAACTCATCAAATATAACACCAAAAACAACAAAACTGTAGTCTAAAATCATTAAAAAAAACTCAAAATTATACGTTGGAAAAAACCACATGTCAATCCGACTTAAAACGAATGAGATATGATTGTTTAAAGAATTTTACAAAGTACATTTTTTATAAAAATAAGCCGGTCCAAAACCGGTTTTTACCCAAGAACCGGCCGGATCGGACATGTTTTGCTGAAATCCTAGAACCGAGAACCGGCCCGGGGGTCCAAAAAAACGGTCTAGTCCGATTCATCAGTTTGGTCTGATCCACAGGCCCAAATCCTTACCCCTAGTCTAGACGTCCAAAAAATAATTAAAACCATGGGAAACACCGGTGTAACAGAGAAAACTTGGACCAAAGTTGCCTATGATACTATACCACAGGGATCATTTATGAATTTTAGTGTAGAATATATTAAGAGTAAATTAGGCATTTGCATTTCTCATTCTTTTGCAATTTTGAGACATAAAGTTCCATTATTGCAATTTTTGTTCTATTTGGCTATGTTCCTTTCAATTCAAGGACCTTTTCGAGACATTTAAATTGCGCCTCTTAAGTTGTGCACATGCATTGCATATCTGCACAACAACCCTATTATCGGTGATATTTCTAATTTTCTTTTACTATGCCTAACATCTTGAATGACCCAAGATCTAGAACTAGTAAACGTCTTAGAACTGTCATCGTATTCTTTGTGATTGATCTTTGCAAGACAAAAAGCTTATCTCATGAAACATGGACTAAGTCAATAGAGAATGAGGTCAATGAGAAAAGACATCGAGTCTTTCCCGAAAAACCTGGTCAAACAAAAATAGGGGAAGATCCTGGATATTTAGGATATCATTTTATCTTATCTTTTTATATAAAGACAAGCTGATCATAACACACACACACACACAACATACACGTAGATACACTTACAATCTTACTCTGGAAGATCTTGAACACTGAATCAACACTCAATCAACTTGCATTTGTAACTTCACTTTTATCAATATATGCTCTAAGGCAGTGTGACATGGTCACATCCCGGTGTTTTATGTCGGAGATCCTAACGAATTAAGGGATTTTCTCATATATTTTTATGTTCTTGTTCTTACATTCACATTTACATTGATCTTTTATAGTTTGAAACACTTTCACACAATTTGTTAAATATATTAATATCTGCTACATCTTTAGCATGTGACATTTATATTGGGATACTTTACAGTTGTAACACCCAAATATTTTTCTAACTTTAGAAAGCTATGGTGATAAAATCATTTCGGGGATTAACCTGTATTTGAAAAAAAAAAACTCGTCTCCACAAAACATTTACAATTTAACATTGGATGTTACCATTAAGAATCATACAAACTATAGCATGCAAATATGAATTACATCACTACTATTAATGGAACTTGACAAGCTCTGACCCATTCACTATCTCTTAACTTCTAGCTTCCATCTATCATCTTTTTATTGGAATAAGTGTCTAAGATCATAACTAAATTGGTCAAGATCGTGACTAAATTAATATAACTTTTTGGAATAAAAGTAAAGCCCTTTTTGGTTGCCCTTAAAAGCTAGAAATCGCTATAAATGACTTTAGGAGAGAGATAACAAGATTTGTTAATATATTATGAGATTAATATATTATCTAGAAATTGTTAATTAATGTTTTTTTAATTTACTATATGAATAATAAATTAACTAGAATTAGTTAATTATTAATCAAAATTACTTTGGAATTAATTCAGGATTAATTGTAATTAATTAAAGATGCAAATGGTGAATTGCAATTGTTTAATAGTTGAACAAAAGAAACAATTCTAGAACCATCTATGGTATGGACGGTTTTGGAGGCTTCTAAGAGTTTATGGAAGGCTCATGGTAACATATAGGGAAATGATTTGAATTGAGGATTAAATATATCATTTAGTTACTTAAATCTGAATTCATCTGCAAGTTACCTAGACTATAAATAGGACCATTGAGCATCATATTTTCGTGGCTTCTCATACCTAGAAGGCGGAGAACGAAATTCTCTTTCTTTTTCCTCTCTCATCTTGTCTTTCTAGTATTCCAGGGTTTTGGGTGTGAACCATTAGAGGCGCACATACTTTTGGAGCTTGCTTTCCATAGACGTTGAAGATCTTAAGAGTTCAAAATATTTGATTATGTTAAAGGTATGTTTTCTTACTAGTAATTTCGATTATAGTATGATGTTAGTTTTGTTTCATAAAGTATGTTGCTATTAATAGTGAAAAACCATATATCAATTTAGGTTGCATGTACCCTTAAATGTTCGGTGAAATTCCTCATGTACAATGTTATTGTAACCTAAAAATAAAAACTTCAATAGTGGTATTAGAGTCATGCCTTTTCAATTACTAGTGCATAATAGATGAAACCTGAAAAAAAATATCGAAGGGCGCAAAGCGTCTTCTAAAAAATTTGTTTTTTCGTAATCTGCTTGCCTAATTCGATTATTAGGTTAATTATTAGTCATTATCTGTTATTTTGTTTGATAAAATTTAAACAAGTTAATGCTAGATAATTTTGAAACCCTAATTTGAATTTTGTGGAAGTAGATAAGTACACAAAATATTTAATTATAAGATAATTAAATGGAATTATCCTTAATAGATTTTAATATACTATTTAATTAATAGTCTAATTAAAAAATAAATACTAAATCCATAATTATTTTAAAAGATTAATTAATTAATTGTTAATTCAGATAATTAAATTTAAAACTTGTGTTTTAAAAAGTTTTAAAATACACCATATACATATGTATAATAGTATATTACAATATGTATAACTAAAAGTCAGTCATATAAATAGCATGTCTCATTCATGAAGCCACACTATAAGAGAGGTATAAGAAAACATCCTATAAATTTACCATTGAATTGATGTCATTTTCACCCATCGCTTCTTTCTTTGGTGGAGGGTCGTTAGGCGAACGGGTTTGATAGGAAACTAATCTCATTAAAAGTATGATGTTGAAAGTACTAGATCCTTCTATAAAATCCCACTCTAGTTACTTTAGGAAAAATGTGAAACTGTATGCTAATCCATAAAAACACACATCATTTCTTTGCAAGTCGTTAGTGGAACATGCATGGGCAATCGACACACTAATGTGGGACTACAAAGATGAAATGATGACACATACACGAATTTATGGTTATTGATGGAGTGTGTGTGGCTAATCGACATACCAATGTGAGATCATAAACAACCTCGAGGATGTCACGCGAGTTTGCATGGGTATTCACATTTTGTTTGTGATCTTTGGCATCTAGTCACATATCGAAGAGAATAACCTGAGACTAACACGCCATTTGTTCAATGAATCTCAAAAGCTATAGGAGTTTCATTTTGATTGAAATTGGTGAAATGATTTATCTACCTAAATTAGTTTCATGATGTGACAACGACATCCCTCTTCATATTACGAATTGTATTTATGGATCCTATCCTTAATTTAAAATTGAGGTAATAATTATAGATATAATCGAATTCTTTAAACTTTCTCTCTTAGGTTAGATGGAAATCCTCTCCCACCTCCTTACATACTTTCTAATTCTAGCTTCTCTTTGTTCTCTATCAAGAATGGCTCATTTGTTATGGGATCTTCCTCGATGTTGATATTGGGAAAGATGTCCATAATGAGCATATCCCTAAAATCAATAAGACGTCAACTTGGAAGAAATTGTTATTCGCATAAAATGTAGATTTGTCAAAAGGGTCTCTTGCATCATTATGTCTATGATGTTCCAAAATGATCTTAATAGGAAAAGTAAGAGTGATTTGAAAATCATCAAAAAGTTCCTAATTGCAGTCGAATTGAAGAAAAGAGTTTTGTATGTAATCAATCAGAGCTACTTGCACAAACTTAAGAATCTCAATGTTACCCTTGACAAGAGCATTTCTATAGATCTTGTGCTTGTACTTTTCAATAGTTCTTATGATAATTTCAACTTGATTTATCATATGAATAGTAGAAAAAAAAAACATTGTTGGAATTATTAAAATTTCTCCAAACTAAGGAAACTAGAAAGGAATTAGATTTCTTATCTAATTCAAGTTATTGAATTTCTGAACGTTCTTGGAAAGATAAGGAAACATTTAATCCTAAATGGAAAGGAACGGTTTCGGCTGAAACTTCCCATTATGAAGGAATGTAATTGGTATGTCCTCTATACCACATAACCATGATTCAAAAGAGGCAAGTTGCAATTAATTCAATGACAATGATCATAGGAAACGAAGATTACCCTAAGTATTTTAGGATAGTAAAATTAAATGTTTGACTCTACATAAAGTACTTGAATAATCAAAATCCAAATACATCCAATTCGTGGTTCCTTGATGCATGATGTGGTAATCAGATTTGGATGGAATTGTAGGATCTATAGGAAATAAGGAAGCTAAGAATTAAGAGCTAAACCTAATCAATTGAATGGACAAATGTTACATGTCTTGATGATTAAGGATTTCAAGCTCGTGCTTAGTAATGGAGTTAGGATAGATCTAGTTATTTGCTATTACTCTTTGGAGATGTCTAGAAAAACAAAATTTCATTTTATGCATTGTATAAACATTAATTTCAATGTTCTTTTGATAATGGAAAGGTGACAATTCTAGCTTATAAAGATGGTTGTTTTATGGTTAAAACTTCTTCTTGTAGTTGTTATTCATGAAATTTTAGTTTGTGTTTCTAAGAATAACATTAATGACTTGAACATTGATTCCTCTGATATTTTAGATATGATCACGTTAGTGGCATAATCACCTTTGCCACATAAGTAAGAATCGCATCACTAAGCACCAATTGGACCGAACTCTGAATCCTTCAACCTTGAGTTAGATGATGTATGCGAGTCTTGTATGTTGGAAAGATGACTTAGTCGCCATTTACATAGACATGTAATGGAGTCAAAGGATTATACACACTAATGTGTGTGGACCCATCAGATCCACCATAAGGGACGCTATATACTACTATGTCATATATATTGATAGCTTCAGTAGACGTGGTTATGTTTGTATGATTAAGAATAATTCTGAAACTTTGAAAAGTTACAAGAGTACTAGAACAATGTATGGAATCAATTGGGCATGAAGATAAAGGATGTACAATCTGAAAGGAAAGGAGAATGCCTTAGTATCAAGTTCTACGATCATTATAAAGATTGTGGAATGGTTTCTATAACTAGCTTCTCCAAGGACACCATAACGCAATGGTATTGATAGAAAGCGAATCAAATACTATATGATTCAATCTGTGATGACTCGTGCTTCGCTACCAATTACATTTTAGGAATATATACTTGAAGCAGTTGAGCATACTTTGAACCTTGTAACCAACTAAGTAGAAGACTCCTCATGAAATGTGGAGTTGGAAAGTTCCCTCACATTCAGATGTGGTGTTGTGAGGTCTTTCATTAGATGGAAACCAATGACCAACTTGAATCGAGATTTGAGAAGTGTTACATTGTTGGGTATTCAATTAAGATATTTGATATATGTGATACTGATAGCTCAAAAGGAGTGTTCATTGAGAGAAAGAAACACACACACACACGTATATATATATATATATATATATATATATATATATATATATCAAGAAGTCAGTGGGAATCATATTAATCTTGAGGATATTCGAGATATAACCGAAAATAAACCTATAGTTGGCACTAGCTCTCAACCTGAGGTTAGAAAACCAGTTGAGTCAAATGACATTGCCTTACCTCTTTACAAGATGTAGTAGACGAATAAAAATTTTGTAATCAACAAAAGGATTTTCAACCAAAAGAACAAAAGAACTTTTCTCAATTTTCAAATCAAAGAGGAGTTTCGAAAGTTCCACAAGGTTTTCTTCAATCAAATGTTGGTTATCAAAAACAATTTCAAACTCGTTTTCAATGATACGTGAAACCCGGTTTTCTAAAACAACATTTTGAAAAATTAAATGTTAATGAAAAAAGAAATGTGAAGTTTCAACCAACACAACCACATTTTCTCAATCCATCTTCGAAAAGCCAAGTAATGTTTCATTTGCAAAAGGAACAAATGATGTCAAAAACATCAATCACTGGTTGGAAGGGAAAGGTAAAGTTTATCAAACCAGGAAGTTTTCACAAGAAGAAATAAAGAATGCATATGAAGGTTACTTGAATGAATCTTCTAATGGAAGTTCATCATCCAATGATTCGAATCCAATGGTTCGAAAATGGAAAGTTCTTCCAAAATCGAAGATTGAAGTGAATCAAACTGAGAAGGTTAAAGGGAAAGTTAGTGTTGATCCTAAACCAAAAGATGATTTCATTTCGATACCCTCTTCTCAAGAAGTGGACTTAATAGATAGTTTGAAATCAAAAGTTCGTAATTGGATAATAGGATCTTCATTTCATAATGCATTTTTTTCTAATAACCAAGAACCCAAACAAACTTGGGGATCTTAATTCTTTAATTGATTGCAGGTTTTGAGTGACGAGCAATATTATGATAAATGGTACATTGATTGTGGTTGCTCTCGTCACATGACTGGTCGGAAGGAAAACCTGAGAGATTATCGAAGTCTTGATAATCCTGGAGTAGTAAAGTTTGGCAACAATCACAAGTGTTATGTCAAAGGTTATGGTAAAGTTACGAATGGCAAGTTTACTATTAACATGGTAGCATATGTCAAAGGTCTTCAACATAACTTGATTAGTGTTTCGCAACTAGTTGTGGGCACTGCAATCAGGTTGTTTTTAACGGAGAAGGAAGTGTAATTTTGAACATCGAGGAAAGAGAAGTTCTTCTCAAATTCAAAAGAAAAGGAGATATGTTTACCCTTGACATCAAACCAATTGTTGGAGTTCCCTCAGTTTGCTTACTTTCAAAAGCATCATCAGACATAAGTTGGCTATGGGACCAGAGACTTTCTCACCTGAATTTCAAAAATCTAAATAAATTGGTGTTAAATGATCTTGTTCATGGGTTGCCAGTATTAAAATTTGATAATGATACTTTATGTGCAGCTTGCGAATAAGGGAAGCAACATAGACAAGCTTATCCAATAGTAATCAATTCGAAGATTGTTGAACCTTTGGAACTTCTTCATATTGACCTTTGTGGTCCTTCAATTGTTAAAACACTCAAAAAGAAGAGGTACATTTTGGTTATTGTTGATGATTTTTCTAGGTTTACTTGGGTATATTTTCTTTGTTTAAAGTCAGAAACAGCTCAAGCAATGATCGACTTTATCAAGCATATCGAAGTGAGTTTAAAGAAAAAGGTTCGAAAGATCAATAGTGACAATGGCTCAGAGTTTAAGAACAAGGTTCTTGATTCGTTCTTAACTGATAAAGAAATGTCGCATAACTTTTCCTCTACATACACACCTCAACTAAATGGTGTTGTCGAAAGAAGGAATCAATCACTTTGCGAAGCTGCCAGAACAATGCTTACATATTCGAATCGTCCATAATATCATTAGGTTGAAGCAGTTTCAACGGCTTGTTGTTACTCAAAATTGGTCTTTTATTCATCGTCGATTTAATATAATCCCTTATGAAATCATTAACAACAGGAAACCAAATGTTCAATTTTTCCATGTTTTTGGTTGCAGATGTTTCATTATGAATCTGAAGGATAATCTTTCGAAGTTTTAGTCAAAAGCTGATGAAGGAATATTCTTGGGTTATTCTCATAATTTTGTTTCTTACAAGGTGTTAAACAAACGAATCAGGAAAATCGAAGGAACTTTTACTCTCATATTTGATGATTTCTATGTTAAGAGAGTCGAAACATGTTTTGAACAAAAACCAATTATTAATGAATCAACTGATGAATCTCAAATTTTGAATTCATTTGATATTGATTATGATTTAATTTTTGGTGTTCCTGTAGGGAAATTGATGCAGAAATCAATGCTGATGACAATCGTGTGCCTGAAGTATCAAAACATACTGATGATTCGACTATCACACATGATGCCAATGATAAGATCTCATCAACCAATTCTCCAATGAATAAAGAAAGTCTTCTTGAAACTACTAATACTCAAGTGAAGGGGGAGCACTTCACTTCGACTACTGTGGTTGAGCGCGATCATATTTTTGAGGGGGAGCAAGGACAATTGAATGATGATGTTGAGGGGAAGCATCCTGATAATGGTCCAAGTGTTGAGGTGGAGCAAATTGAATCTCACATGAATAATTTGTAACACCGTAAATTTCAAAATAATTCTTCATTTAAAATAATCATTTTATTCTTAGAAACACTTGTTTAAAATTTCATTCATAATCGAATTACAAAACACAACTCCATTTTCACTTGCATAGAAAACCAGGATCCTCCAAAACATGACTCTTTCTCTGGTGTGTACAATCAAGCCGGTGTCGTCCCGTGATACTGAAAGAAACCTGAAAAACATCACACAAAACACTGTAAGCACGAAGCTTAGTGAGTTCCCCAAAATACCACACACATAACACATATTAGCCACTCGAGGCTATAACTCTATGGGTCCGTGCACCCAAACTCTGTGAACCCTCAGGTTCTAACTCTGTGAACCTTCCGGTTCTAACTCTAGGAACCCTCCGGTTCCAACTCTGTAAACATGCACAACATAAATCACATAGAAATAATGCAGTACAACACATAACATACATAGCATACAAATACTCTGTCACATAACTCTGGTTACCTACTCAAGGTAAAGTATAGTGAGAAAACTCACCTGGCAAGCAGAAAGCAGATATCTCCACACTTGAATCTCGAACTCGCCACCGCCTAACACGTAAGGCAAAAACTCTCATGACTATAACTCTCGAGACTAGAATCAGTCCTCTCAACGCACCCTCTTAAGGGTAAAAGACTATTCTACCCCTCTCTTGGCCCAAAGGCCACATCGTTGACCAAACCCTAAAAGTCAACGGTCAACTCTTGGTCAAAGACAAGGTCAAAGTCAACCCCTGAGTGACCCTACTCGCCGATTCAACCCTATGATTCGCCGAGTTCCCATAATCAGAACTTCACTCAATCCGCGACCTAACTCGCCGAGTCACCCCGAGACTCGCCGAGTCCAACAACTCTGAGTCCACTCGCACACAACTCACCGAGTCATCCCTTGACTCACCGATTCTCGACTCAACCAGGGAATATCGGGACTCTTCGACAATACTCGCCGAGTCCAAGAACAGACTCGCCGAGTCTAAGGCTATCATCAACCTACTCGCCGAGTTGTTCATACAACTCGCCGAGTTCCAGGCCATCTTCATCCAACTCGCCGAGTTGTTCTTCCAACTCGCCGAGTCCCAGCTCATCTTCAAGCAACTCGTCGAGTACACCCATGTGACTCGCCGAGTACCACCGGTCTGAATCCATTCAGAAGCATTCCAGGCCATGCAATTGTTCCAAAACATAGATCTATCCTCCTACCACTCATCCATCACGTAAAGTGGCAAACTTTACGTGAATCCAAAGAGATCTAGGCCATTTGCACATTGGGCTAGGGTTTGGGACATGCAAGCTTCACTAAGCACTCCAACCCAAGGACTTTCATGCTCTCTGATTCTTCTCCCTTCCAGATCTGAGGTAGCAACCTCAGATCTAACCTCTAGACTTCCCATTACATCCATAGACAAGTTCCCACAAACCCCAAAATGAAGAACAACATAACAACAGCCCAAGAACGAGATATTACCTCCAAGAGATGCCCCAAATGCAATGTAATTCGAATCCAAGCAAAGCCCCTTGCTCCAAGCCTTCAATCTCCCAAAATTCCTTCAACAATTACTTCTCCAAGCTCCAATCCACTCAACAATGGTGCTTCTCTGCGATTTAGGGTTTTCTGGGGCTCAAAGGGGTGATAAAGAGGCTAGGAGGAAAACATAAGGTTCTTTATATAGGGCTCAACCCCGAGAATTAGGGTTTTCTCCACTCAGCGCCTACTCGCCGAGTCCATTACACTGACTCGCCGAGTCGGCCACTTAACACGCGACCAAGTCGCGACTCTACTCGCCGAGTCCACACATGGACTCGCTGAGTTGCTCTTTCCCCATTTACTCTTTTAGCCCTTCACTCTACTCTTGATATTTCGGGATGTTACATAATTCGAATGTACAAAATGAAAATTTTCATGATTCAACTGATCAAGTGTCTGTTGTAGGTGATGGTTCTGAAACAGATGAACCATTCAAAGATGCACCATTAGATTTTGATCCTTCACATCCACCAAAGGATAGATGGACTCGAAGTCATCCACATGAACAAATTCTTGGTGATCATCAAGCTAAAGTTTTAACAAGAGCTCAACTTCTTTCATCCACATGAACAGATTCTTGGTTTTAGAGTAGGATCACCTGTGTGGGTGACTATCTCACCTCTGAGTATATACGGTTATGCATTCCTTGGATTATTGATATTTAGTATGCTATTATGTTGTAGTGATCTATTAGATTTGTGTTCTAGTATTGGGTATGTTGTTATGCTGTAGTGATCTATTAGATATGTGTTATGGTATTGAGTATGCTGTCATGCTATAGTGATCTGCTAGATCTGTGTTATGGTATTGAGTATGCTGGTATGCTATAGTGATCGGTTAGATCTGTCTCCTAGTATGGAGTCTGTTGCTTTATGGTAATAACGTGTAGAACTGTATGTTACATATGCTTGTTGGTTATCATCTATGTAGTGCCCTTAGGGACTGTTGGTGGTTACGTAGGATAGTCTGAGAACTCTTGGTCTAGGCTATCTTGCTTGTTCCTTGTTTGGTTGTTCCTTGTTGGGTTGAGGCGGTCCTGCTTTGTGCGGTCGGCTAAGATACCCGGTGTGGGCCGGCTAAGATACCCGGTGTGGGCCGGCTGTAAGTTGTAGGCACGGAGGCTCGGGAGGGGCGGTAGGTCAACAAACCTTGGGTATTCCAACCCGATGGTTGATTGGACCTGACATATTGGTATTGCAGCCCGAGGCTAATTGGGCCAATATGCTAATGATATTAGGGTATTCCCTCCCGAGGATGACTGGACCCATCGTGGACATGCCTTGTATTCTAGCCTGAGGCTGATTGGGCCAGGCATGAGTATTAGTGTTTATGCTTGTTTTGCGTGGGGGTATTTTGGGGGAAACTCAGTAAGCTTTGTGCTTACAATTTTGTTTATGGTTTCATGTTCCTCAGAAGATCAGAGTGGCAAGGCGAAGGCATGATCGTACACATCCTTGGTTTACAACAGATTGGATCTTGGGAAACTCTGGTTTTCAATTAATGTTGAAAACACTGTTTTTGTAAGCATTTCATTAGTAAAAGGATCGTTTTGAAAAGTTTAAAATTTGTTGAAATTTTAGGGACGTTACATTTTTATTTCTTTGTCCTCTCCTTATGAATGAGTGAAGGTTTTTCCATTAATCATATATTTGTTGGATTAGTGTCTAAGTTCATAACTATATTGGGTATGTACTTGACCCGATTGTGGCATGGTCCTTTTGGGTTACCTTCACCAAACCAACTTGACTGGATGAATTATAGAGAAAGAGGATAAATGTGGTTTGTTAATATATTATGTAAATAATATATTAAAAGAGAAATCATATTGTTTAATTAATATTGGTCAAGAATTTATTAAGAATTAATTTTGTGGTCAAAAGATATTAATTAAACTTAGGGGACTGGAATTACAATTATGAGATAATTGGAATATGGGATGTGGATCCCTTAAGAAGGTAGGGACGAAATCAATGTGCAAGCCCACATTGAAATCGTCCAAGGCTTGTTTCTGGAAGGATCTAATGGGCTGCTTGGTGGCTAAGCAACCATATTAGGTTTTGACTGAAACCCTATCCACACCTATATAAAGGGACCCTACACATCACATTTATGGCTACCCTAACACTAGAAGGATTGCTAGAGCCGAAAATCGCCTCCTTCCTCTCTCTCTCTCTCTCTCTCTCTTTTACATTCTTCCAATTGTCTTGGTGTTTGTGATCGATTAGAGGTATTATATTTGTGATACTAAGCTCTCAAAGTCAAGGATCTTCAAGCTTCAATTGAAAGGTAATCATCTAAACTTGTATTAGTTATTAATTTTGGTTTTTGTATGCTAGATTTAGGGTTTACAAGCTTTGGATGATTTGCATGTACAATTAGAGAAACCTAGATCCAAAGCTTTAGGGTTTGCATGTACACCATAGGATTGATGTAATACTCAAAACCCATCAGTGGTATCAGATCCTAGGTTGTTTTCTCTTGTATTTGATGCCTTGTTTGATCATTAATTGCTTGCAAAATCGATTTTTCTGCCCTCTAACAGTTGAACTCGTCGAGTCACCAGATGAACACAACGAGTCAGATGAACTCGACGAGTCCAGTTAGTGACTCGGCGAGTCGGAGAGTCAGAGAGCAGATCTTTTGGGATTTTGGCCTATTTTTGATTGAGATAATTACCAAAAACGTTTTTGATTAATAAAATCCGATTTTTATTAAATTGATATGATTATCCTTATCAAAATAGAAGATAATTGTCATTTAATTAGATAATTATTGCCTTATATGACAATCTTAATTATTTGATTAAATTATCTTGCCATGAAATTAAATTAGGTCAGATTTAGATAATCACTAATTAATTGTTTAATTAAATTACTTGTAATTTGATCTAGAAAGTTTTGAAAAGTTTCAAAACTTTCCCTCAAGTTTTGGAATTTAAATTTTTTGATTAAAAGTTTAATTTTGAAATATTTAAATTCTAAACCCTAAAATTTTACAAGTTTAAAATTCAACCCTTATACTATTATAATATTATAAGATTAATAATATATATGTGTATACGATTAAGCTAGTCTTACCGTTAGTAGGCCTCATTCACGGAGCCGATCTATAAGGGGGGTATAAGTAGGGATGAACATCGGAACCGGGTACCCGCTTTTGGAACCGGAACCGCCTCGAAACTGTCGGTTTTGGAACCGGAACTGCCTTACGCGGTTCCGGTTCCGGTTCTCGTTTTTTCGGAACCGCTACCCGCTGGGTACCCGCCGGAACCGGTTAATATATATATATATATATATATATATATATATATATATATATGTTACTTAGACCAGTTTAGAATATATATTGGTCCGGTTTTGTCCGTCTTTGGTCCGAATTGACTTGATTTGAATCGAACTAAATTGCGGTTTTATCGACAAAAGTTAACAAAAGTAATGTAACTGGGTTACCCGCTCACGGAACCGGAACCGCCGGTTCCGGGACTGGTTCCAAACATTTAAGAACTGCCTAGAGCGGTTCCGGTTCCGGTTCTAACTTTCTAGGAACCGCCGGTTCCGGTTTCGGTTCCGGTTCTCGCCAAATGAGGCGGGTACCCGCCTATGCGCATCCCTAGGTATAAGGTTGCTGCCGATAAAATGACAGTTTAATGGGTGTCCACTCTCACCCACCGCTTCCTTGATTGGTGGAGGGTCGTTAGCCGAACGGGTAGGATAGGGAAACTAATTCCTCATTAAAAGTATAATGGTTAATAAATTAACTAACTTTTTTTATAAAATTCCCAATCTTAGTTACTTTAGGAAAAATTTGAAATGATGCTATTCCATGAAATTACACTTTTCACCCTGCCAAGTCGTTAGTGGAGCATGTGTGGATAACCGACACACTAATATGGACTAGCAATGGTGGTAAAGGGTGACTCGATGTTTATCATAGATCAATGAAGCATATGTGGTTAACCGGCACATTGATTAGGTGGTAAATGACATCGACGGTACCAAGTATATTTGCATGGTTATTCACACCTTGTTTGTGATCCTCTGTATCACAATCACAAACTTGAAGGGCATATCGAGATTTAAATATGCCATTGAAAAGTTCAATGAATTTCAAAAGATCTAGGAGTTTCAATACACTTAAAACTTAATCTCTTTTTCGTTTTTCATGGTGGAAATTAGTGAATCGTCATTCACTTACCTTCAAATTATTTGCAGTTTGGATTACGACATCCCTCTTCAAAATTGTAAATAATGTTGTTGGATCCTAGCCCTAATTTCTCATTTGGGTGTTTAATTGGGGATTCTTATCTAATCAAACTTTGTTCCTTTTCTATTTCAGATATCTACTTCAAAAAACAACAACGCTTTAGGCTTGACCCCTTCCGGCTCATTCTCACTCATGAATTTGTGTGGGAGGGTGATATTCGATGGGTCCAACTTCAGTGATTGGATCCGCAACATCCGAATGGTCACTCGCTACAAGGACAAGGAGTATGTTCTTGACAAGGAGTTGAAAGAAGTCACTGTCAACATTGCTACTCCCGAAGAGATTGCTGCCTATGAGGCTCACGAGCGAGATGATACGAAAGTCCATTGCATCATGCTCGTGACCATGATTGCAGAAATCCAAAATTCCTACGAGGACTACTACCCCTACGAGATGCATCAATACTTGATGGATAGGTACCATCAAAGCGCGAGGCAGGAAAGGTACGAGATCATCGTTGCGATGATCACTACCAAGATGAAGGATGAAGAGTTCATCACGACCCACCTGCAGAAAATGTAGAGGTATGTGGACCATTTGCTGAAGTTAAATATTAACTTCGATGAGGAGCGGCCATAGATATCATTCTACACTCCTTACCTCTTTGTTACAACCAGTTCCACATGACCTACCACATGAACAAGGAGGAGGTCACTCTAAGCTAGCTTCAAGGCCTGCTAAGGAATGTTGAGGCAGTATGAAAGACAAATCCATTGCATCAACTCCTACTACCGCCCCCGTCTTGGCAATTGGGCAAGGGAAGGGCAAGAAAAGGAAGGCTCTTTCTAAGAGCAACAAGGGAAAGTCCCACGATGGCACCTCTTCTAGTGGAACTAAGGCAGGTCCCGCTGCACCCTCCTCCAACCCGAAGGATGCAGAGTGCTACTACTGCCACGAGAAAGGGCAATGGAAATGAAGTTGACCGAAGTACTTGCTAGATATCAAGGATGGGAAGATAAATCCATCCTTCACAGGTATTTATTCTATTCATTCAAACAACTCATCACAAGCTATGTCTTAGGTCCTTGATACAGGATGTGGTTTTCACATTTGTTTTGATTTCTAGGGCCTATGAAGAAGTAATGAAAGACACCATTCATAATTAACATAATTATTTCAAACATGCTACATACATATTCATAAACATATTTTACATATATGGTTTTGTTACAAAAGATTGGATACAAACCGACAACCGAGGTTTTTACAAAGTTATATATATATATATATATATATATATATATATATATATATATATATATATATACATATATTACATGATATCCCAGGAATTTATACACAAAATACAAAAGTTATAATATTATCTATTCTACATCTTCTAACAGTACTTAAGTATATTGGATGTTTATCACCTGCAATAATTAAACACTGAGAGGGGTAAGCGGTGACGCTTACTGAGTTCAATAACAGTTACAATATAATGTTATGTCACATATATATATATATATATATATATATATATATATATATATATATATATATATATATATATATATATATATATATATATATGTAAGACAGAAGAAAAGGGGAACAAACAACAAAGGCAAATGAGTATCATATGACATGTTTTCCATATCAACAAATGATTTGATTCATAGAATTAAAATCAATGAGACATAATAATTTCAACTTGATATACATCAACAAGACTTTAGCCCATGTGGCATGGATAAATAAACAATTTATGAATAAACATTTTCCTAGCACTTTATAGGCTTTTCAACCCTACCTAGCCTTCTGCCAATGACAAAGGAATGCTTAATCATGCACTTCATGGTTAAAGGCTACATACCAATACCCAAGTAATGCTTAGTCATTCACTTCGTGGTCAGAGGTATAGCTCATTATCATAATAACACGGGAATCCACATTGCACATATAACACATAACATACAATTGTCCCTATAACTGAACTCACCGTGAAATAACCGATTGATAAAATGGTAATTTGGGAAGCACTTCGCCTCTAAGAATGACTTTCTTTGACAAAACTGGGGATTTTAATTGAAAACTGGGCCTTGCGCCGGCAGAGTTTCAACTTGAAAATATTATTTTCTCGGGATCTTTGGGCTCTTCGGGACTTGCTTATGATGATAGGATAGTATTTTAGGGTTAGGGGTATTTATTGCAACTTAAAGGAAAGCATAGGGTAAGAGAAGTGAAAAATGTAAACAAAAATCGGCTGCCTTCGATTGCTATTTATAAGGGACTGAGAGTTTGCATTACGTTGGGCGTAAATCTCCAGTACGCTGGGCGTACTGCGTGGCCGTGTTCTACGCTGAGTGTAACTTCGGTACGCTGGGTGTACGAGACATGTCTTCTGATCAGAACCCGGGCCTCGGACGTGGCTAAACTAGGACACGCGTCCATTATGTGAAGGTGCTTGGTGGCTGATACGTGTCTTCGTAGTACGTTGGGCGTACTTCTCTAGGCAGCCTCGTAATTTGTGCAATAAAACTTCAAAAATTTGTAACGTTTGCATACAAACTCCATTTTTGACGTTTTTTATATTCACGTGTAGGTGAAATTATGCTCTACAACTTTCGTTTAGAATCCGTTGGCAAATTTTGACTTTTTTTTAAGTTATATTTTTAACGCGACGGGATAGGAAAAGTCCGTTTAAAGTTCATAACTTCTTCAACCGACGTCCGTTTTCATCTGTCTTTTTACCGTTGTATTACTATTAACGAGATCTTCAATTCTCGTTTAGGATATGTCGGCAAGAAATTCACTTGGTCTTTATTTCGAGTTTCGGACTGTGTACTGCTATGCCGAATATTAAAAAAAATCATAACTTCCTCATATGAAGTCAGATTTGGACGTTCTTTTTATGAAAATTCTCGATTTAACGAATACCACGACTTTCATCTAGATCACAAAGGCTAAAAAGTAGTTTATCAAAAACTCACTTTTTACGTCGTATGGCATTGTGCCAGTTCTGTTGCGAAACTTCAACAAGTCATAACTTCTTCGTTATAACTCAGATTTCGATGAAGTTTTCGCCTAAACGTTTCTAACGAGATAATTTACAACTTTCAATAACATTATTTTTACTTATTTCCAACTTAATTTTACATTTTCATGAATTTCAATATTTCACTTTTGATTGGAATCACATAAGACTTCCAATACTTTTCTGAATGATTCAAAACATAGTTTTACTTCAATTCTCATAAAACTATCTTGTTAGAACTCAATGCTCAAATTCATATATTATTTAATAATATTCATTTTAAAACTAATAAAACACGATAACTTAACGTATATGTTACAAATACCTCATTCTTTTGAGGCAAAAATTATGCTCTATAACTTTTGTTTAGACTCCGTCGGCAAATTTTGACTTTGTTTTTAAAGTTATATTTTTAACGGGCCGGGACACGAAAAGTCTGTTAAAAGTTCATAACTTCTTCATCTCACGTCCGTTTTCATCTGTCTTTTTACCGTTGCATTACTATTAACGAGATCTTCAATTCTCGTTTAAGTTGTGTTGGATAAAAATTCACTCGATCTTTATTTTGAGTTTTGGGTTGTGTACTGTTATGCCGAATCTTAGAAAAATCATAACTTCCTCATATGAAGTCAGATTTGGACGTTCTTTTTATGAAAATTCTCGGTTTAACCAATACTACGACTTTCATCTAGATCACAAAGTCTAAAAAGTAGTTTATCGAAAACTCGCTTTTTACGTCGTATGACATCATGCCGGTTCTGTCGCGAAACTTTCACAAGTCATAACTTCTTCGTTATAACCCAGATTTCGATGAGGTTTTCGCCTAAACATTTCTAACGAGACAATTTACAACTTTCAATAACAGTATTTTTACTTATTTCCAACTTCATTTTACATTTTGTTAATTTCAATATTTGACTTTTGATTGGAATCTCATAAGGCTTCTAATACTTTTCTGAATGATTCTAAACATAGTTTTACTTCAATTCTCATAAAACTATCTTGTTACAACTCAATGCTCAAATCCATATATTATTTAATAATATTCATTTTAAAACTAACAAAACACGATAACTGAACGTGTATGTTACAAATACCTCCTTCTTTTGAGGTGAAAATTATGCTCCACAATTTTCGTTTAGACTCCGTCGGCAAATTTTGACTTTATTTTTAAAGTTATATTTTTAACGGGCCGGGACAGGAAAAATCCGTTAAAAGTTCATAACTTCTTCATCCGACGTCCGTTTTCATCTGTCTTTTTTACTGTTGTATTATTATTAACGAGATCTTCAATTCTCGTTTAGGTTGTGTCGGCTAAAAATTCACTCGATCTTTATTTCGAGTTTCGGGCTGTGTAGTACTATACCGAATCTTAGAAAAATCATAACTTTCTCATATGAAGTCAAAATTTGACGTTCTTTTTACGAAAATTATCGGTTTAATGAATACTACGACTTTCATCTAGATCACAAAGGCTAAAAATTAGTTTATCAAAAACTCACTTTTTACGTCGTATGACATCGTGCCGGTTTTGTTCCGAAACTTCAACAAGTTATAACTTCTTTGTTATAACTCAGATTTTGATTAGGTTTTCGCCTAAACGTTTCTAACGAGATAATTTACAACTTTCAATAACATTATGTGTACTTATTTCCAACTTAATTTTACATTATCATTAGTTTCAATATTTGACTTTTGATTGGAATCTCATAAGATTTCCAATACTTTTTTGAATGATTCTAAACATAGTTTTACTTCAATTCTCATAAAAATCTCTTGTTAGAACTCAATGCTCAAATCCATATATTATTTAATAATATTCATTTTAAAACTAACAAAACATGATATCTGAACGTGTATGTTACAAATACCTCCTCCTTTTGAGGATTCCGTCCCCGAAATCACAACATTTTAAACTAATGGGGATGTTTTGCTCTTATCTAATTCTTATTTTCCCAAGTATAATTTGGGCCTCTATGGTGTTTCCACTTGGCAAGCACCAATTCCACTTCTTTATTACGCAATTTAACTATTTTCTCGTTTATAGTCTTTTCGGGCTCTTCTACATATCTTAATTTATTAACCAGTTTTACTTCGGATAACGAGACCGTTTCATCATATATGCTTAAACATTTATGCATATAACTCACATGAAGCACATCATGAATATCTACCAAATCTTCTGGAAATTCCTAACGGTATGATTGCTTACCAATTTCGTGGATGATTTTGAAAGGTCCAACAAATCTAGGACTTAATTTTCCTTTCTTCGCAAATTGCATAATGCCTTTCCATGGGGATACCTTCAACATTATGAATTCATCCACCTGGAGTTCTATATGTTGTTTTCTCTTTACTGCATAGGACTTTTGTCGATCCTGGGTCGCTTTCATTATTTCTCGTACAATTTGAATCATTTCAATGGTGTCTTGAATCATTTCAGGACCACCAATGACTTTCTGTCCTACAACATGCCAACATAATAGAGTATGACATTTACACCCATATAGTGTTTCATATACCTTCAGTATATTTTCTACTGTTTGGATTGTTCTCTTTGTCTGACCATCTGTTTGGGGATAATAAGTTGTGCTGAGAGTGACACGGGATCCCAATTTACATTGCATACCTACCCAAGAATGAGAAGTGAAGCTACTATCACGATCGGAAGAAATCTTTAGCGGCACACTATGTGTCACAGCAGTTTCATCCAAGTATACTTATGCTTATTTCTCCATTGGAGATTTTAGAATTCCATATGGCTTTTGGTGTTCTGCTTTGACTTGTTAAACAAACTCTTGGACTTCTTAATTGATGGTGGTGCTCAAACCTGCACCCGCTTTTTATTCTCTATTGGACTTTCTGTCCTAATCTCTGAGTTAAAGAAAAATCAGTTCTCATTGTGGACTCTTACTCCTTGAATTTGGGTTATAGACTCAACCATTGATTTCATAACGTAAAAGACACACAACAAAACAGACTCTTGTCTCTATTAGTCTAATACTATCACGGAAGAAATCTTCCTTCATATTTTAATGTGATATGATATCTTCATAGCATGTAGCATTTCTAGTTAATGGTTACTTAATCCATTAATAAAGATTGTTATTCTTCTATCGACTACCTCGACCATCTCCTTCTTCAATCTTCCGACTGAAGTTTCGTTGCTACACAAGACATGGTTCTTTCAATCAATCAATTCACTTTGCAGATCTATATTAGTCGGACTCAATTCTTTACGACCACCAAGGTCTGAATGAAACATCATTTTCTTAGTCATCACCAAAATGAAGGTAATGACATACTCGAACAAAAACGAAATTGTTTACTAATTTCTTGGTAACATTGTGACTTTCCCTGATCCAAGTGTGAGTCATGTGCTTCCAGTAGTATAGGCCTCTACTACTATTCACACCTACTCATACTCGTCCCAAGTATTGTCTCGCAGTTTTCCAAGTCACTATTCAAAAGTTTTCACAAAGCAACTTTTCACACCTAAGTGTGTTTAAACAAATACATACAATAATTTCTCCTTGACTCAACTAGGGATTTCATGTTTCTATCAAACATATCTTGGATTTCTTAAATTCACCTTCTAGAATTGTTTTTATGCATAAGCTCTATTTATCATATCCTAATATTTTTCTTAGGTCGATAGGAATTTCACTTCCAAATTCTTCATATAAATTCTTTCTCAGGTAGTGTCTATTGGATTAGTGTCTAAGTCCATAACTATTTTGGTATGTACTTGACCCGATGGTGCATGGTCCTTTTGGGTTGCCTTCACCAAAGCAACTTGATAGGATGAATTATGGAGAGAAAGGATTAAATATGATTTATTAATATATTATGAGAATAATATATTAAAGAAGAAATCATATTGTTTAATTAATATTAGTCAATAATTAATTGGTAATTAGTTTTGTGACTAAAAGAGATTAATTAAACTTAAGGGACTGGAATTGTAATTATAAGATAATTGCAATTTGGGCCATGGATTGCCTTATATTAAGGAGTGGACGAATTTTATGGGGAAACCTATGAGGAAATCGTCCAAGGACTTAAGGAAAGGAGTCAATGGGTCGCTTAGGGCTTAAGCATCCAATGTAGGGTTTCCTTGTTAGATAACCCTAATTGCCTCCTATATATAGATCCCTTATGACCCAAAAACGTGGCTAAGCATCCTTCTAGGGTTTCACACGTTTTAGGGCAGCCTCCATCCTCTCTCCTCTTCATTCTCTTGCTCTTGGTGTTTGTGAACCATTAGAGGAGTGACATTTGTGACTCTAAGCTTTCTAAAGTCAATACAAGAAGGATTTGGGATTGTTATTGCTACATAACAATCAAGGTAATATCTTAAACCCATTCTCATTTTGATATGATTACTTGTATGCTAGAATTAGGGTTTATAGTCTTGGATAACTTGCATGTACAATAGAGAAACCTAGATCCAAGCATTAGGGTTTGTATGAGCACATAGGATGTTCTTATGACCAAAACCCATCAGTGTCTACTTTACAAGACACACTATATCAAAATTTACCCTAGTAGTGTGGAGACAAACGGTCTCCAAGTATCTGCATCATCTTCTAACTTATGCAACTCACCATGCACATTTATTGATTTTATTATCCTTTCATGACATCATCATTCCTTTATATGAGAAAATTTTATTTTCATGGGTGTATCTTTTAAGTCTACTTCTTAGGAATTTATCCTAGGAAGTATACATTTTAACTGCATCTCAGCATGTTCTACTACCTTCGACTTGGCTCTCTGTCATTCCTAACAACAGCATCTCTTCTCATACAATACTATGAGTGTATATATTCTTCAACTATGTACTCTACCTTACTATGACTAGTAAGTCATTCAGCCTTTCAAAACCATCCTAATCATGTATGTTAAAGTCGGCTTAACACACTATGGAATTTTCATAAGGATGTGATAGAAGTCAATTTTCACTCGGTATTATTAAATACTAAGTTTGAGCATCTTGTATAGGGTTACATTTCAGCTCTTACCATATTGCTTGAACTGCATACTACGTCACAATGTTAGACAAGGTCTTGGCCTATTGAGTCTGAAAAAT
This sequence comes from Lactuca serriola, assembly GCF_051521515.1. Classification (NCBI taxonomy): domain Eukaryota; kingdom Viridiplantae; phylum Streptophyta; class Magnoliopsida; order Asterales; family Asteraceae; genus Lactuca; species Lactuca serriola. The sequence goes on from NC_136413.1 coordinate 53,985,778, forward strand.
TTGTTAGCTTTTCCTTTGATCTTCATTGAATTCTTCTTAATCTTGCACAACATCAATTTCGAATCGTCGAAGTATTTATCACCATCTTCAACTCTTCTAACTTTGTAAGCAATCACTACTTCAATCTGGTCAACGGTGGAACGACTTCATGGATTACACCAAAACATTCATCTCGTCCGAATGTACTTTGAACACACAACATTCCTCCAAAGGTGTTATTATTTCATCAAACATAGTTTGAATGTACAACACCACTCTATAGGTATTAATACACTATTTACGATATCACTTGATAGATTTTATTTTACGATATCCCTTGACTGTTTATTTATGAAGTTATCGATGTCAACTATCGTAAGTCTCCTTATCACCTCGAAAAGTTTCATGCCGAGAATGATATAAAAGTTGGACTAGGATATAGGAATCAGGTTAACTGTAACAGCCCGGAATCTCAGGTATTGTTAAATTATGTTTTTGGGGTGATTTAAGAGGGGACTCGGCGGGTTGGAGCCTAGACTCGCCGAGTAGGATTGCAGACTTGGTCGTGGGTTCGCGACTGGACTCGACGAGTCCAGATATGGACTCGGCGAGTCTACGCTGTTTAGCAAAAACCCTAACCGTTCAGGTTTGGGACGTATAAAAGGGACTTATTGGCCGTCATTATTCATTTTAGCCTTCTGAGAAGAACCCTAAATCGATTGTGTGCATCTGGAGCAAGGATTATAGGCCATTGTTGATTATAGAAGAGTTGTTGTGCAAGGAAGAGAAGAGATTGGCTAGAGGAACAGCAAGGGAGTCACATTCTGAGGATTGGGGATACAGAGAATACATCATCCAGGTAAGAATTCGAGTATACTCTGCTATGTTGATGTGATTATGGAATTAGGGTTTATGGAACCCTTTTTGTGAATAGATTGAATGTTACCCTAGTCCCCTAATTGATTGTAACCCTGTATTGGGACCTTTGGAGGTCCAGAATGTCCCATGCCTGTGCATTTAGGGAATTGATGAAGGTTTTGGATTGGAATCCTTATGCCTTAGTTCAAAATGTGAATTATGAATCATAGGGTGTATCATGAGCACTGAAATGAGGACCTTACGTGGTGGATCAGCCTAGGAAGGCCAGACCTAGGAATGGTCGGAGCGGTTCTGACCTTAGGATGCAGTTTGAGCAGTTGCATGGCATGGACTCGCCGAGTTCGACGAACAGACTCGGCGAGTAGCTTGAAGATTAACTGGGACTCGTCGAGTTGTTCTTCAGACTCGGCGAGTTGAGTCGGGGTGGCCCCGCGATTCTTCCAGGAGTAACTCGTCGGGTCAAGGAGGATACTCGACGAGTAGAAAGGGAATCTCAGAGAATTGGAGGACGTCTAGACTCGCCGAGTCGCCATGGCACTCGCCGAGTCCGGTCGAGTTGACCGTTGACCAGAGTTGATCTAAGCCTGACTTCTTAGGGATAGTCACACTTAGAAGATATAAGTGTTAATGAGAAATATGTGATGTTATAGGGAGGTTGTAGCTCGACGGATTGTGCACGAGTGATTTCAGGATTTGCTAACTTTCAGCATTCACGAGGTGAGTCTTCTCACTATACTGTACCCGGAAGGGTTTGACTGTGTGACCGGAAGGTCAGATATGATATGTGATATGTATGCTATATGTGGTAAGTTATTTGTTATATGTGCTATGTATGTTATGTGGGCCGGAAGGCAATATGTTATGGGCCGGAAGGCGATTATGTTATGGGCCGGAAGGCGTTGTGTTGAGGACCGGAAGGTCAGGGCCTGGAAAGGCGTATGTGCGTAAGTTGTATATTGGGGAACTCACTAAGCATTTATGCTTACAGTTGTTATGAATGTGTTTCAGGTACTAGCGAGGACCGTGGGAAGGCGCCGGTGTGATCGGTACACACTGAAGAATGTTTTTATGATCTTGGGATTTAGACAGTTTGTATTTGACATGACGCTTAAATTATTTATGCCTTGTTTTGAATGAAAATACTCTATTTTTAAAATGAAAAATTTGTTTGAAAATTTTCGTTGTTACAATTGGTATCAGAGCCTTGGTTTGAGGGATTCGGGTGCACCTTCGGGGGTAACTGAACTCAAACCGAGGATTTGAGAGAACTTTTTAAATAAAGGCATAAACTTTTGTAAATGGTTTTGTGGTAAGCAAGAAAGAAGCAGTGTGTACGATCAGTCAGCGCCCGAACGGTAAAGATCCCCAAAATACCTTACAATATTATATGATATGAATTGTTATGCATGCTAAAAGACTAGGTATTCATGATAGGACTAGAGTGGCCTGATTTGTGATGCCTTAGTCTAGGAAAGTTTGCCGATATGAGATGCTTTGCTAGTGTGCGAGTAGATAGTGCATAACAGAAGTAGAGTACTCACTATCCGGGGTTTGGGGAGGAAGATTTGGGATGAATGCTGATGCAGTGTGGTCGGTAGTATTGGGCCCGTACTACCGAAGACACCGGGTCAGTGGGAGACCCAAGTAAGAATCCCTGGATATCGGAGACTGAGTAGGGTTGCGTTATCGAGTACGATTATACTCGATGGAGTCTCTGATAGTTTTATGTTGTATTTCAGAGACATCATGGTTAGACCACGCCACGGAGCGAGTTCGAGCGGTGTGAGTGACGAGGAGATTCGTCAGATGATTCACGAGGAGGTAGCTGCGGCGATCCGGGCTGAGATCCCGGAGATGTTTGGGTCTATTAAGACCACCCTGATGGAGACGTTTGAGGAGCGGTACGCCGCATTAACTGAAGCTGCAGCCGCTGCAGCTACCGCAGCTGTGGCCGCTGCCAGGCCACAGGGGGGTGACTCGTTGCTGTTCCGGGAGTTCAGCAACACGAAGCCACCTGAGTTCGATGGGACGCAGGATCCGATTGCTGCGATGAGGTGGATCGCGGATATAGAGGGGTGCTTCTACACTTGTTCATGCCCGGAGCACCTGAGGGTACGGTTCGCTTTGAACCAGCTCCGTCTGGGAGCGAAGGACTGGTGGAAGTTCGTGACGGCGAACTTCACTTTGGCAGAGATTACAGCAGTGACATGGGAGGGGTTTACTGCCATGTTCAGGGATGAGTACGTTCCCCCGGTGGAGAGGGAACGATTGGTTCAGGAGTTCTTAACCCTCAAGCAGGGTACTGATTCGGTTGCGGCAATCATGCGGAAGTTTCATGAGAGGGTGATGTTCTGCCCCGAGCTGGTGTCCACAGAGCAGGCTCGGATGAGCCGGTACTTGGGAGTTTTGAGGAGGGATATCCGGGAGTTTGTGTCGAACTCCACCTATCATACTTTTACTGAGCTTCAGGCGAATGCCAGGAAGCGTGAGATCGAGTTGGAGACCCAGGCCAGGGAGGAGGCCGAGTCTCAGCAGGTGGACCGGCGGCCGGCTCAGTCTCAGCCGGCAGCCAAGCGGACCAAGTCCGCCGATTCAAGGACGGGAGGTCCGAAGGGCCGCACTTGCGGAAAGTGCGGCAAGGGTCACGATGGGGCGTGTCGAGCTGGTGCTTGCTACAAGTGCGGCAAGGAGGGGCACATTGCTAGGGAGTGTCCCAAGGGGTTTATGGTTTGCTTTCATTGCAACCAGACCGGCCACCGGAAGGACGAGTGCCCTCAGCTTTGTTAGGGATCTGCACCTACTGCCAGGACTACTGAGACTCGACCGGTGAAGGTCGAGGCCCCGAGGGCTCGTGGGAGAGCCTTTCAGCTGACTGCGGAGGAGGTCCGCGTTGCACCCGATGTTGTGGCAGGTATGCTGTAATTCATGTATTTATTTTAATGTCGAGATGTTATGCTTATGTTATTATATGCGTAGGTACTTTTCTTGTGAACTCTGTGCCTGCTCTAGTGTTATTTGACTCGGGTGCGAGTAGGTCCTTTGTATCTTTAGCATTTAGTCAGCATATCAGCGTTAGTCGCGAGTCGTTGAGTCGACCTTTGAGAGTTTCTATAGCTGACGAGAGAGTGATTTGTGCCACGGAGGTTCTTCGGGGGTGCGTGCTAGAGATTTTCGGGGTTGAGTTCCCTATTGATCTAATTCCTATTGCGATGGGTGATGTCTGTGTCATCGTGGGCATGGACTGGTTGAGCCGATTCGGCGCTGTCATCGACTGTGAGCGTCAGCTGGTGACTATACGAGACCATAGTGGGGGAGTCCTTTCGGTGTACGGCGAGGGTACCCGTTCAGGATCAGCTTTTTGTTCGGCCGCTAGGGCGAGGCAGTGTCTACAGCAGGGATGTAAGGGTTTTGTGGCGTATGTGATGGATACGCGGGAGGTTTCCGAGAGACCGAGGTCAGTTGAGGAGGTCCCAGTGGTGCGTGGGTTTCCAGATGTTTTCCCCGAGGAGCTGCCGGGAGTACCTCCTGTGAGGCAAGTAGAGTTTGGTATCGACCTGGTTCCGGGGGCCGCGCCTATTGCTAAGGTGCCTTATCGTCTTGCACCTCCAGAGATGCAAGAGTTGTCCTCGCAGCTCCAGGAGTTGCTGGGGAAGGGATTCATTCGGCCTAGCAGCTCGCCGTGGGGAGCACCTATTCTGTTCGTCAAGAAGAAGGATGGTTCACACCGGATGTGCATTGATTACCGGGAGTTGAACAAGTTGACGGTCAAGAACCGTTACCCGTTACCGAGGATCGATGACTTATTCGATCAGTTGCAGGGAGCATCTTGGTTTTCCAAGATCGATCTGAGGTCAGGGTACCATCAGGTGAGAGTGCGGGATGAGGACGTCCAGAAGACAGCGTTTAGGACGCGATATAGGCATTATGAGTTTGTAGTGATGCCTTTCGGGCTCACCAATGCCCCGGCGGTGTTCATGGATCTCATGAACAGGGTATGTAGGCCGATGTTGGATCGGTCAGTGATTGTATTTATCGACGACATTCTGGTGTATTCGAGATCTAGAGAGCAGCATGAGGAGCATTTGAGGGAGGTCCTTGAGATATTGAGGTCGGAGAAGCTTTATGCAAAGTTCTCCAAATGTGACTTCTGGTTGCGGGAGGTCCAATTTCTAGGACACGTTGTTAATCAGGAAGGGATATTGGTCGATCCGGCCAAGGTTGAGGCGGTGATGAGTTGGGAGGTGCCGAAGTCACCCTCCGAGATCAGGAGTTTCCTTGGGCTGGCAGGGTATTATCGGAGATTCATTAAGGATTTCTCCAAGATAGCAGTGCCGCTCACCAGATTGACCCGGAAGGGTGTTGCATTCTCATGGGGACCCGAGCAGCAGACCTCCTTTGAGACACTTCGCCAGAGGTTGTGCGAAGCCCCGGTATTAGCTCTCCCGGACGGGATGGAAGATTTTGTAGTATACTGCATTGCATCGATTTCGGGACTGGGTGCAGTGTTGATGCAGAGGGGTCATGTGATAGCTTATGCGTCGAGGCAGCTGAAGCCTCATGAGGCGAGATATCCCACGCATGATTTAGAGTTGGGGGCAGTAGTGTTCGCTCTCAAGATTTGGCGTCACTACCTGTATGGGGTTCGATGTACGATATACACGGACCATAAGAGCTTGAAGTATTTAATGGATCAGCCCAACCTAAATATGCGTCAGAGGAGGTGGTTGGATGTGGTCAAGGATTATGATTGTGAGATCCTGTACCACCCAGGCAAGGCTAATGTGGTATCCGATGCATTGAGCCGCAGGGCGGAGAGTACTCCATTGCGAGATGTATGTTTGAGACTGACTGTGATGACTCCAGTATTGGATGCTATTCGTGGGGCACAGGCCGAGGCTGTACGACCAGAGATGCAGAAGAAAGAGCGGGTTGTTGGGTTAATTTCAGAGTTCGTTAAGGATGGACGAGGGCTTATGACATTTCAGGGTCGGATTTGGGTACCGTTCGTGGGCGGTACGCGTATTACTTTGATGGAAGAGGCTCATAGATCGAAATTCTCGATCCATCCCGGTGCTACGAAGATGTATTTAGATTTGAGGAAAGAGTATTGGTGGCCCTGTATGAAGAGGGACGTCGCATGGTTCGTTGAGAGGTGCTTGATCTGCCGTAAGGTTAAGGCCGAGCACCAGAGGCCGCATGGCAAGTTGCAGCCATTGGAGATTCCCGAGTGGAAGTGGGAACAGATCACTATGGATTTCATCACCAAATTGCCGAGGACTGCCAGGGGAGTTGATGCAATTTGGGTGATTGTGGATAGGTTGACGAAGAGTGCACACTTCCTTGCCATCAGTGAGAGTTCTTCAGCGGAGAAGTTGGCGGAGATATATGTGAGAGAGGTGGTATCTCGGCATGGGGTACCGATCTCGATTGTTTCAGACCGTGATGTGCGTTTCACTTCCAGGTTCTGGAAGAAATTTCATGAGGAGCTGGGTACTAAATTGCATTTTAGTACCGCATATCATCCCCAGACAGACGGTCAGAGCGAGCGGACGATTCAGACGCTGGAGGACATGCTTCGAGCGTGTGTGTTAGACTTCGGGGGTAGCTGGGATGCATATTTACCATTGGCAGAGTTTTCCTACAACAACAGCCATCATTCGAGCATTGGTATGCCACCTTTTGAGCTGTTGTATGGTAGGAGATGTCGGACCCCCATTTGCTGGGGAGAGGTGGGACAGAGGGTGATGGGCAGCACATAGATCGTGCTTCAGATGACAGAGCAGATTCAACAAGTTAGACAGAGGTTATTGACCGCCCAGAGCCGACAGAAGAGTTATGCAGACAGGCGCCGATCCGAGCTTGAGTTTCAAGTCGGCGACTTCGTTCTCCTGAAGGTCTCTCCTTGGAAAGGAGTGATTCGATTCAGGAAGAGGGGCAAGTTGGGGCCCCGGTATATTGGGCCATTTCGTGTGATTGCAAGGATAGGTCGGGTAGCCTATCGGTTGGAGTTGCCAACAGAGTTGGGACAGATCCACGACACTTTTCATGTGTCGCAATTGAGGAAGTGCATAGCCGATGAGTCGGCAGTGGTTCCATTGGAGGATATTCAGGTGGATGCGAGCCTGAATTATGCTGAGAGACCAGTGGCCATCAGGGATCGGAAGATCAAGGTTCTGAGGAACAAGGAGGTACCTCTGGTGTTGATCCAGTGGCAACACCGGAAAGGATCGGAAATGACTTGGGAGCCGGAACGTGAGATGCGGGAGCAGCATCCGGAGCTATTTTCAGAGTGAGACTTCGAGGGCGAAGTCTAATCCTAGTGGGGGAGAATTGTAACAGCCCGGAATCTCAGGTATTGTTAAATTATGTTTTTGGGGTGATTTAAGAGGGGACTCGGCGGGTTGGAGCCTAGACTCGCCGAGTAGGATCGCAGACTTGGTCGCGAGTTCGCGACTGGACTCGACGAGTCCAGATATGGACTCGGCGAGTCTACGCTGTTTAGCAAAAACCCTAACCGTTCAGGTTTGGGACGTATAAAAGGGACTTATTGGCCGTCATTATTCATTTTAGCCTTCTGAGAAGAACCCTAAATCGATTGTGTGCATCTGGAGCAAGGATTATAGGCCATTGTTGATTATAAAAGAGTTGTTGTGCAAGGAAGAGAAGAAATTGGCTAGAGGAACAGCAAGGGAGTCACATTCTGAGGATTGGGGATACAGAGAATACATCATCCAGGTAAGAATTCGAGTATACTCTGCTATGTTGATGTGATTATGGAATTAGGGTTTATGGAACCCTTTTTGTGAATAGATTGAATGTTACCCTAGTCCCCTAATTGATTGTAACCCTGTATTGGGACCTTTGGAGGTCCAGAATGTCCCATGCCTGTGCATTTAGGGAATTGATGAAGGTTTTGGATTGGAATCCTTATGCCTTAGTTCAAAATGTGAATTATGAATCATAGGGTGTATCATGAGCACTGAAATGAGGACCTTACGTGGTGGATCAGCCTAGGAAGGCCAGACCTAGGAATGGTCGGAGCGGTTCTGACCTTAGGATGCAGTTTGAGCAGTTGCATGGCATGGACTCGCCGAGTTCGACGAACAGACTCGGCGAGTAGCTTGAAGATTAACTGGGACTCGTCGAGTTGTTCTTCAGACTCGGCGAGTTGAGTCGGGGTGGCCCCGCGATTCTTCCAGGAGTAACTCGTCGGGTCAAGGAGGATACTCGACGAGTAGAAAGGGAATCTCAGAGAATTGGAGGACGTCTAGACTCGCCGAGTCGCCATGGCACTCGCCGAGTCCGGTCGAGTTGACCGTTGACCAGAGTTGATCTAAGCCTGACTTCTTAGGGATAGTCACACTTAGAAGATATAAGTGTTAATGAGAAATATGTGATGTTATAGGGAGGTTGTAGCTCGACGGATTGTGCACGAGTGATTTCAGGATTTGCTAACTTTCAGCATTCACGAGGTGAGTCTTCTCACTATACTGTACCCGGAAGGGTTTGACTGTGTGACCGGAAGGTCAGATATGATATGTGATATGTATGCTATATGTGGTAAGTTATTTGTTATATGTGCTATGTATGTTATGTGGGCCGGAAGGCAATATGTTATGGGCCGGAAGGCGATTATGTTATGGGCCGGAAGGCGTTGTGTTGAGGACCGGAAGGTCAGGGCCTGGAAAGGCGTATGTGCGTAAGTTGTATATTGGGGAACTCACTAAGCATTTATGCTTACAGTTGTTATGAATGTGTTTCAGGTACTAGCGAGGACCGTGGGAAGGCGCCGGTGTGATCGGTACACACTGAAGAATGTTTTTATGATCTTGGGATTTAGACAGTTTGTATTTGACATGACGCTTAAATTATTTATGCCTTGTTTTGAATGAAAATACTCTATTTTTAAAATGAAAAATTTGTTTGAAAATTTGCGTTGTTACATTAACAAGAAAATTACACCCTTTTATCTCTATGACACAATCTCAATAGACTTTACCAATAAGTAATGACACACTTTCCATGGTATTTATATGAAACGGTTGGGTGAGTGCAAAGTAAGCAATTTGAATAGAACGCGCATATTCATGAGGCACAAATGAATCTGAGGGATCAGAATCAAATAAGATGTGAGCAGGTCAAGAAATGTACCAGTCACAACATTTGGGTCCTTGTGTGCCTCTTCTTCAGTAATATGGAATGCACGGCCTTTAGCTTTTGGCACCTCCTCCTTTTTAGTTAAAATACCCACCAGTTGTTGAACAAAAGTTTGACTTCCAATCATTTAGCTAATAAGAGTAGAACAGAAATGTTTCCTATGGCCAGTAACACCATAAGCATAGCATGTAACATTCTTCCTCGGGTAAACGGGCTTCATGTGACCCTTTTCTCCGCATCCATAGCAAATCACATGTCTTTTTCTGTTCTGCATTGACCCTGATGATTCTTTCCACATATTTGACACGATGGTGACTGAAGAGAAAAAGATTGTGACATACCACGGCCACAAAAGGTATTATGAATTTGTACTTGTCTACTAGGATCATTTCGAGCCGATGGAATAGAAGAAACATAAATAGTTCTATCGACACGTGGATGCTTTGAAAGAGAAAGAGTGACACTACGTATCTCTAAGTCGTGCTCGTGCTTTCGGGTATTTTATTTATAAGACATCTCCCTTAAAGTATGCTAGTGCACACTATAGCAAGTGAGGTATTCAACCTAAAATATATTAGGCATACATCGTACCATCATTACTTAGCAATTCAAGTTTAAGCCTAGAAATCCTTACCATTCCTTGTTCGCTTAAACTAATGCTCTAAAATTTTTGAAGTAGCTTAGTACTTAAAAATATTAAGATTTATCATTATCTAATACTCCACTTAATTCTTTCCTATGGTTTGTATCCATATACTCCTAATGAATCCGTTCATATATTGAACTTCCGACGGTTTAAGTCTAAATACCAATCTGTAGTATTTAGTTCACTTAAACAATTGCTCTGATACCATGGCTGAAAGACCCCTTTCATAATTAACATCATTATTCCAAACATGCTACATGCATATTCATAAACATATTTTACATATATGGTTTTGTTACAAAAGATTGGATACAAACCGACTAACGAGGTTTTTACAAAGTTATATATATATATATATATATATATATATATATATATATATATATATATATATATATATATAGGGCTAGGTTAAATTGTTTTTTACATTTATTGTGTGATAGAATGCACCAATAGGAATTTAGTAAAATTTAATTATTATTTAATTAAATAAAGATAGATATTAAATGATTTCCCTAATTGTATGTATATTAAATGACATCCATAATTATAATTTTCTCTTTATGGAAACTAATTCAATTCGTCATTAATGTCAGCAATAACGTTTTTTCAGAATGAAGTCGTATATAGGTTTTTATGTCAGCAATAACATTCTTTGTGGACTCACTCAATTAAAATACAATAAATTTGTATGGAGTATGAAGAATGAGCGTGTATTCTAGTAGAATATACTCTCGTTCTGCTAGAATACACTCTTATTATTCTATATATGAATTTATTCTGAAAGAATATTATTATTGACATTAATGATGAATTTAATTAGTTTCCATAAAAAAAATTATAAGTATTTATATCATTTAATATGAATTTAATGTTTACTAAATTCTTATTGGTGCATTCTAACACACAATAGATGTGAGAAACATTTGAACCTACCTATATATATATATATATATATATATATATATATATATATATATATATACTAGTTTATAACCCGTGGGAACCACGGTGACAAAATTAATTTAACTTTCATAGTGAGAATTTAAAATTATTAATCAGTTATTTTAAATAGATTATTAATTAATATTTTTTTAGTAATATAAAATTATTATCGTTAATTTAAATAAATATGTGAAATTATATCATCGTATTAATTTTATTTTAATTTTTATTCTAATGTTATTAATTTAATTTAATTAGAGTGAGAAATATAAAATTTGAAATTTAAAATTGAGAATTAATAGGTTGACATGTGGCATGTATTAATTAGGAGACTTAATAGAATGACACTTGGCAAAAGATGAATCAAATATGTATTAATTAGGATGCCTAATAGGATGACACATGTCAAAAAGAGATTAAAATTATTCTTTTATTAGAATAGGAAGATATATATATATATATATATATATATATATATATATATATATATATATATATATATATTACATGATTTCCCAGGAATTTATACACAAAATACAGAAGCTGTAATATTATCTATTTTACATCTTCTAACAGTACTTAACTATAATGGATGTTTATCACGTGCAATAATTAAACACTGAGAGGGGTAAGCGGTGACGCTTAATGAGTTCAATAACAGTTACAATATAATGTTATGTCATATATATATATATATATATATATATATATATATATATATATATATATATATATATATGACAGAAGTAAAGGGGAACAAACAACAAAGGTAGATGAGTATCATATGACATGCTTTCCTTATCAACAAATGATTTGACTCAGAGAATTACAATCAATGAGACATAACAATTTCAACTTGATATACATCAATAAGACTTCAGCCCATGTGGCATGGATAAATAAACGATTTCTGAATAAACATTTTGCTAGCACTTTATAGGCTTTTCAACCCTACCTAGCCTTCTGCCAATGACAAAGGAATGCTTAATCATGCACTTCATGGTTAAAGGCTACATACCAATGCCCAAGTAATGCTTAGTCATTTACTTCATGGTCAGAGGTATAGCTCATTATCATAATAACACGGGAAAGCACATTGCACATATAACACATAACATACAATTGTCCCTATAACTGAACTCACCGTGAAATAACCGATTGATAAAATGGTAATTTGGGAAGCACTTCGCCTCTAAAATTGATTTTCTTTGACAAAACGTGGGATTTTAATTGAAAACCGGGCCTTGCGCAGGCAGAGTTTCAACTTGAAAATATCATGCTCTCGGGATCTTCGGGCTCTTCGGGACTTGCTTATGTTGCTAGGATAGTATTTTAGGGTTAGGGGTATTTATTGCAACTTAAAGCTAAGCATAAGGTAAGAGAAGTGAAAAATGTAAACAAAAATGGGCTGCCTTCGATTGCTATTTATAGAGGACTGAGAGTTTGCATTACGCTGGGCGTAAATCTCTGGTACGCTGGGCGTACTGCGTGGCGGTGTTCTACGCTGAGCGTAACTTCGGTACGCTGGGCGTACGAGACATGTCTTCTGATTAGAACTCGGGCCTCATACGCGGCTGAGCTAGGACACGTGTCCATTATGTAAAGGTTCTTGGTGGCTGATATGTGTCTTCGTAGTACGTTGGGCGCACTTCTCTAGGCAGCCTCGTAATTCGAGTTTCGGAGTGTGTACTGCTATGCCGAATCTTAGAAAAATCATAACTTCCTCATATGAAGTCAGATTTGGACGTTCTTCTTATAAAAATTCTCATTTTAACCAATACTACGACTTTCATCTAGATCACAAAGACTAAAAAGTAGTTTATCGAAAACTCGCTTTTTACATCGTATGGCGTCGTGCCGGTTCTGTCGCGAAACTTTCACAAGTCATAACTTCTTTGTTATAACTCCGATTTCGATGAGGTTTTCGCCTAAATATTTATAACGAGACAATTTACAACTTTCAATAACAATTTTTTTACTTATTTCCAACTTAATTTTACATTTTCGTTAATTTAAATATTTGACTTTTGATTGAAATCTCATAAGGCTTCTAATACTTTTCTGAATGATTGTAAACATAGTTTTACTTCAATTCTCATAAAACTATCTTGTTAGAACTCAATGCTCAAATCCATATATTATTTAATAATATCCATTTTAAAACTAACAAAACACGATAACTGAACGTGTATGTTACAAGTAGGGATGTGAAGCATGGGAAGATAAACTTGATCATGGGGAATAGGAAAGCGTCGCATGTCACCAAGATTGGAGTTTACTCTTTAGTTCTTAGTTGTGGGTTAGGTTTAGATTTGAATAATTGATGTTACTCGTTAGAAATGATACGAAACGTTATTTCTTTTCATGTTTTGTATAAACAAGGTTTTAGATTTTCGTTTGATAATGAAAAAGGTTCTATTAATACTTTCTTGAATGGTTCTTTCTATTTTGAAGCATTCCCTTATAATGGTATATATGAAACTGTGATGGTTGTAGACAACTTAGGAAATGATGTGTTCCATATCAATTCTTCCAATAGTTAGGACAAAGTATGCTTGTGGCATTGTCGTCTTGGACATGTCAACAAGAAGCGCATAACCCAACTCCAAAAGGATGGAGTGTTGGAGTCATTCGACCTTAGGAACGATGACGAGTGCGACTCTTGTTTACTTAGAAAGATGACCAAGTCACCCTTCACTGGCACTTGTGAAAGGGGTGAAGGTTTATTGGATCTCATACATACCGATGTATGTGGGCCTTTTAGATCCACCACAAGGGATACAAGCCGCTTCTACATGACTTTTACCGACGATTATAGCAGATATGGGTATATCTACTTAATCAAGCACAAGTCAGAAACCTTTGAGAAGTTCAAATAGTTTAAGCAGGAAGTGGAGAATCAGTTGGGCAGGAAAATTAAGTTTCTCCGATCTAATCGAGGAGGAGAGTACCTTAGTCTTGAATTCCACGATTACCTCAAGGAATGTGGAATTTCGCAATTGACGCCACCTTGGACACTGCAGATGAATGGTGTGGATGAGAGGCACAATCAAAACTTGTTGGATATGGTTCATTCCATGATGATTCATTCTTCGTTACCTATCTCATTTTGGGGGGTATGCCTTATAGACTGCTGCCCATATCCTTAATCTAGTCCCGACTAAGAAGGTTGCCAAAACACCTCACGAGATGTGGACATGGTAAGCTCCCTCGTTGGCACATATCAAGGTTTGGGGTTGCGAGGCTTTCATAAGACGAGATACTCACGAAAAGCTTGAACCTCGTAGTGAGCAGTGTAATTTCATCGGCTACCCATAGAAGTCCTTTGTATATCTCTTCTATAGACCGAGTGACAGTGTTGTCTTCGTTGCGAGGAGAGGAGTTTTCCGAGAGAGAGAACTCATAAGACAAGAGGACAGTGGGAGGCAAATTGATATTGAAGAGCTTCAAGAATCAAGCAATGAAGGAACGTCTAACATTGGCGTTATTCCCGAGGAGGAAACTTCTGTTGAACCGATTGACGAGTCCTTACCTCTTAGATTTTCTAGTAGAGTTAGTGTTCCACCTGTGTTATATGGATTTCATATAACAAGTAAGGGTGATACGTTTATTAGTGATAGTACACTAGTAAATTTGGATGAACCTAACAGCTACAAGGAATCCATGGCAGGCCCGAAGTCTGCGAAATGGAAAGAGGATATGGACAGTGAGATTCAGTCCATGTATGGCAATCAAGTTTGGAACTTGGTTGACAATGTACCAGGTCGTAAGACGGTTGGGTGCAAATGGATCTACAAGAAGAAGACCGACATGGATAGGAAAGTACACACTTATAAGGCGCGATTGGTTGCAAAGGGCTTTACTCAAACTCCGGAAGTTGACTATGATGAGGCCTTCTCGCCAGCTGTGAAGATTAAATCTATAAGGGTTATGCTAGCCATAGCTGCATTTCATGATTATGAAATATGGGAGATGGATGTCAAAACCACTTTCCTTAATGGGAAGTTGGCTGAAGATGTTTACATGAGTCAGCCAGAGGGTTTTGTCAATGAGAAGCACCCTAATAGAGTGTGTAAGCTTGAGAAATCCATTTATGGATTGAAACAAGCATCTTGCAGATGGAATCTTTGTTTCTATGAGAAAGTCGAAGAGTTCGGTTTCTTGCGAAGTGAGTATGAGTCCTGTGTATATGTCAAAGCCAAATATAGTTAGATTTCTCGTTTTGTATGTCGATGACATACTGCTCATAGGAAACGACGTCCCAACCTTGCAGGAGGTTAAGTCCTGGTTTGGGAAGTGCTACGCTATGAAGGACCTCGGAGAAGCTGCTTATATTCTAGGGATGAGGATAGTGAGAAATAGGAGTAAAAGAATAATAGGACTTAGTCAAAGTACTTACTTGGATAAGTTACTAAAGCGTTTTAGTATGGAAAATTCCAAGAAAGGGGAATTACCAATCCAAAGAAATACCAAGTTGAGTAAGGTGCTGTTTGTTTTTTGTCTGCAGATCTTCTTGGCCTCTTCTGTTTACGCCATGCAGACCACGCGCAGACATTAGAGTTCACAGACTGTTTGTTTTTTTGAAGACTGTAGACCTAAAAAAGTCTGTGCGTCCTCTTCTAGGCTCAAATGTGAACCAGAGTCTTCAAACCTCTTCATACATCTTCTAGCCTAAAAAACACATATATCTTAGGGGGTTTTTTTTTTGAACTTAGATTTATTCCAACTTTATCTATGATAAACAATTTGGAAAAAAAAATTACAATGCTTAAAGAAAAAAGGTTCGACAAAACAATAATGATTTTTATAACAAATTTATAAATAAAAATTTAATTACAATAAAGGCCGTTAGATCTGTTTATATAGATACGAAAAAAATCATAATATTATCTTATATTTTTTGTGCCAAATTTTACGAAACATTAATTTAATGCAATATCATTCATTTTTTGGAATAAATACTTATGACCAGTTTTTAATTGACTTAATTGAAAAATTAAAATGAAAATTTTGAAAATTTCATTTACAATCAAAATTTCTTTCCATCCATTTTACGTGTTAAATTCTTTTATCCTTAATTACAATGTTTATGTATATATTTGTGACCAATGTTTATCGGTTTTATCAAATATATACGTTAATTCGTAACATTTTATTTTCACTTTTTATATAATAATACATAAAAGTCAATCTACATTTGTTAATTATCTATAATAATGTCATAAAATTATTGAAAAACACTTTTAAGTTTTAAAAAAATCGGTTAATTAGATTTTAGTTTATTCTAGTAGCTTACAGATGTTAAAAAACAAACAGTCTTCTTCTTTTAGACTGCAGACGTTTGGTCCACCTCTGCTACTGTAGAGGTTTGCAGATGTGGTCCGCAAACTTCAGACATTTTTCCTAAAAAAACAAATAGCACCTAAGACTCAAAGCCCGAGTACCGAAGCCAAGATAGCAAAGATGAGCCGAGTACCTTATGCTTCCGCAGTTGACTCGATCATGTATGTTATGACTTGTACTCGCCCTGATGTGACCTTCGCTCTGAGCATGGTCAGCAGATATCAAGGGAACCCTGGTAGAGCTCATTGGACCGCAATCAAGAATATTCTTAAGTACCTTCGAAGGACTAAGGAATGGTTTCTTATCCTCGGTGGGAGTGATGATTTAATGGTACGAGGGTATAGTGATGCCAGTTTTCAGACCGACCGAGACAACTTCCACTCTCAGTCGGGTTGGGTCTTTACCTTGAATGGAGGGGCAGTGACTTGAAAAAGTTCCAAGCAGGAGACCTTTGCTGATTCAACGTACGAATATGAGTACATAGCGGCAAGCGAAGCGTCAAAGGAAGCAATATGGTTGAAGAACTTCATCGGAGACCTTGGAGTTGTGCCAGCCATAAAGGAGTCTATGGAGATTTTCTGCGATAACAAAGGTGCGGTTGCCTTAACCAAGGAACATGGGGATCATGGCAGATCCAGACATACCGACAGAAAATATCATTTCATTAGACATTAGGTAGAAGAGGGACTCCTCGTAGTGAAGAGGGTATCGTCAGAGGATAACCTAGTAGATCCCCTTACGAAGGGAGTGAGTAGGGTTAAGCACTTGCAGCACGCTAGGAGCATTGGGCTGAAGGAAGATATTATTTTTAGTGATTAGATAACCATAGAAACTTGTAATAGATAAATTGTAATTGACGTTTTGATGATAAAATAAAGAAGAATTATTTATGAGTAATGTTACTGTCTTATGTCAATTATTTACTATTGTTTCACTTTGCATGTTTTGACTTCCTAAATAATAAGATTATTTGAACTATCCAGAGTCGATCATACTTTGGAAGTAGGTATGAAAAAAGACTTTCATGAATTGGTTTGTAGATTGTCTAAGTGTTTAGACATAGCGAAGGTTTGCTGCAACGTTCATGAGTGCTCTTGAAATATGATTTGAGTATTGGATTAAACCCACACTCACTTGAATCACTTCATGGAATTTATCACGAGTGATTGTGAGACGATAATATCATATAGTCTTTAAACCTAGATATATGGTTTATTGTTTACGAGTTGGTTGTGCATTGGTAATGCATAAACGCATCAGTAACTTGATGTTATAAAACACATTGTTGTGTATGATTTGATGAGTAAATATTAATTCATATAAGTCGAAGTTTATATGTTCATTTTATCCTACGAGGGTAAAAGCGATATCTTGGGCCCCTCGATGATTTGGTTTGACTTATGTGCAGGGCCTGATCAGGATTCAATTGATGTGTTCAATTGAGTTCTATGTCAGACGAATCAGAGATCGAGAAACAAACTGCTGGACAATGAGTATGACTATGTTCCATGTGATTGTCCACACGATATGTTGAGAACGGAGGACTATATGATCCCTTATCTAAAGGACGTGTCAGAGTTCGAAAGTTGCTTTTGAGAGCTACGATTGCTAATCGGATTTTAAAGTCATAGTTGCATCTATAGTTATTACACATATCCAAGTGGGAGACTATTGGATTAGTGTCTAAGTCCATAACTATATTTGGTATGTACTTGACCCGGTTGTAGCATGGTCCTTTTGGTTTGCCTTCACTAAAGCAACTTGACTGAATGAATTATAGAGAAAGAGGATAAATGTGGTTTGTTAATATATTATGTGAATAATATATTAAAAAGGAAATCATATTGTTTAATTAATATTGGTCAAGAATTGATTAAGAATTAATTTTGTGGTCAAAAGATATTAATTGAACTTAGGGGACTGGAATTATAATTATGAGATATTTGGAATATGGGCTTTGGATCCCTTAAGATGGGAGGGAGGAAATCAATGTGCAAGCCCACATTGAAATCGTCCAAGTCTTGTTTCCGGAAGGATCTAATGGGCTGCTTAGTGGCTAAGCAACCAAATTAGTTTTTGACTGAAACCCTAACTCCACACCTATATAAAGGGACCGTAGGCATTACATTTTTGGCCACCCCAACCCTAGAAGGATTTCTAGACCCGAAAATCACCTCCTTCCTCTCTCTCTTACATTCTTCCAATTGCCTTCGTGTTTGTGATCAATTAGAGGTATTACATTTATGATACTAAGCTCTTAAAGTCAAGGATCTTCAAGCTTCAATTGAAAGGTAATCATCTAAACTTGTATTAGTTATTAATTTTGATTTTTGTATGCTAGATCTAGGGTTTAAAAGCTTTGGATGGTGCATGTACTATTAGAGAAACCTAGTCCAAATCTTTAGGGTTTGCATGCACACCATAGGATTGATGTAATGCTCAAAACCCATCACTATTACCCTATCATTTGTACTTTTAGACATCCTTTATGACTTGTGCAATAGTCCTCCCTTTTGAATACACAACCAACTTGTTTATCAATTGATTTCCACATCCGTTAATCATCGGCAATACACCTATAATCCTCTGAGTCAAAGTTATATCTTCTATATGGACTCATCATAGAAGATCTCATTATCGTAAGGTTCCTGCTCCTTCTTTAATTGGTTGTCAAATCCACTTTTGCAGTAATACTCAAATCTAGTACTCAGTTATACTTGAGTAATCTTGGTCCACGTTATCATGTTTCACAACTTGGAATCCCTAAATTTTGTATCCTTGGTTCATTTGTGTCACTCATAAATCCAAGTACCAAGCATTGTTCTTCATCAGCCTCCAGAGTGTTGTGAGCATTTGTAACATCGCATCATCACACTTTTATATCCTTCTTACCATCTACCCCTTAAAAGAAATGAGAGAATTTCTTTTAAGGTCTAAATCACCTTATAATTCTCACACATTAGTAGTGTGTATCTCTAACTCATTGCTGGAAATTTCAAAATTTTCTTTTCTCATCATCATCATCTCTTTGACTGTCATTGTCAAAAAATTTCATGTGTTTATTCTTGTCCACACCTTGTTAGTACTATATGATCTTTGATTTTCAATTTCCATTTTTCGGTATTCTATTACTAAATTTTATTGCTTTAACTCATTCATTATGTAGAAATATGAAAGTATGAAAAAGCCATGTCTGATTTCAAATCCATATGCAAAAGTTATGAAGATTTCGAGAATTTCCTAAAATAGTCAAAATCAACCAGGACGATTTTTTCCCAAACATAGGATGATTTTAGTCAGATACAACTCATTTTTTTCTCAAAATGGTACTCTACATTGCATAGTTCTTGAAGTCCCTTTCCAATTCACTTTGTACCATTTGTATAGGTTCTCACACATGATTAGAGGTTTTTATCATCCAAAAACACTTCATTTAATTCATGAAGTGCTCATTGAAACATTTAACAACATAATGATCCTCAAGTTTTACAAGAACGTTTACCTAGTCTATTTTGTAAATGAACAATCCAAAACTCATAAATCTTATTCCACACTTATTGAACACTCGTATGAATGTTGCTAAGTAACTAAAACCAGAACCAATCCCATTGAAAGTGCTTATTGTGACTATGGAATCCTCAATTCCACTCCGTATTCCCAAATTGCCCTCTTGGCTAGAAATCTCATGCATTCACCATGTAATCAAGTGACACTTTTTATGTATCCCTCCATGTTTATGGAGTTCATTTACTACCCAATTATCAAGTTTAACTAGGTTTGAATGGTTTTTCACCACATTTCCCCAAAATCAATATAAATTTATTTTTATACTTTATTCTACCTTGATGGATGAATTTGAGCATTCCAATTGGATTTGTTGCTATATGTTAAATTTGAATTGAGCATTGGTAGCATTCTCATGGAGAATTTGAGTTCAATGGAGCACTTATGGTTCATGGAGCATGTGACAAAGGAACAGATCATCTAAGAAGGGAATAGACCGTCTGACAACGAAACAAATCTAGTGAAAAAGGAATGATTCTTCTAATAGTGGATATGGATCACCTTGGAGTGGAATGGAGCATCTTGGTGCATTCATGTGCCATCTATGGTCAAGATGTGTTATCATATGCTTGGATGCGCCACTTAGAAGATAAGGTGCACCATTGGGAAGCATGGTGCGCCCTTCCTTACATAAGTACACCATTTATAGCCTCGATTTGTAACTATAAAAGCTAGATGCACCACTATGGAGAGAGTGCATCATTTTGGTGTCTAGATACACCATTTGTGAAGGATATGTGCCAACATGGAATAAGATGTTCCTCACTAGGAGAGGATGCTCCATCCCTTGATCAAGATGCGCCATCTTGATGCATGGATGCGTTGTTTGGTTCCTTTTATGAGCCATGATATCCCTAGTGAGCCACTTATGTTGTGATGTCCTCTATGATACTGAAGATTGTTCAAGGATGCTTAGAAGTTGAAGATGCTCAATGATTATTGATTGATGCGCCACCATGATGGTTGATGAGCCATGGTGATCTTGATGTTCCACCTTTACATCATGATGAGCCACTATGGATCATGATGCTCCGTCATGTGTGTTGTTGATACTCACACAATGTATATCAATGATGACGGTTCCAGAAGCTACTGCATGGCGGATTGTCATTGGTTAACACCATTCATCGGCCTATGGGCCAATAAGCTTGACCCATTACGGTTTTAGGTATGATCCATTGGATAAACTAGGGGTGCTTGCTAGTTAATTGAATGTGTCTTGAATTCTAGAGTGATATGCTAATTTCTGTTAAAATGTACGTGTCACCTCTTTTTGAGAGATCATAAAAAATAATACTCCCCTCCTGCCAGTCAATGTGGGTCACCTTAACTGAACCACATAAATATTGTGTCTTGTGTGCTTTTGGTTTTGCTTGGAATCTAGGATACTTCCTAAAAATTGGTATCGGAGTTGCGGTTTTTGTTCCTATGATTGAGGATATCTACTCATATGTTTGATTTGGAGAATTTCAATGGTTCAAATGAATTTACTTTGTAGAAGGTGAATATGAGGGATCTTTTGGTTCAACAAGGATGTGAATCGACACTAGGAGGAGAAGTGAAATCGCCAAAGGACATGGCAGATGAAATAAAGATTGACATTCTAATGAATGCACATAGTGCCATTCTATTGAGTTTGATAGATGAAGTACTAAGAGAGGTTGTGGATCAAAGTGATGAAAATACAGAGTTGTGGCATTGTAGGTTGGGACACATAAGTGAGAAGGGCATGCCAATTCTAAGTAAACAAAGAATATTTGGTTAAGAGGTTACTAGAAAGATAAACTTTTTTGAAGCTTGAGTTAAGGGAAAGCATCGCAAAGTGAAATTGGGTACTGATCAACACATAAGAAAGGAAATCCTGGAATATATTCACTTAAAATGGATTGGTAGAATGGATGAATCAAACACTCATGCAATGTGCTAGGTTCATGCAGATAGTTGCTAACATATCTAAACAATCATGGGCGGAAGCATTTAACACTGCTTGCAATCTGGTGAACAGATCACCATCAAATGTTATAGACTTGAAGACTCCTCAAGAGGTTTGGGCTGGGAAACCCTTTGACTATTCTAGTTTATGTATATTTTGATACCTCACATATGCTCATGTGAATGATGGTAAACTTGAGCCAAGGGAAATAAAGTGCATATTTCTAGGATATACGACAAGAGTAAAAGGTTATCGACTATGGTGTATAGAAGAAGGAAGAGATCCTAAATTTATTATGACAAAAGATTTGACCTTTGATGAATCTGCCATGGGTAACAAGGGAGGAAGTGATACAAGTAAATCTGCGAATAAAAAGCTTGGTGCTAACCAAAAGGTGGAGTTTACAATACAAAATCCATATAGAGTTGTGATAAGTGGTGAACAACAAGGTGACAGTGAACAAGATTATTCGACAACCTGATGTTGGAAGGGATGATGGTTCTGAAACTATAGCAAGGAGAAGATAAAAGAAGGTTATTCGATAACCTAGTAAATATGTGAGACGTGTCAATTCATGTGAACCTAAATCAATTGAATTTGCATTGGCAGGTGGAAAAGACATACACATTGAAGAGCCTAAATCATACAAAGAGGAAGTTGCGAGTAAATAAGAAACAAAGTAGTTGATGGTTATGAATGAAGAAATGTAATCATTCGAGAAGAATAAAACATGGGATCTTGTTCAATTACCAAAGGGACCAAAACCGGTGGGGATGCAAATAGATCTTTAAGAAGAAGATAAGGATTCTAGGAGTTGAACCAACCAAGTTCAAGTTAAGGTTGGTGGCGAAAGGGTTTTCTCGAAAAGAATGGATTAATTATCACGAGGTGTTCTCACTGGTCATGAAGCATAATAAAATTTGGGTTCTTTTGGACCTGGTGAGTGCATTTGATATAGATCTTGAACAACTTGATGTGAAAACTTCATTTCTTCATGGGAACTTAGAAGAGAAGATTTACATGTCCCGACTAGAAGGGTTCCTTGATTCTAAGAAGGATCGTGTATGTTGGCTGAAGAAATCTTTGTATGGTTTGAAGTAGTGTCTAGGGAAATGGTACAAGATGTTTGATTAATTCATGAACTCGCATGGCTACACTCGGAACTAGTTAGAAAACTATATTTACTCAAGGGAATTGTCACATAATTCCTACATATATATGTTGCTATATGTTGATGACATGCTCATCGTATCCAAGTACAAGGATGGAATAAATGACTTTAAGGAGACCCTAAAGAATGAGTTTGATATGAATGAATTGGGAGCTACAAAGAAGATACTTGTAATGGAGATTCGAATGGATAGAAGAGCAAGGCGGTTGTGTATCTCTCAACAAACGTGCATTGAGAAGGTCTTGCAGTCATTCTATTTGGATCAGTCCAAACCAGTTGGAACTCCTTTGGAGGCACACTTTAAACTTGGTCAATGTACCATACCCACAACTAATGAAGAAAGGGAGTACATGAGCAAGGTTCCATACTCTAGTGTTGTTGGAAGTCTCATGTATGTAATGGTTTGTACCAGACTTGATTTGTCTCATTTAATTAGTGTAGTAAGCATGTTTATGAGACATCTTCGAAAAGCTCATTAGGAAACAGTCATGTGGATCTTGCAATACTTGAAGAGGACGATATATTTTTGCTTGGTGTATGGAGCTAATACAAAAAAGTGACTTGTTTGGATATGCTTACTTGGATCATGTAGGCGATTTTTTGAATCACATCATGGACGTGTTATATTTTCAATTTGTTCGGATGTGCCATAAGTTGGAGTCAACTTTACAAGATACCATTGATTTGTCTACATCTAAATTAGAGTATATGTTTATGACCGCAGCAAGAAAGGAAGAGATACACTTGCATAGGGTTATTAAGAGTCCTGGTCTAAAGGTGGAGAAGCCTATCGTGTACTGTGATAGTCAAAGTGCACTAAAGCCGCCAAAGAAACATATTTATCATGAGAATACGAATCACACTGATGTCAAATTGAATTTCATTCATGAAATTCTGTAAATAGACAAGTTCTCTATACTGAAGATTGATACCATGGTGAAACCAACAGATATGTTAAAAAATTCATTGCCCACATAGAAGTTCAAGCTTTGCTTAGGCTTAGTTATTTTTCGAAGGAGTTACGTCCCTTTAGGGATGGATGACATAAGGGGAGAGGAATTTCTTGTTTAAGGTGGAGTTCAGAGGATACTCAAGTCAATATGGAGATTGTTAAATAAGACTTGAGAATTTGGAGCATTCTCATGGAGCATTTGAGTTCATTGGAGCACTTGGAACTCAATGGATCACTTGGGGTTCATGGAGCATATGACAAAGGAACATATCATCTGAGAAGGGAATGGATCATCTAAGAAAGGAACAGATCAAGTAAGAAAGGAACGTATCTTCGCACTTGGGAGTGGAATGGAGCATTCTGGTGCATGGATGTGCTAGCAGTGGTTAAAATGCATCATGAAATGCTTGGATCCACCACTTAGAAAATAAAGTATGCCATAGGGAAGCATGATGCACCATTCCTTAAGCAAGTGCCTCATTTATAGCCTAGATGCGCCACTGTTGAAGCTAGATGAGCCAATATGGAGAGAGAGTGCACCACTTTGGAGTCTTGATGTACCATTTATGAATGAGATGTGCCAATATGGAAGAGAATGCACTATCCTTTGATCAAGATGCACCATCTATATGCCTGATGTGTCATCTTGATGCAAGGATGCACTGTTTGGTTCCTTGATGAGCCATGGTAGCCCTAATGAGCCACTTATGTTATGATGTCCTCTATGATGCTCAATATTGTTCAAGGATGCTTGTAAGTTAAAAATGTTTAAAGATAATTGCTTGATGTGCCACTATGATGGTTGATAAGCCATGGTGATATTGATGTGCCACCCTTGCATCATGATTAGTCACCACGGATTATGATGCTCCATCATGTTTTTTATTGATGCTCATTCAATGTATATCAATGATGAAGGTTCTAGAAGCACCTACATGACAGATTATGATTAGTTAACACCATTAATTGGCCTATGGGCCAATGGGGTTTTCCCATTACGGTTTTAGATTTGACCCCTTCACTAAATATAGGGATGTCTTGTCACACCCCCGAACCAGACGACGGAAATGTCCGAGGGCTCGCGTGACTTTAATTGAATACCATCACATAAAACATACATGAATCATAACATAAACGTCACCATGCATCAATATATTACAACTGGAATTGTTCACATCAAGTACATTGTTTTACATTACACATTCATAACATAAATAGTTTGAGTGTTTTTAACAACATAACGTCTAACATTACTTCATAATACTCTTCCGCTTACCTGATACCTGAGAATACAAGTTATTTTGGAAAAATGTCAACATATGAAATGTTGGTGAGTTCATAAGCAATGTTGTGATAAAATGATTTGTGTAGTTTGTAAAACCCAGAAAATCCGATATTTTCTGAAAAGACTTTTGTTTATCAAAGTGTGAAGATCCATAAGTTGATGCATGAATGATTTTAAAAACATATATATATATATATATATATATATATATATATATATATATATATTTTGATGTTACACATATTATAGTTAAGTTAGATGATGCTTGACCCAAATAAATCAAAGTGTAATTTTTTATGACCTAATAGGGCTAAATTAATTTGGTTGTGACCCATTAAGGCCCAAAATATTATGTTTCATGTATATGGGTCCATTTAGGGCCCATTAGAGAGTTCTAGATTCAAGATGGATAATTTGGAAGTTTATTAGTCCATTAGGCCCAATAAGGAAATCCTAGTCCAAAATGAACTCAAATTGGGATTTCATAGGTTTCCAATTCTTTGTTGACCATTTGTAGGGCTAGAATGAAGTATTTAATGAAGTTTTGTTGTTATAGAATGAGCATGATGCATGCTTTCATGTTATTGATTCATAGTTTTTATAAGTGTTGTAGTTACAAGGCACCAAAATTTCTAGTTGTGACATCATCCTCCCGTTAGAGGGAATTTCGTCTCGAAATTCTTTTGAAAGCTAGATTTGAGAATGCGAGAATAGATGAGGGTACTTCTGCTTCATTTGATCTTCGCGTTCCCATGTGAATTCTGGTCCGCGTCTCGCGTTCCATCGAACTTTCACAATTGGAATGCGGCTCTGCTTGGTATGCTTTACCTCTCGGTCCATGATTTCCACCGGCTCTTCGATGAACAGAAGGTTCTCATTGATTTCGATTTCCTCTAATGGAAT
The DNA here is from genome assembly GCF_051521515.1 of Lactuca serriola. Taxonomy (NCBI): domain Eukaryota; kingdom Viridiplantae; phylum Streptophyta; class Magnoliopsida; order Asterales; family Asteraceae; genus Lactuca; species Lactuca serriola. Next base: position 54,011,535 of record NC_136413.1, read on the forward strand.
TATGAGAGTCTCGTTGGATAAGCACTTATTCAAGTTGGAGACGTGGAACACAGGGTGTACACTGCTGAGCTCGGCGGGTAGTTGCAATCTATAAGCCACTGGACCGATTCGGGCAAGAATCTCGAAGGGTCCAATGTATCGAGGATTCAGTTTGCCCCATTTCCAAAAACGAATCACTCCTTTCCAAGGAGAGACTTTTAGTAACACCCTATCTCCGACTTCGAATTCCAAGGGCTTTCGTCGTTTATCGGCGTAGCTCTTTTGTTTGTCTCGTGACGATTGCATTCATGCTCTGATCTGAATTATCTTCTCGGTCGTCTCGCGTATGATATCCGGTCCCGTTAAGGCGTTGTTTGGCGTTTTCTCTCTCGCTAGCTGGGTGTCTCCTACCTCAGCCCATCACAACGGTGATCTACACTTGCGCCCATATAATGCTTCGAAAGGAGCAACTTTGATACTCAAGTGATAACTGTTGTTATACGAGAACTCGATCAAAGGCAAGTGGGTATCCCATGATCTTCACTACTAGAAAAACAGTCTTTTACGACGCTCATTGCGCGTCGTAAAAGGCTTAGACGACGCGCAAATGCGCGTCAAGGAAGGCCCTGTCATAAAGAAAGACGACGCGCATTTACGACGCTCATTTACGATGCGCGTTTACGACACGCAATGCGTATCAGGGAAGGCCCTGTCATAAAGGAAGACGACACGCATTCGCGTGTCGTAACCTTACGACGCGCATGGTAATGACACGCAATGCGTATCAAGAAAGCCCCTGTCAAGAAAGGCCGTGTCATAAATGTAGATGACACACATTTTTGCGTATCGTAATTTTAAATGTTTAAAAAAAATATTATTTATAGATTTACTTATTTTCAAATTAAATTTGTATTTAATGTTTCATAATAGAAATTAAAATATAATATACAAAAAATAGAATTCATTGCATAAATTTAATGTCATACAAATAATCATTAACAAAAATTCATTTAAAAAAAAACCACATGTCAAACAAGTTACCTAACATTACATGTCAAACAAAACTATATGTTAACACTAATAACACTTAAAAACATGATTTTTCTTACATTTGGAGCACCCAATATTCCTATATCAGCAACCAACTTTAGGTCGAATTCCAACCACCTGTATAAGAACAATATTGTAAAATAACAACATTAGAAAAGTTAATTAATATATACCAGTACAACATGTATGAATAAGTTCCTTAGTTTATCTACTTTATATATAATTTCTCATCAATAACAGGTCTTGTTGCTGAGTTATTCCCATGCTGCCCTTGGTTGAAGTTTTACATTTGATCCATGTAAGTCTAATCAATGGCAAGTCTTAGGAATGAACCACAAACAAACCTAAGAACAGAAACAATTGATTAAGGACTAGATTCCCTTACTAAACCTGTTTGTTGTAATAGAATAATTCTAGAAGCCAGCATAAGAAAACATCCAAAGTAAAAAAGATTCGTTGTTGAAAGCGACTTCAACTTCCTGTCAAAACAATAAAAGGTTGGTTGTTTTCTAGATTATCAAATTATTTAGTGTTTATTTTAGCATGCATGCAATGAATAACATTGAAAACCAAACCAAACCAAAAAGAGCCCAAGTCAAAAAATGCATGACCAACATTTTTTGAAACTGAAAACTGGTTTGAAGGTGCTGGATCCTTTTTTAGCTCCATTTCAACTCTCATTTGAAATTATTATATTAAAAGAACATTATAAAACAACAAATAAATAAATAAATAAATAAAGTTTTTTTTTACCTTGACAACATTGGCAAGTATCCCATTCTTCCCACAAACATGTTTCCAATATAAATTCTCGCAAGTTTCTTTATTCAAAAATCAAGCTTCCTATAAAGCCCTAATCCTTTCTCTAGCTAATAACGACTTATGAGATATTGATGTTTTTCGTCTTTGCTGACTATACACCTCGACTACACCTTGTCCATGTTCCAGCCAATCAACAGGCGCCACATTGACAGCCTCCACACAGTTAAAACCACAACTGAATCCTGCATGATATGCCCTTGGAAAAGTAACAATAAACTCTCCACAACACTGAGAAGCTCGATAAACTAGGACCCCTTCAGACTTCAAAATTTTAGGGCTCAATTGAGTAACCTGTTAAGATTAAATCATTTATTCATTATCCAACACTATATCCAGACACTACTTATTGCGAAAAAAAATCTTACGAGTTGATGGAGTAGATCTGTTTGTTCCTTAAAAAAACAGATAGATATCTAATTTTGAATTGGTTTATTGAATCTGATCCAAACAGGTATATTGCCTTAAAAGATAAAAAAAAATATTTTGAAGAGTTTTGTAGTTTAAGTTTTGGAAAATTGGGTGGCAGGACATGGGTGAAGAATTATTTGGGGGTGATGATAATATTTATATTAATATTAATATTTCAGGCAAAGTTCACGATGCTCATCAAAACAGATTCCTGCAATGTTCATTAATTATCAGTTTGATGAATTGGATATTTTTATCTAGAGTAGTACCTACCTGTGTGTGTTGGACTTTTGTGAAGATTTCCATTTTTTGTTTAAACAGCTTTGCCAGATGAGTTTCCAGGAGCTGACTCCTAGCCCTGTTGGTGTTTGAATGGTTTTTGTCATTGTTGGAAGGCTTGGGGCTTAGTAGTCGGTACCGAGCAAAATTATACAACCGTGGGGTGTGTGTCATTCTTCTTCCTTGTCACGGTTTGCAAGAACCATGTGATGATTTTTTAATAAAAATAACCAAATTTTAATACATGCTATTTTCTGCCCATTAATTTAGCAGTTTATTCCGTAACCAGACCCGTCTGCTGCCGCCACGGTGCCGCCAGGTGGTTGGGTTTGGGGAGCTTGTTGCTGGTTGTAGTAATCATAGCCACCAGCAGAACCACCAGCAAAAAGTTCTTTAAAAAAACCCAATTTGTCTAAAAGATATATTCTACAATAACAGTTTAAGAAGGGCATAAATGGGAGGTGTAAGAACCTTTAACTAAAAGATACCCAATTTGTCTTAAATTAGCAGAAAATTCTTTAAAAAAAACTCATTTTAAAGAGTTTCATTTTGAATCATGTAGCCATTGGATTCACATATTGAGCAATCAAAGTATACTATGTTATCCAAGTAAGAATAAAGATGCTATGTATATTGAAAAGCAAGTGCAATCTAGCATATAGTTTCTGAAACCAAGTTGATGCTTGGTCTCCTTGTAAAACTGCACATACCTCACTGATTACTTCATTAACCAACCGTTTTTCAACCTCAATATGCTCACTGGATCCATCTATATGTACTGTCCTCTCTGTTGAAGTATCACCAGGGGGTGGGTGTAGTGGTATCACCTGATAACAGGTACAATAATCTTTTCAGCTATAATCATTTCTCTTGTCAAGTGTAGTCCTCAAAAGAGAGACTTTAACACTCAATATAGAAGAGAGGCTCATAGAGAACAGAGAAACTTAAATAGACCTGAATACGAGCTCCTGTACTGGCTTGCATATTCTTTATGGTCTCCCCCCCCCCCCTTTACCAATAATAAGACCAACCTAGAAGCATGAACAAGAAATGGAAAAGTTAAAGACCAATTGCAACAAATGGCTAGTAAACTTAAACCATCACAAATTGTTCAGCACCAGCTTACTCACCAGGCATTCTTCTAGAAACTATGCCAGAACCGCCTGACTCGGCCTGAATAACAAAATCAAGAATTAAGATCATCTAAATGTATACATGCTAGTCAAAGCATATCACAACTAAATGGAAATCATATCATGTTGATATCAACTATACCTCAACAAGCACATCCTTAATCAACTGCTCAACCTTTGCTATTGATTCTGAAGTACCTGTTAGCTCTACAGTTCGGGTGAGTGAATGAGGATCTGAATTCATGTCTCTTGTAACTTAGATCTTTGCTCCAGATTGCATCTGAAGATATTTTATAGTCTCTCCACCTTTACCAATTATCACAACTACCCTTCCATTTGGGATGTCGATCTTTTTACTTGGGTTGCCATAACCATAAGCAGAAGATACAATAGTGGTCGAATAAGGCTTTTGTCCCTAATCTGCACTTACATAAAAGTAAACCATAAACAGGTGATCTGAGGACGTATATAAATCATTATTGATTTATAACCACAAAACACATATGTTTTCAGATCATGTACACATTAAGTACTTCACACATTTTGTGCACGTGTATCTGTGAGTGAAAGCAAAAATTAAACCTAAACTGTTTGTTACAATTTATTCAACCCACTTAATCATAAAACAAAATTCTTCCTATTCCTATAATAATCCCTTTCTAGTTGCTTTGAAACAACTATGAAACAATTAGAAGATTCATTTTTCAGTATTACCTAACTTTAGTCGAATTCACTCAAATGACATGCTCGTCTAGAGATAAACACGTGGTTACCAAAGCAATAACCACAGTTACAAACCCTACAGCGTAAAGGTACATGAAAAATGAGATTAGAACAAAGAATCGGACCCGGAGGACCAGAGCTGAACCCCTTGCTATCATTGGAAGCATATCCGCTGCCGCCTCCTCCATTATCGAAGCGGGAGTTGGGAGGAAACATTGAAGGAAGAGACAGTGAGGTATAGCCAATGGATGGTTCCTAGGGTTTTCAAAATTGAATTGATGACTTGGTTTAGGTTTTGCTTGGGATCGTTGGATGACGAGGTAGTTGTCGTAACTATTGATTCAGTAGGTGAAGCATCAATGTGATGGCGGTAGAAGGTTTTAGGTTTTTCCTCATAGAGTGATGGAAGCAGAGCATAGTAGAAGGGTGTGATGGCGGTAGTGGAGGCGGTAGGTTGCTAGACCGTAACAAAAGAGGATAGAGAAGAAGAGGGAGAATGACAATTACCTTGAAGACGTTTCATGATCGATAGTGTTTGTGCGTGGAAGTCATGAGGGATAATCAGAGACAGATATGAGCAAGAAAGCGTGTTAAGAAAGCGGTACATTCAACTATTCAAGCACAGTCATGATCGATGATTGTTGTAGAGGCCAGAGAACACCGAGAGCTTCGTTCTTGAAAAAAGCCCTAGCAAGAATAGTTCCTGCGATTTTGTGGAATTTAGGATAGTTAAAAAATAACCCTTGCATTCTATTCAAATATCGAAAATCAAGCTCAAGATAATATATAAGAGAAGAATCGAACCTACTTCGGCGTCAATCGAACGTAGGGCTTGTAAGGAGAAGGGATTTTCGACTGGTGAAAACAAGGGAGAAAAGAACACAAGGCGAGGTTTTTAACTTTTGGGATTTCATTTCCCCCCTTTGTTATTAACAGAGAACGCGCGTTTCCTAAAAAATTATAAAACGACATGCTTATACGACACGCTCTTTTTAATAAGTGACCTCCGTGTTTTTTTTTGTTGTGACACAAATTTAGGGGCACGCAAAAATGCGCGTCCAAAATTCATCAAATTTCTAAAGATCTGACAGCTTTTTTAGGGCGCACACTTTTGCGTATTATTAATCAGCGTGTGTCGTAAATTGCGCATCGTAAAAGGTTGTTTTTCTTGTAGTGCTTCCAAAGTCTATTACACATGCTCGGAGCATATCTTCTAGTGTTTGAATGGTTCGCTCGCTTTGACCATCCGTTTGTGGGTGGTAGGCAGTGCTCATATCGAGTTGTGTTCCCATAGCTTTCTGAAGCGATTGCCAAAAGCGTGAGGTAAATCTACTATCTCTATCTGAGATGATAGATACTGGTACTCCATGGAGTCTCACGATTTCCTTGATGTAGATTCTTGTCAGGCGCTCCATCTTGTATGATTCTTTTATTGGTAGGAAATGGGCGGATTTCGTTAATCTATCAACTATTACCCAGATCATGTCCAAACCGTCCGTCGACTTGGGTAGTTTGGTCACAAAATCCATAGTGATCCTTTCCCATTTCCACTCGGGAATTACTAGCTGCTGTAGTAATCCAGAGGGCTTCTGATATTCCACCTTTACTTTAGCACAAGTGAGGCACTTGCTCATATAAGTGGCAACCTCTGCCTTTATATTTGGCCACCAATAATGTTGCTTAACATCCAAGTACATTTTGTCTGAACTCGGATGGACGGAGTATCGCGTCTTGTGAGCCTCGTTCATGACTACCTCTCTGAATCCCCCAAGTTTAGGGACCCATATGCGGTTCATGAAGTAGTATGCTCCATCTTCCTTCACCTCCAAGTTCTTCTCCATTCCACGCAGCGCTTCACTTGTTTTGTTTTCCGCCTTCATGGCATCTGACTGGGCCATTCTGATTTGCGAGGTCATGTGGGATTGGATGGTTATCGAGAGAGTTTTCACGCGACGACTTGAGTATTCTTTCCGACTCAAGGCATCGGCTACCACGTTAGCCTTTCCTGTATGGTACTTGATTTCGCACTCGTAGTCGTTTAGCAGTTCGACCCATCTTCGTTGAATCATGTTTAGCTCCTTTTGATTCAAGATGTGTTGAAGACTCTTGTGGTCAGTGAAGATAGTGCACTTGGTACCGTACAGGTAGTGTCTCCAAATCTTCAGGGCGAAGACCACTGCTCCCAGCTCCAGATCGTGGGTCGTATAATTCGCTTCGTGCGTCTTTAGCTGTTGGGACGCGTAAGCTATCACCTTTCCATGTTGCATGAGTACACAGCTTAAACCCTGATTTGACGCATCGCAGTAGACTATAAAGTCATATGTTCCTTCGGGTAGCGATAGCACCGGCGCACTGCAGAGTGCTTGCTTCATAGATCAAAACGTGGCTTCCTGCTTGTCCGTCCACACGAAGGGTACGACTTTTTGTGTAAGCATGGTAAGCAGTTTGGCAGTCCTAGAGAAGTTCTGGATGAATCTCCTGTAATAGCCTGCAAGACCCAGAAATTGGCGAATTTCTGTGGGTGTTGTTGGGACTACCTATCCTTCGATAACTTGGATTTTAGAAAGATCTACATGAATTCCTTCCTGACTAACAACATGTCCCAAAAAGTTCACGCTTTGGAGCCAAAACTCGCACTTTGAGAGTTTTCCATACAACTTTTCGGTTCGTAGGGTTTCCAGGATTTGTCGAAGATGTTGGCCGTGTTCTTCTTCGCTTCGGGAATATACTAAGATATCATCGATGAGAACGATTACGAAATTATCAAGAAAAGGTCGGGAGATTCGATTCATTAGGTCCATGAATGCGGCAGGAGCATTTGTTAGACCGAAAGGCATTACGAAAAATTCATAATGTCCGTAACGAGTTCGGAAGGCGGTTTTTGTAATATCCTCCTCCCGGACCTTGAGTTGGTGGTATCCAGATCGCAGATCTATCTTTGAGAAGTGACTAGCTCCTTGGAGCTGGTCGAATAGGTCGTCGATTCGTGAAAGTGGATATCGGTTTTTGACAGTGAGCTTGTTAAGTTCTCTGTAGTCGATACACATCCTGATTGTACCGTCTTTCTTATTGACAAAGAGAACTGGGGCTCCCCAAAGTGAGAAACTGGGTCGGATGAATCCTTTATCCAAAAGCTCACTGAGTTGACTGGACAACTCTTGCATCTTCGCAGGAGCCAATCTGTAGGGCGATTTGGCGATGGGGGTAGCTCCTGGTACAAGGTCAATTCAAAACTTGACTTGTCTTTCTGGGGGTATTCCCGGAAGATCATCAGGAAAGAAATCTGGGAATTCACAAGCTACTGGAATATCTTGAATGTTGATCTATTTCTTGGATTTGTCTACTATGTGAGCCAGGAACGTCAAGTCCTTCTTTCGTAGGTGCTTCTACGCTTTAATGCACGAGATAAGACGAAGGTTCGTGTTGGGTTTGTCTCCGTAAACAACTAGGGTTTTGCGATTTAGGAGATGAAGGTGAACGGCCTTCTCGTGACACCTAATTTCAGCATGATGGGGGCTTAACCAATCCATGCCGATAATCACATCAAAACTCCTAATGGAAACATGCATTAAGTTTATTTGAAAGACGTGGTGATTTAAGGTTAGGGCACATCCGATATAGATTTCCCCAGTGGATTTTGTCTTCCCATTAGCCATTTCCACTGTGAAGGTTTCATTAAGCTTCTGGGGTTGTTGATTTAACAAGTGTTTGAATTTATTGCTCACAAAACTCCGTTCTACCCCGATATCAAATAGGATGCATGCGTAAGTGTGGTTTAGGGGAAACGTACCAGTAACAACAGTGAGATCCTGAACCGCTTCTCCCTAACCCATAGCTAGCACCCTTCCTGTTCCTGCATTCCCAGAGTTGCTGGTGTTGGGGCAATTCCGAAGGATATGCCCTGTCCTTCCACATCCGCAGCAAGTAGGGCTTGATCCCGTGTTATTGCTGTTGTTGTTGGTGTTGTGGTTGTTGTTGTTGCGGTTGTTGTTGTTGTTGTTGTTTCCTTGTGGTTGATTCTGGGGAGGATAGGTCCTGCAATACTTTGCAGTGTGACCCTTCCAATTGCAATTGGTGCAATGCATTTCCCTGTATTCGCCGTTATGGTGGTAGTTGCACTTGTTGCACTTTAGGAGATTCCCAGAATACTGCCTAGGGGCACTTGGATTAGCTGAGACTAGATCATGTGGTGTGAAGGGTACTTGAGTAGTTGTAGCATTGACCCTCACCGTTTGTTGCTTCTTTGCCGATTCCGAGCCTTGTCTCCCATTTCTCTTGTTGTTCTTTCCTTTCTTGTTGTCATTCTCTTTCTTGCCCTCGATTTCCGTTGGCTTCTCGCCCTTTTTGTTGTTGTGGTCGTACAGCTTCTTGGCCGATCTCTTGGGACTGTCGAAAGTTTTAGGTTTGGCAGCGATCACATTTCCTAGGATCGGGGAGGTCAATCCCCAGATGAATCGTTCGATTTTCTTTCCTTCAGACATAATCATGCCAGGGCACAATAATGACAGCTCGCTAAACTTTGATATATATGCATCTATATCAGATTTTTGGACGGTGAGATCCCATAACTCTTGCTCCATCTTCTGAATTTCTCCACGAGGGCAGTACTCAGCCATCAACATTTCCTTCAGCTCTGTCCATGGCATCGAGTTGGCTACAGGGAGAGTCATGGCCTCTATATGTCCATTCCACCAGGTGAGAGCCTGGTCGACAAAGGTGCATGCGGAAAACTTCACTTTCAATTCCTCGGGGCATTCCCATATTTCGAACACTGATTCCACCTTCTCAATCCACCTTTTCAGGGCTATTACACCACCTGTTCCATTAAAGGCTCGCGGCTTGGCATTGGTGAAATCTTTGTAGGAGCATGTTTTGGTTGGTCCTTGATTGATCCCGTTGTTCGAACTTCCTGCCCCTTGTCCGTTGACTCCTCCATTGTTCCCTTGGTGAATCTGTGCCAATGTTGCGGTGACCGCAGCAGACACAGCTGCTTGGAATGCAGCTGAGTCAACTTCTGGAGGGGTTGGTTCAGGGTTACCGCGAGTTGGTCGTCGAGGCATATTTCTGTCATGGTATGGAAAGATGTTGAGTGCCTATGGTTTTGTGAGATTGTGATCCTATATACTAGGTGTGTAGCACGAACTTACGCAATTTCACAATTTAGCATACAATCATGGATGTATAACACACAGCAGATTACAACATCACAGTAGAACACATAAAACCTTTCATTAATATTATCCGCATCTTTTGATACATGAAAATTTTGCTTGAAAGAGCAATACATAAGTGGTGCAATTTCGGCAGCATAATGGCTCTATGACTAGTGTAATCACTTAAACATAGAGTCGGGGTACATAGCATAGATCCTAATACTAGCAGGGTAAGTCTACTCCTAACACTCGATGGAGCATCCTACGACTACGGCGAGATCATATGCTGAAGTGTTGTGCCAACAACTGGGCCATCTCAGTCATATCCCCAATGACTTCGTCCCTCTCATGCTCAGCTCGCACTGCTCATGCCTCCGTAGCGAATAACTGTTGTCGTAGGGCGGCAATTTCAGCTTCTGGGGAGCGGCTCTCCCTTGCGGGATTTATTGGTGGGGCGGGATGGTCTGGCTGCGCCTTGCTGACAGGTGTCGTGGTAGTGTCCTCGTCGGTGTCTTGTTCATCCTCTATGTCATCCTCAGCCTTATCGAACTCGTAATCGGTGTCCGTATACTCGTCAGGTCCCATGGCATGTGCTCCCCCTGATCTCCTTCTGGCTCATCTTCGATCATCCCGTGGGCTACTAGGACTTGATGAAACTGAGTGCCCTGGTTTTCTCCTTCCATGTCGACTGATAGGGGCATGTGAATAACTATCGTTACTCCTATGACACTTCTATTATTGTATAGATTAAGTTGCTATTCTCTTTTTGGTGATAAAGGGGTATGCTTTTAGGTTTTCCTACCATCGCAATTTCCTCGGGACACGTGATAGTTGTACCTTGGAGGAAATGGAGTTGATCAGGCTACATCCTCTCCTTGATACAACCATGTACAGTCCCGACTCACCCGAGATGATAGCATTATCTTGTTTGGTTTGGTATTATATTATGTTTCCTAATTCACACAGGCAAAGATGTTTTATAGTTGTGTTCTTATTTGTTTTGTTTTGTTCAGAGTTGGGTTAGTCCCTTTTTGGTTTATAGTTGCATATCAATGTGTGGTTAGATATGCTAGTTCACTATAAACAATGCTCTGATACCAACCTATCACACCCCCGAACCAGACGGTGGAAACGTCTGAGGGCTCGCATGACTTTAATTGAATACCACCACAATGAATATATATGAATCATAACATAAACGTCACCATGCATCAATATATTACAACTGGAATTGTTCACATCAAGTACATTGTTTAACATTACACATTCATAACATAAATAGTTTGAGTGTTTTTAACAACATAACGTCTAACATTACTTCATAATACTCTTCCGCTTACCTGATACCTGAGAATACAAGTTATTTTGGAAAAACGTCAACATATGAAATGTTGGTGAGTTCATAAGAAATGTTGTGATAAAATGATTTGTGTAGTTTGTAAAACCCAGAAAATCCGATATTTTCTGAAAAGACTTTTGTTTATCAAAGTGTGAAGATCCATAAGTTGATGCATGAATGATTTTAAAAACATATATATATATATATATATATATATATATATATATATATATATATATATATATATATATATGAAGGGTATTTTGTATTATAATTATAAAATTTCGAACGAGTAGTATTAAATTCCACGGAAAACCCGATGTTTTCCGATGTTGAAATGTATTCGTGATTACTGATTTTTGTATTGTCTTAACGAATGAATATTGATTAATCCACATTGTATATCGTCCTAATTTTGTCTACTTTGATTTCTCGTAAGCCTTAGCGTACGTAGAGAAGGGGGCATTATGTCCCACCACTATCGTAAGTACCTTAGGCTGTCGCGGATGCGAAAGACACGATGGTCCAACTCGCACTTGATTACTGTGACCTTACTAGCTTTTCTAACGAGACATGTTGGCCCGCTAGCACATAAAAGCTATTGAAAGTCATTTTATAAAATATTGGGTCATTGAAGGCCCAATAACATATAAGTGTTATCCCTTTGGGCCCAAAGATCATGTTGGTGGGATTGCAAGGCCCAACAATGTGACAACCCGATATTTCAACTCTATGTAATGACCTGAAAAGTCAATTATTGTAACCACTTTTGTGATAATGAAATTAACTTCGAAAATAAAATGTCCAAAAAGTTTCTATTTAATTAGCTACTGTGATAGATGTCTTTAAACCGTGATCGTACGTAAAAAGAACGCCCCAAATCCGACTTCGTATATTGAAGTTATGATTTTTCCAAGTTCGGATTAGCTGCAGACAGCTAAAAACTCGAATCGGAGATCGAGCGACTTTTGGCTGGAATGACCTAAACGAGAATCGAAGGTCTCGACAATGGTAATTCAGCGGTAAAAAATCTGGCAAAAACCGACGTCAGAGAAAGAAGTTATGAATTTCTAAAGAAATTCCTTAAACACGACCCTTTTAAAAATAAATAATAAAAATAATTTCAAAATTTGCTGACGGAGTATAAACGAAAGTTGTAGAGCGTAGTCTCCCCTACGCGTGGATATAAAGACCATCGAAAACGGAGTTCGTATGAAGGAGATATGAATTTTAGAAGTTTATTAGTTAAAATAAATATAAATTTAATTATAAACTCTTGGTAATATCCGAAGAGGAGTCAGCAGATAGGACCGAGGTACGCCCTGCGTATCCTCGTACGCCCCGCGTACTCAAATCAAGGGCCCCGGTTCGTCCACGTCGCCCCCTATGCGAGCTACGCCCCGTCCCATCCGAACTCCGGGGCAGTCGAGGACTCGGTCATGCATGACGCACGGGTACGCCCCGCGTACGCCTCGCGTACCGACGCCTCTCAGCCCCTATAAAAGGGATGTGAGGGTTCCGGGAAAACTTGCTCATTTCCTCTCGTTTCTCTTGCGTTTTGCCTCGTATTCCGTGCCCGTGCTAACCCAAAGCCCTGGTCTTTTTGCCCAAGTCCCGAAGATTGTTTTTACTCCCGAGATTCCCGAGAATCCCGAGAAAAATCCGTTTCCCGAGACGAAATTCTGCCCGGTTTCCATCTCGCTTTCTTCAAACCTTCAGGTGAGTTCATACCCCTACAAACACACTTTAAATACGTTTTAAATGCTTTTTATACTCTTTTAAGAGGGGGGGGGGGGGGGGAATACAAGTAAACATACGGTTATTATCGTGTGAAACATCGATCTTTTGCTATACTTTTCATACTGTTGTTTTAACTATCTTATGAAGTCATCATCATGCAAAACACCTCACAACACAGCTTTACCCTCTTGGGATACAATATGTTTTATAAATAGAAATAATGTTTTATTTATACGTTTACATACAAATACATCATATCAAGGGTAACATTCTTTAATAAATCATTTTATGCATTCAAAGAACTTATGATTTATGCTTTGTCAAACATTGTAAAAAAGGATAAACTTTGCATACAAAACTACTACTTTAATACAGACTTAGTTGAGAATCCGTGAGACGTGTATATCTTCAAATAATACTTTTTTGCTAAAAGGTACCGCTACAAGTCCTGTCTATAACCAGAGTCTCCCGTTCGGAGAACGTGTCAAATGTGTATAGATCTATACGGGAAGTCATGATCCCGCGCCCTGACTGTTAGCTACAGTCCGTCCTTTGGGGTGACAGTTTGTCATAACGCTACGACGCCTGAAGAACGTCACTACAGGCATATTATGTTTAGTATGGTTATAAAACTCATCGGATATACAATTATTATAGTACTTCTGATTGATGAATGAGTAGCTATTAAAACTATTCTTCATCTAGCAAACTGAAATCTTCTAATAGGTTTTATTATATAAATCTATGCTTCAACCTTCTAAAGCATGTCATTTGCTTTTGGTTTTTAGTCTGGGACATTAGGCTAACTATTACTTTAGGAAAATATGGGATTTTCCTGTATACAAAACAAACAACTAATAGGAAAATAAGAGATTTTCTTGATTCAACTATCTACATTATTCAATACAAATATTCTCATGCATTTCACACTTTTATAAGAAAATAAGGGATTTTCTTGGAAAACATACTCTCAATTTGGAATGGCATACAAATTTTCTAAACCACTTATGAACTCACCAACTTAATTGTTGACACTTTCTCTTTGAAATAACTTGTATTCTCAGGGAACCGCTAAGCAGGTTTGGAAATCAACTTTTGGGGATTAACGCGCTGGCGTTAATTACTTCTTTTGAAAGATGTTTATGTATTTATCTTTTGAACATGTAATGAATACAATTATGTAAACATTTTTAAAACCTTTTTATATGTATGGTGGTGTGTACTTTCCTTTCTATGAACTGTTATGATACTAAATATGACGTCCTCCGCCCCCAAACGTTTCCGCCGTTCTGGTTTGGGGGTGTGACAAACAAGCATGATTTGAAACTCATAAGCCCAAAGTTTGTAGGTTTATTCATTTTAGTCGTCACATAACTATTGGAGAGTTTTGATTTAACGATTGTTGTTTTGTATTGATTCGAGACCGAATCAATTCGTTTATAACGATATTTGGTATTGAAGTTGTATTCGTTTTCCGTTTTGTCGCTAGTCAGGTATCTTGTATTTTGTCTTAATGAATTAATTTGTTTAAAAGTATGACTTTGACCTTTTCACTAACTTTCTTTTATAAAAATAACACTTTTAGTCCTTTATATAAAAGAATTTCATTTTTAGTCCTTAAAACATTTTTCTTGACACTTTTGTATCATAAACTTGTTGAAAAGACATTTTTAAGCCAAAATATATTTTTTAAACAGATTTAGCCTTTCCAGAATAGAGTTTCTTGGTTAGAACCCCAAATTTCACAACTTTTACAGTTTTGGCCCAAAATATAAAAAGTTTACATTTTTGATCCTTTTTGGAACTAAAAAGCATTTTTGACCTTTGAAATAGTTTTATTACACTTCCTATCCGCTGTTTTGCAGAATGTTACAATTCAGCCCCTTAAAACTTCAAATTTCGCAATTTTTGGGCTTATTGGGCCGAAAAGCCCAAATTTAGCCCATTAAGCTAATTTTTTTGCATTTTGAGTCCTTTGAAAATTCCAATATTCAGAAAAATGATTATAGAAACTGTTTTGATTCCTTTGACCCTCAAGAAACCGTGACTTGACAGTTTTTACCCAAGTTTTGTAATTTTTGACAATTTAAGCCCAAAAATGGGTTTTACGTTAGAATATGATCCTCATAACCTTATAAGCTATTTTTCTTGACTTGTTTAGTGTAAAATAACTTAGATTATGTTTTTTTCCTTTCTCAAGTCATAGATCTCGAATTAACACCCGTTTTTGTTACATATTTATCACAAAAACACATAAAATCACACACATACATGCATAAAATCACACATAGCATACACATACACATAGATCTACACATTTTCTTGTATTCTCCCCCATAAAACATATGAAAACTGAAAAATAGGGGTATGAAGCTCACCTTGAGTTGTAGCTTCGGTTTTTGAAGGAAAAGATGAAGAAATTTCGATCCTAGCAAGTCTTCTTGGAGGATCTCGAACTTAGATGCTTCTAAGGTGCAAGATCACAAGATTGAATGGATTTAGAAGAGATTTCTGGATGAAATGAAGTAGCTAGATCATGGATTTAACATCAACTTACCTTAGATGATGTGTTTGTGGGAAAAATCTCCTTGAAAGCTTCCTAGATCTCGAAAATTTGGAGAGGAGTGGAGAGAGTTTGAGTGAAGTGTGTGTGTGTGTGTTTGGGTTCGGCCGAGAGGAAGAAAGAGAGAAGAAGAGAGATGAGTGAAAGGATGGTTGCATGGAAATATGAGAGTTGCATGGAAAACCTTTATGTAAAAATGAGGTGGCACACACACAAAGTCAACTCTTCCTCTTTGTGGGCTTGGGCCGAGAATTGAGAGGGAAAAGAGAAGATTTTGGGCTTTTTTCCCTTAAGCCCATATTATAGTTAAATTAGATGATGCTTGACCCAAATAAATCAAAGTGTAATTTTTTTATGACCTAATAGGGCTAAATTAATTTGGTTGTGACCCATTAAGGCCCAAAATATTATGTTTCATGTATATGGGTCCATTTAGGGCCCATTAGAGAGTTCTAGATTCAAGATGGATAATTTGGAAGTTTATTAGTCCATTAGGCCCAATAAGGAAATCCTAGTCCAAAATGAACTCAAATTGGGATTTCATAGGTTTCCAATTCTTTGTTGACCATTTGTAGGGCTAGAATGAAGTATTTAATGAAGTTTTGTTGTTATAGAATGAGCATGATGCATGTTTTCATGTTATTGATTCATAGTTGTTATAAGTGTTGTAGTTACAAGGCACCAAAATTTCTAGTTGTGACATCATCCTCCCGTTAGAGGGAATTTCGTCCCGAAATTCTTTTGAAATCTAGATTTGAGAATGCGAGAATAGATGAGGGTACTTCTGCTTCATTTGATCTTCGCGTTCCCATGTGAATTCTGGTCCACGTCTCGCATTCCATCGAACTTTCACAATTGGAATGCGGCTCTGCTTGGTACGCTTTACCTCTCGGTCCATGATTTCCACCGGCTCTTCGATGAACAGAAGGTTCTCATTGATTTCGATTTCCTCTAATGGAATGACGAGAGTCTCGTCGGATAAGCACTTCTTCAAGTTGAAGACGTGGAACACAGGGTGTACACTGCTGAGCTCGGTGGGTAGTTGCAATCTATAAGCCACTGGACCGATTCGGGCAAGAATCTCGAAGGGTCTAATGTATCGAGGATTCAGTTTGCCCCGTTTCCCAAAACGAATCACTCCTTTTCAATGAGAGACTTTTAGTAACACCCTATCTCCTACCTGTGGACATAGGTCACCTTGATCGAACCGAATAAATAATGTGTCTTGTCTTCTTTTGGTTTTGCCTGTTTTTCGCATTACTTCCTAACACTATCAAATATCATATAGGTCATAAAATCCAATCCAATTCCATCATCAATTGCAATATCCTCAATTTATGTTTTCTAGGGTACATGTGGGTTTTCACCAAAATCATCAAATTCACCAATATAGTGATTGGATTAAGACTAGAATCATTGAAACTAATCAAGAGTGGTTAGAAACCAAAACCTTAATCATGAAATCGATTTATAGGATAAGGGTGTTATGGAAGAAATTATACCTTGTAAGCCTTTGTTCATTACTTCCTTTACTTCGATGTTCAATTCTCCATTTGAATCAAACCCTAGAACAAAGAAGAAGGTCAAAAGATACTCTTGTATATTTCCTTCCATAAGGTAATTTGGTCCAGATAGGTGTGCATATTTGTTGTCACTCACGTTTTTTTTTTTTTTATCATTGTCCAATTGAGATTAAAAGTGAACAAAGAAGAAAAATATTCAAGTTGAATAGCTAGCGATTAAAACCGTATTATGAAGGATTCGAAGTAAAAATGGAAGATGTCGATGTGTTAAGAGTGCATATACTATGCTGATTGATGGATTGGGAAATATCAAGTTGAGTCAACAACAATAAAAAAAGAGTGTTAGCCGGGATACATCCTATTTTCTCTTTTGTTATTTCTCTTAATTTAATTTGGATAATTTCAAGTACTTTATTATGTTCCAAGGTAATTTGTACTACTTGTAATGTCTTAGAAATTTCCTAGGAGTCAGAAAATGATTATTAAATTGGCCGGAGGTACATGGGTGGAAAGTTTGAAAACAACGAGCTTTGGGGCACATGACACATATGGATTTGTTCATGGAAGACATAGTGTGCATGTGTGTGCTTAAAGTTCACTGCTTTTTGGGCTAGTTTTAATCCACACGACTTGTGTGGGGTTCTTCTCTAAGTACACAACCTGTGTGTCGAGCCTAAGTACACTTAAAAAAAATAGGTTTACCATTCTATCTGCTTTCACTTGGTTTCAAAACCGTTTTTGTTATCTTCCATCCTCTTCTTTGACCGACCCTTACATACAAACCCTAGGAACTTCAATCTTTGCCGAAAATCAAGTTCAAAGGTATGTAATTCTTCTCTTTTCCTATTTCTTCTTCACTTGGTGGTCATGAGACATCTGTACGGTAAAATTGGGTTTTCTCATAAACCCTAATTTTATAAACACGAAACTTTATTCTGAAATATGAAATTTATTATAGGATAAAGCTTAGGGAGGGTGAAAGGAAATTAAATATTTAAAATAACAATTATATCAAGCTTCTTCCTTTAATCTATTCGAGACTATATGTTGACTATGTTTGACATAGTAGCTGAAAAGTTAACTAAAAAATTAACTGATAGCTGAAAAGCTAACTAATAAAAAATAAACTTTGGTAAAACTATCTGAAAGATATAAAATAATATAAAAAGACATTTAGAAAAATATGTTTATTATAATAAATTAAGGTATATTTGGAATTTTTTAAAAAAAACTAGGATAAATAATTTTTTTTTAAAAAGTTAGCTTACCGTTTAGTTTTTAGTTTGCCAAACATGCATGACAACTTAAAAAATATTGAAAAATAAGTTAGCTTATCAACTAGCTAGTTGTAACGTGCCAGTTACAACCGTTATCTTAGTTTTACATTGTTATCGCAGGTTATGAGGAATCGTATAGTCCGTTGTGAATGTCCGGTTAATTATAACACTATTGATTATTGTGGGGCTTCCATCAACAACAAAAAAAAAAAGCCGTGCAATTTATTATATGTTTTAGAAGTCATGAAACTTATTTTAGATTGTTGTTTCGATGAAGATGGTGTTTGTAACTTTTCAGTTTGTATGTGTTTTCAAATAAAAATTAGTTTTGTTGCATTGTTTCTCTAAAAAAAAAACTATATATTATGTCGGTTCGTTGTAGTCACACCGTATAAAATGGAACATTGTTATGTCATTTTGTCCTAAGCATAAAAACTTTAAGACCGACACTATCCGGAGGAAGCAAAAAAGCTATACTAAGGCAGTCCATGTACTTAGAACCCTGAAATATCCGATCTAGTTCGATTTGACGTAATTTTATCTTTATAAACACATCTTAGAGAGTTGAGGGGGAGGGTATGGAAAGTGTAAGGTTGGATATTGGTAGGTTGAATGGATTGTCATATGATTGCAAAAAGAAAGTCAGAAATAACGGGGTTATGGCTTTCTGGTTACAACTACTACTTGGGAATGCGTCAACTCACCGTTATACAATACAGACACACTCGATACACATGCACTCTACCTGTTTGGATAATAAAAGTGTGAACTTTTGAACCTCATATAAGTGCATATATAGCTTTTCAAACACCTTTAATATATTTCATGTACAACAAAAAGAACGCTTTTTGTAATCAATTGTTTATCACTAGTAGTCACCGTATATTATTAATAAATTTATTTCACGTGAAACTTTTTAACGATATAGTATATATGAATATATAGTTAGTTATCTAATTATTAGTAACATATATTTGCTATTTTTTGTTTTAAGAAAAAGGTAAAATAACACTATATCAACGATTGGTTTCACGCCGGACTCATCCATAATCATCATGGAATGTAAACCGCAGAATATGCAAAACTAGGTGTAAAACCCGTATATTACACGGATTGATTAAATACTAAAAATATTAAGTATTTTTTTAAATAAAATTTAAAATAAGGAATGAAGAAACTATTAATTACATTCAATATTTTACATATATAAATATATAAGTATTATGTAGCTTTTTAATTTAAAATTAAAAAAAAAAAAAAAAAAAAACCTACAAACATGTGGATATTATTTATTCTAAAAATATAATAAAATGACAAGTGTCAAAAATCATAAGAGATTGATACGTGTCAAAAAAAACTTTTATTTATTAAGGAGGATGTTAAAAGATAGTTACCAAAATTAGAATAATAGTAATTCATTATAGGGTTTTATTTTCAACTTTTTGGGTTTTATACAAAGGTGTGTTTGGTATATATAGTTTTAGAAGCCTTTACTTTCTAGTTTATAAGAAAAAATACGAAAAAAAAAACATCATTCGACATGGTAAAAGTTTTTTTCATCAGTATGAACTTCTTGCTTTTAGCTAAAACAAAAAGCTTCAAATTCAAAAAAAACTATTTCAAGCTATAACAAATTAAAAGCTCCAAATCCAAAAACAATTTCAAATAGGATTTAACCAAACCTCTTTTCTAATCTTGCAAATTGATTTTTTTTTTTAAATCAATGATGAGTTTTAGATAAGCCGTTTTATATAATTTTACATGTTTTAAAAGATTTTAGCTACTTTAGTTGAACACTCATATACAAATAAAATCAACAACTATCACCTACCAATTATTATTTTCGTGCTAGTTTCTTCCAAGAAACTGGTAAATATTACACTCATTTAAAATTATATATATATATATATATATATATATATATATATATATATATATATATATATATAGAGAGAGAGAGAGAGAGCTAGGTTCAAATGTTTCTAGCAACTATTGTGTGCATGAATGCACCAATAGAAAATTAAGAAAAAATAAATCATTTAAGGGTATTATAGTAATCTTTCCATAGTTAATTATGGTAGATCAACAACTATTCCTTATATCACGCAAGAAGCAAAAGTAAATATAGAATTTTAGCCCTAAATCGATTTCACCGCTTCTCACCACCCCTGTAGATCGATTTCACCATTTCTCTTTGTCTTCTCTATTTGCTCCATATTCAAGCCCTAAATCGATTGACGAAACGAATGATATGTGTATGGCTGTTACAATTGTAGAAATAATAGAGAGAGAGAGAGAGAAGGAATGTAGAGATTGAATATGGAACAAATAGACTAACTGTTCAATTTTCTTCACCGGCCCTTTTCATCCGTCATCATCATCATCATCCTGCGTTGCCACTTCTCCTTCTCCTTCTCCATCGTCCGAAAATCAATTTTAAAACCCTATCAGTAAGACCAACCCCTTCACCAGTTTGTCATCGTCAATCAAGGAACCCCTACCCATTTTATTGTTTGTTGTTTTGAATATAAAAGACACATGCATTTGTGTTTGATAGTCGCAAGAAAAAAATCAACAACCTTTCCCACTTATTTGAGCCAATTACCAGGTGAGTATGGTGTGTGATATATGATTCTTGAACATTTAATTGATTTTTAATTGGTTCGACTAACCGTTCTTGTGTATTGGTGGATGAATTTGATTTATAATCCATTTGAATAAATTTTCCTAAGTTTGTAATAGTTGTTTTTAATTTAATTGACTTGGTTGTTTAGATTTTTGGGTTGTAAACAAGATTTGGTTTTGTTTGACATGAATTGGTGGCTTTATTCAGGTGCAAGACAATTGAGGAGTACAATATTGTTGCTTCTGTAAGCATTAGCACTTTTCCCTTTTTGCCCTTTTCCCCTTTATGTAAATCTAATTGTTTATTTCATGATTGTTTTTGTATGTGATTAATTTAGATGAATTCGATTAGTATGTTATTGTGTTTGGTTGTACTTTATCTTATTGCATGTAAGTGTTGGATTAGTGTCTAAGTCTATAACTATTTTGGTATGTACTTGACCCGATGGTGCATGGTCCTTTTAGGTTGCCTTCACCAAAGCAACTTGATAGGATGAATTATGGAGAGAAAGGATTAAATATGATTTATTAATATATTATGAGAATAATATATTAAAGGAGAAATCATATTGTTTAATTAATATTAGTCAAGAATTAATAAGAATTAAGTTTGTGACTAAAAGAGATTAATTAAACTTAAGGGACTGGAATTGTAATTATAAGATAATTGCAATTTGGGCTATGGATTGCCATATATTAAGGAGTGGACGAATTCTATGGGGAAACCCATTAGAAATCGTCCAAGGTCTTTAAGGAAAGGAGTCCATGGGTTGTTTAGGGCTTAAGCATCCAAATTAGGGTTTCCTTGTTAGATAACCCTAATAGCCTCACTATATATATAGAGCCCTTATGCTCCAAAAACGTGGTGAACAAGATCCTTAGGGTTTCCACACGCTTTGGGCAGCCTCCTTGGCTCCTTCTCTTCTCTTCTTCATCCTCTTGCTCTTGGTGTTTGTGAACCATTAGAGGAGTGACATTTGTGACTCTAAGCTTTCTAAAGTCAATACAAGAAGGATTTGAGATTGTTATTGCTACATAACAATCAAGGTATGATCTAAACCCTTATTTATATGTTATCTTGATTATCATATGCTAGATCTAGGGTTTATAGTCTTGGATGAATTGCATGTACAATAGAGAAACCTAGATCCAAGCATTAGGGTTTGTATGAGCACATAGGATGTTCTTATAGCCAAAACCCATCAGTAAGGTGTTTGTGAAAATGTCTAAAATAGAACTTGATATAATATATACAATTTGTTTGATTGGCGGGTTTGGATGTGCATTATCTCATGATTGATTTTAGGTGAATTTGATTAGTGTGTTAGTGTGTTTAGTGTGTTAGTGTGTTTGGTTGTACTTTATCTTATTACATGCTAGGTGTATTGTAGCAGAATGTATTCCTCTACTTGTATTTCACTTGACAAGATCTGATGTGTATATACATGCTTGTATGTGTTCAATAGGTCTTTGATGGACATAACAAAAGAACAAAACATAAACAATAAAATGAGAAAACACAATATTCTTTTAGAATGAGGCTAGTAACACTCATCAATTTGATGACTATTATTCTGACAAAATTAGATTTCAATCTCCTTATTTGTCAAGATAGGAAAAGTAAAAACATTTTGTGATGTATTTTTTGTCATATAGAAGAAAATAATATGATTTAAGTGTATTGTGTGATGTATTCTATCAGAATTTATTTGTATAAATGCATTCTGTCAGAATGTCTTTAAGAATGTTTGTTGACAAGTATATTTGCTTAACTGGTAATAATGAGTAATGCATGTTATTCTTTTATAATGCCTTAGAGAACGAATCAAATATTGATCATACCAGAGAAAGACTTGGAATGAAGTTAAAAAAAAAACAAGTATTGTGGCGATTAAAGCTATAACTAGCAGAACGTATTCTATGTATTCTGCCAGAATGTATTATATGGATTCTATCATATTATACGTATTCTGCCATAATATATAGAGTGAGAGGAATTGCAAGTAACATGCTTTTAACCATTCTTCGTTTTT
The DNA here is from genome assembly GCF_051521515.1 of Lactuca serriola. Taxonomy (NCBI): domain Eukaryota; kingdom Viridiplantae; phylum Streptophyta; class Magnoliopsida; order Asterales; family Asteraceae; genus Lactuca; species Lactuca serriola. The sequence goes on from NC_136413.1 coordinate 54,034,182, forward strand.
TTTTTTTTTGTATTTGTATTTGTGACAGGAATGACTGGAATAACGGGTTGAAGACATGATAGGAATAACTTGAAGAATGAATAAAAGATTGATAACACTCACAATTTAAAAATGTTGTTAGTTTTTAAGAATTTTATTTATTTTTTGTTGATATTCTTTTAGAATATGTATAATTATATTAAAATGTATAAAACTATTAGTCTGTTAGAATATGTAAGAATTTGAATTTAAGTTTGAATTTATAAGAATATATTAAAGTGTTGTTATTCTTCAACCGGAGATTCAAGAATTATGTTATTCTTCAATAATATTCTAATAGAATAAAATTATGAAAGAACATCATTCTAATAAAAAAAACATTCCGACGGAATAAAATCAGTTATGTTTACAAATTACATTAGATTCAAAATTGAATTAACATGAAAAATCCAGATTTTTAAAATTAGGAGAATTAATTATCCCAAAAAATCTGAAAATTTCCTTTTTTAAATATAGTTAATTGTCCAAAATACCCTTATGCTTAAACTTGTGTGATTATATGGTACATGTTATCTCATTGTAATATCATAGACTCTCAGATCATGACCATTGATTATATTCCATCCGATAATCCAGATCTATGCATTCTGGCAGACAATAGATGTAAGAAACAAAATAACATATATATATATATATATATATATATATATATATATATATATATATATATATATATAACTCAAGAGAATTTTTGCGAATGTATCGGAACATGGACCGACTAGTATTAACAAAAGTTTAGAAATAAATATATGGTACTTACAAAAAAAAATTGTATGATAGTGTAAAAGAAATAAAAAAATGTGTAATAAAAATTTAAAACATTTAGAAAATATTTGGCTTAAAAGCACTTGCATGAAAATTATATTAAAATATTAAAAAAGTTAAAAAAAATTATAAACAAAGTTTAAAACATTGTATTAGAAAAGTATATAAGAATAAAATACCATAAAATGCTATAAGAAACTATAAAAAGCTGAAGAAATTTATAAAAAGAAATGCTCACATTTAAACAACTTTTTTTATATTCATTTGACCATTTAATTTGTTAAATATATTTATATGTGTACGATTGTCATTGGAGATATCATTTGACAATGGTAATATGTGAACACGTTTAACAAGTTAAATGATGAAATGTAGAGAAAAAAAATTGCCTAAATGGGAATAAGACGAAAAAGTAATTACCTTCACGAGTCATTTTCCCTGGATAAATTGGTTATTTTAACTTTTTGATAATTAAAAAAAAAGTAAATAAAGATTATGGAACCCCAAATCAATCAAACATCTTCTTCATGCTTCGGCTTCTCTCTTCTTTTTCAACCTGTCTTTCCATCTGTTACACTGCCTCTTGCTTATATTTTCCTCTATGTGGTTGATCAGACTCGAAGTCACACTTATCGATAACAATTAATGGAAATCAGGTAATTGTATTTTCCCATAAATGTATTTACTTCTATCGATGTCCAACACATCCGGTTCTCATTTCCATCATCGCGCCAACCGACGACTAGTCTACTCCTCTCCTTATATGATACCAACTTCCTTATGAAATCTCCCATTTAATACCCACTCGATCCCATCTCAGAGAACTTTTAAATCAGAAGATCACTTGTGTTCTACAACATCTTCCCTAGCGAATCTACGACGTGTTAAGATGAACCATAAATGTCATATTTTTATTATGATATGCGTCAAATCTAATTACAGTTAGTTGGTTTGTGATCGCCCTTTAAGAGTTCCACCATCTCCGGCTCAAGCTCGTAATTATCGCCTACGTCCTCTACCTTAACAACGATGTATGTTGATCTAGTGGTACGAGTAATCGGCTGTGTTCCAATTTCTTTCCACCAAAGAAGTAAATGGAATCCAATGTTTTGTTGCAAACCATTTCATTAACATAAATCCAAATTTTTGTTGTTGACTGTCGAATTCAATTATGGTTGGAATCATGAATTTGATTTTTGTGTGGTTTGGTTTGTCATGGTTATGAATAAATATAACTATAAGTAAAAAAATCACATGGAGGCCATGGTAGCGCCACACGAACATGTGCTACTGACTCAATAACAAGTGGTGTGCCATGTAAGGATCATAAATGTGTGACTACTTCAAATTAGTCGGCTTAATTGACATCATTTTTGAAAGTTTAATGGTCTATTCCGCAAGAAAAACTTTAATAACTAATTTAAGATAAAACACATAGTTTATTATCATACAATGTCATTTTCCCTAAAAAAAATCATATTATACATGAAAGTTAGTTCTCTAATTAGAGATATTTAGTTTGCATAAATAATGATCATAGTCCTAGAAATGACTTTTTTTTTTAATAATACCAAGCACATGAACACTCCCTTATTTTATAAATTAAATCAAATTGTACAATGGTTTCCTAAATTACATATAGTGAGGATGGAATCAAATGCTACAACGGTGTCCTAAATACGTATAGGGGTGTAGATAATATCTAGCTTTTCATTAGAACTAGTATTTGAGCTCGCGTTTTGCTGTGGGTTCTTATGTGTTTTTATTACGTATTAGGAATGAGAATTAATTAAATCAGTATAACATATCACAGATTATTACAGTGTTATACGTATATCAGTGTACGATAGTGAAACCCTCAAAAAAAATTGTTCAAGGAATAAAAACGCATCTTAATGGCTTAAAATAGTAAAACCCTGCAAATGACATATGTTGTATAAATACTTTTAGTTTGCCCACCGCGTGTTACGACGAGTCATAGAAAATATAGAGATTGGTACCATTGTACAAACGGATCTCGCAACGTGTATTTATAAAAATGTAATTTTTCAGGATAGAAAAAAAAAGTTAAAGTGCCGCAGATGGCAAAAGAAAAAATTCAACCTAAAAAATAAAAAATGATATCAAGGCGTAATAAAATATTGATTATAATGGTAAAAATCGAAAAAAAAAAAAAAAAAAAAAAAGGAAAGATGTTGCAAATGACAAGTTAATTGAATTGTAAGGGAGTGAAAAAAAAAAAGACAGAAAAAAAAATGCTGTAAGTGTAAATTGGATGGATGGTTTATGAATAGAAAATAAAAGTGTAAGGACTATTTCTGTAATTAAGCTCAAAACAAATTAACAATTAATATGCATTACAAAATTGCTTTTACATTATGCTTTAGGAGATGTACTTTTAGCTTGGTTACATTGAGAATTTAGTAATTGTATAGATTTATAATAAATAAAAATATATACGTTTCATGTTCTTATCAAGAACCGTCACTACAAATTCAGGTAAGAGACACTTAAAACCTATAAAGAGAACAAATAAAGCTTCAAATTCAAAATACACTTAAAACCTACAAAGAGATCGAACAAATAAAGCTTGGTCCTCCAAGCCTTCTTCTTCATCAACAAATATTTAATGCCTCTTCCCCAAATCTTTGTTCGGCATCTAAAACTTGTTCTAACGGAAAAAACTTTAAAATCTACAACTATACAACCACCACCACATTTCCTCCTCAATATTTTTAACTTTTTTTTTTCTGGTGGTTGGGTGTCAGCTCGGTTGATGGATAATGATGACACAAAATGGTTGACGTTCACTAGAGATATGTAGAGATAGACGAGGATCGTGTGATAAAAAAAAGACCGGATAAGAGAGGAAAGGGTGGTAGGAGCGTTGGAGCTTTAGTCTCAAAACAGTTAAAATGTTGTGTGGTGGTTAACGGCGAATATGAATGGCGACAAAAATGGTTGTGTTTGGATGGTTCAACTATAAAAATGAAACGAAAGGGAGTAGGATTGCCTTTGGTATTTTCTGGAGAGAGAGAGAGAGAGAGAGAGAGAGAGAGAGAGAGAGAGAGAGAGAGAGAGAGAGAGAGAGAGAGAGAGAGAGAGAGAGAGAACGACTTTTTATTTTTAATCAACTAAAAGAGAGAGAGAGAGAGAGAGAGAGAGAGAGAACGACTTTTTATTTTTAATCAACTAAAACATTATAATAAATTAATAAAATATAAAAAGTACATCAGAACAGAAGGTATGGCCAACCAAACCATTACAATAAAGTAATGAAATATAAAAAACGCATAAGTTTAAATTAGTTATTTCATTAGTTTGGATATAAGCTCAATTAATAGATGGGCATGAGGAAATTTCTTGGTAATTTTTTTTTGTCAATCGACTAAATCCCAATTTTTGCTAAACTGATGGAACATTTTTTGCACTTTACTAAAAATTGTCACGAAATCAAAACATCGAACAACTATAATATTATCAAACCATTTGATAACTATACTTAATAGACTATATACGACCTTTAAGATTTAAGAATAATTATAGTGTTTTTCGTTAGAATAAAAAATACAAAATTTATTGACTCTGAATATAGTTTTAAACATGTGGGTATATGTGACTATCTCGATTTTTTAATATATATATATATATATATATATATATATATATATATATATATATATATATATATATATATATATATATATATATATATATATATATATATATATGGGAAAGTGAATATACCCTTAAGGGTATGTAAACTTAGATACCCAAACTCACTATATTACATCGTTTTGTATCATATATACACATTGTAATTGTCCAATGTTCTTCTAATTCAACTTCTAACTTAATTTAATTGCAAGATTTTTATAAATTTTATATTTATCTTCATTTTACATAATTTTCATTTTTAACTATAGTATATATAGCCTAGTAGGTGTTCGACATAAAAATATGATCTAAGAGAAAATAATAGTGAAATTTCGAAAATCCTGAAAGTAAAACAAGTTAGTGGTTAAAGTTTAAGAACATTATAATGAATATATCAAACAAAACGACGTATTATGTTGAGTTTGGGTACCTAAGCTTATATACCCTTAAAGGTATATTCACTTTTCCATATATATATATATATATATATATATATATATATATATATATATATATATATATATACTCCCTCCGTCCCATTTTTATTGTCTACCTTCCTATTTCTAATTGTCCCAAAATTATTGTCATTGTTAAAAATAAATGTGCACTTTTACAATTTTACCCTTTATTTGAGTCATTTATGGTTGTAATTTTTGAGAAGGAAAATAAGAATAAATTAGAATATGTACTTTACGAAAACAAAAGATAAAGTGGCAATAAATTGGTGAGCTTCAATTCCAAAAGAGAAATATCTTTACTTTTCATTACAACAAAATCAAAACACAATGAAGTGTTTTTTACAAAAACTTTTGATAAGCAATTTTTTAATGGTTCAAAAACATTATAGCATCATCTATTAAACTCTGATCACACTCAATTTGGAGTGGCAAGTTACCTTGTCGTTCTAACCTATTTTTATCAATATGCGGTACATGATAGTTGTTGCCACCTTGAATCTTCATGATCTCTTTCATGCATGTTTGTAGAGTTAAAAAAAACATTGTTAAGTTGTTGCGATTGCATTCTTTCAAAAGATGTTTGAACCGCATCAACCAATTCATCAATTGTACGCAAAGCCTCTTGTTCTTGAAGTGATTGCATTGCCCGAAAAAATCCAAGGTCTAACACATTCAAATCCGGGCTATTTGGGGGCTGAAAACAAAGTCGAATATCAAACCCATCTCGAGATACCGCTTCAAGAAACTTGCTATCATTAACATCAACATGGGGCTTTGCGTTGTCTTGTTGAATAAATATGGGACCCGTATGACCTCGCGGCCATTTAGCTCTAATATCCGGTAGAACTTTTTCTATCAACCATGACTTTGTTATCTCTTTGTTTACCGATAGAATAGGCTTTGTCTCCAATGTTCCCGCAACACGGTTTTTGCTTGAACGTTTAGCGGGTTCCAATGTTGTAAATGGATAGATACCTATTTTTCCCGAAAAAACTTCGTTGCCCGATGAATCAAATCTCAGTCTTGCTACCGCCGCTAGAAACATAACCTTTGTGATAAATTTTTTGCTTTTGCATGTTCTTAATGGTTCATCCTCACCGGGGACTAGATAGTAACGTTTTGATGGTTTTGACATGTAAAACCATTTCTCATCAATATGGACAACGTTAAACATGTCATAGAATGTAGGAAGTGGACTAAATAATGATGACAACGTAATCTTTGATAAACAAAATTCTAACATTGCTCTTTTATTCTCATGAGTTAGAGTCGGCTTGATGGCATTTGTATGCGGTCGAAGCACACCTTCCTTAATCCGTCTATGCATAGTTGATTTTGAAACATTTAAAGATTTTGCAAGAGATCGTATATTGGATCGACGACGTAACGGAATTTCTGAAACTTGATTCAAATTTATTTGTATCCTTTTCCGCCCGATAACCATTGACACATGTTTGAAGATAAATCAACCGGTAATCCTTGGTCAACTTGATTTTTACCTTGACACCAAATACAACTAACGGTCCGTTTAGAAACCGAGAATAGTGAAGCTACTTCACTTGCGGAACCTTTCTTTAATCGTCCATCCAAACTTTCTTGCAATAAGACTTGGAATATAGCTTGACGTTGTGCAATGGTAGTGTTTTTTTTAGTGAGTGGAATTGTGGAATGTTCCATATGAAATTTAAGTGTGAAATGAGAGTAAACTTGAATATGGTGTATTAGGAACTGTTAGATGCAAATAAATACAGCCAAATTTATTGTTATGTACGTAGTTATGGCGGCATATTTGCCACCAAAAGAATATGAAATTTAAAAGTGATTGAAAAAAAGTTGACGATTAAAATTCTTATAAGGAATAGTCAAAAATTTAGATCATTTTGACATTAAAACATGGCCGCACTTTTACCTCCATTTGTTTACCAAAAGAAAACAAAATTTTTAAAATAGGAATATTACTTTTGTTGAGTAAATATTTTACCGTAAAGTTTTTATTGTATATAGAGTAATTAAAAATCTAGAATTTTAAAAGAAAGTAATGTAAGATTTAAAAAAAAAAAAGGGTATAAATGTCATTTTACTGATTAAAGTAATCAGTAATTATTGTTTTCTTAAACTTTGTGTTTTTTGTCTGTGGACAATAAAAATGGGACGGAGGGAGTATATATATATATATATATATATATATATATATATATATATATATATATATATATATATATATGAAAAAGTTCAATAAAAAACCATTATTAACAAAGGAACCAATCTAAAGCGTCGAAATTTTAAGCGATCAACGGTAAAAGGAAGAGTTGTAGACTTTAACAATGGTCACACATGCACCGGATTATAACAAAACTCACTTTTTTTTTAGTTTAATTATTTTTGGGTCATGTTTTTATATTAAAAAAAAAAAAAAAAAAAAAAAAAAAAATGAACATACCATTATTCGTGATTTTTCGTTCTCTTTCCATAAAGATCCATATTAATATATAAAAAATGATTTTTAAAAAAAAAACACCCGCTTCATTTCTTTGTTTGTTGAAAAGTATGTCTATTTTTTTATAGAAAAAAATTGATAAATATATCAAAATTCATACTTTGTGTACTCTTTAAACATAGATTCATATTGATGGTAAAAAAATCGATATTTCAGTTTAGATTCACATTATGAACCTGTTCAGATTCACATTGTGAACATTTTCAGATTCACAGTGTGCATAATAATAAGTCAGATTTACAATGTAAATCTGAACTGATCGAACTTTTTCACATTGTAAATATTAAAAATTGAAATATTTACAGTTTAGATTTACAGTGTAATTCTACATTGATCGAAGTTGTTTCTAGTCGGTGTTGATGTTTATTAATAGAGTACAAAAATGTTAATATTTTTGGTATAATTAGTTTTTTTTTGATAAAAATAAACTTGAATATTGAAAAAACTAACAAAATGAAGTGGGTTATTTTTGAAAAAAAAAATTGATTTTTATATATCAACATACACCCACATGCACCATTTTGCCTTACATAAACCTATTAAAATCTATCATCGTTTACTAACCAATAGACATGTACATATCTCATCACTCAGAAAAACAAAAAATTAAAAATAGTGATTTTTAAGCCATATATTCCATGTCTGATCTTATTGTAAAATCTCAAAAGGCATTTCATCGAACACCTGGTATGCATTTCAAAGAAACACTAACCCTTAAATAAAATTTAAAAAAATGCTACAATATTTCCAACATATTAAATATTTTTTAGAGAATAGAATACATATTAAGTGTGTTCCATCCATCAAACAAAAAAATCGTTAAAAACCAAAAAAAAAAAATGATTGTTGAGTTGGTTTGAAGGAGGATTTTGTTTAGTGTAATAACATCTTAAGAGAAAGAAGAATAAAGGGAGGAGAGAAACAGATTCAAAGAAGAACTGAGCAATCTAGTACTATGTAAAATTACATCGAATTTGGTCTCTTCTTCGACGAGAAATCAAGGGAGAATCGCAGCACGAGATGATGATGATGAGGGATGCAGGAGCGTTTGTCGATGATGAAGATTATGCTCTCGTACACACACAAACACAAGTAGGGTGAGGGAAAAAGAAAGGCCGTTGATAAATATGGGAGAAATTAGGATAAAAGTCAATATACCATAAATAATTATGCCTAGATTACTATTATACCCTTTTATGATTTATTATTGAATTTATTTTTGCTTAATTCTGATTGGTTATTAGAAGCACACAATACTTATTAAAAACATTTGAACATAAATAAATATATATATATATATATATATATATATATATATGTGTGTGTGTGTGTGTGTTAAGTTCAAATGAGAACACTATTTAATGTGAGAACGTGAGAACACTACTTTATGTTACTATTCTACTATAAATTTAATATGTATACTATTGTACTAATTATAATATGAATATATTCAATTTTATATTGCTATTTTACTATAAAATTTATATATATGTCTAGTAATTTAATAAATTCTAATGTGAATGTTAAATATGTAAGTGTTCATATATTCGGTGATGAATAATGTCATAAAGTTATACATACAAAATTTTAATGTGAATATTAATGTGTGATTATTCGTATATTTGTTGATGAATAATGTCATATCGTTGTATATACAAAATTCATAGTAGAATAGTAACATAAAGTAGTGTTGTCACGTTCTCACATTAAAGAGTGTTCTCATTTGAACTTAACCCTATATATATATATATATATATATATATATATATATATATATATATATATATATATATATAGGGTTGAGATCAAATATGAATCATAAGTATTGTGTGAATTTATGACCAAATTCTGAACATGTATTTTGATTCTTTCATTATGAAAGAATACGATTTTATTTAATTATTTTTTGATTCTTTCATTCTTAAAGAATACAATTTGTTAACATATAACATTCTTAAAGAATGCACCACATATATTAGACAATAACACATCATTTTTTTTTAAAAAAATATACTACAATATAATCAAGAATATATACTAGCAAACTAAGAACCATTTTATAACAAAAAAGAATAATATATACAACATTTTTAAAGAATATACACAACCTTCTATGCTACATTCTTTAATATTTTATAATATTTTCTAAGAATATAAAAAAAATTATAATTGTATTCTTGAAGAATTTGTCATCATTCTTGAAAATATATTTTTGTTTTTGTGGGCTTCCTATAGACACCTCAAATATCAATGCTAATGCTACAAAAATACCAGAAAAACAAACAAGCAAATTAGTTTTTTTTTTTAAAGCAAAGAATATCACTGATTATTAAAAAAAAATCATAATGAAAACATATGATTTTCTTTATTTCATCCACTATCTATATGGTTAATTTAAATAATTTTGTAATTACATTAATACCTTCAAAGTACCCAAGTTCTGTACACATGGCTAAGAAAGTAATTCAACCAGCAAAAAAAAAATTGACACTTTATTCGGTGTAGACGTGAAAGAAAATTTGATCATTACACATGCCTATCTATTCCTACGATATATCGTCTAAAAAACGAATGAATTAAACCCCCCATATCCAATTTTTCATCAAATCCATGGGAAAACCATAAATAAACAAGAGTACTCAAAAGAATTCATTTACCAACATAATCGTATCAATCTTGAGAAATTACATAAATCAAAATCATAATAAAAAAAATTTAACTGATGTTTTGTTTTCAACGATTCAAATACCAAAAGTCAACAACAAAAATCAGAAATCCCAAACTTAGCAACTTAATTTTTTCAAAAAGAAGCAAATCGAAATGTTTTTTTGGAAATCAGATTAAGAAATTACCAAATCGAAATAAGAAATCTGCATATACATTTAAAAACTATGTTCCAGCGAGAACACTTTCAAGAAAGAAAAAGAAAAACTTAAATTACTATAAATCTTTCTTAGGTAATATTTCAGTAAGTTTGAAGTCAAGTGAATCATCTAAGCGCAAGCCGAACAGACAAATGCCCTAAACTTCATAAGGTGTGGTTATTCTTGTAAAGCCCTAATCTTAAAAAAAATGAAGAGGAGGATGACTGATGAATATGGGTTTTATGAGCAAGAATGGCAGAGCCCTAATTTCGTATTAATGAATAATTACCTTAAAAAATCAGTCCCAATTGGTAGAAATTAGAGGTGCATGTAGCTGCCTAAGTGAGAAGAACATCATCATCTTCACTTCCGACCAACACCACCGCCGTCAGCAGTAGCTTTGATGCACCTGAACCACCGCAAATAAAATATATTCGTTGGTACCTTCTTTTCTTGCTACTGTCTTCCCTTTTTATCGTTCCTTTTCTCTAATTTCTATTCACGAACGAGCACCACACAAAAAGTGTGTGTATCTGTGTGGTTTTCCCATGATCAGACTACACATTGCATTCACTTCCATGATTTGGTGAAGAAGGCTGCGTAGGGTTCTAAGAGAATGATCAATATACTAGTCCTACTTCTATAACTATTGGTTGTTAATTAATTTTATTTATTTAATTCATTACTAATTTACCATTTTTGAAACGAGTGCTTCACAATTAGTCATATAATCACATAATATTTATACATTATATATGAACCTAACTCTCTAATTCTCTCTCTCTCTCTCTCTCTCTATATATATATATATATATATATATATATATATATATATATATATATATATATATATATATATGACAAAATTGCAAAAATGGTCCCTGTGGTATGCAAATTTTTGGGGTTTTACTCCAAACCTCGAGTTCTTTGGATTCGTGGTCCTTTTTGAGTGGTTTGTATGTGAAAGTAGTCTCTTCGAAAATTGAAATGAATATAATACCCTTGTGGTATTTATTTTTCAATTTTCTTTCATTTTTTAAATTTAATATTTATTTATTCATTTTAACAATTAAAAAAATAACAGATGATCCACCTCTCTCTCTCTCTCTCTCTCTAGATATGTGCATCGATTGTGCTAACTGTGCCCACCGAAAATCGCCCCTCACAATCCATCACTACCACTATCGTCCTCTATCTCATCTTCTTCTTCGACAACTTCGCCTCTACAAACCCTACATCGACGAACATGACAACAAACCCGACTCAATTCGTCCCTCTTTATCAGTTCGTCCTTAACCGTTCGCCCCCTTTATTAAATCTGGGTCCCTCCCAAACGACGAGTTAAAGATTGGAGTGGCAGTGTTTTTGAGTTGCTAAGGTTTGCAGCGTCTCGTTTATTCTTCAGATCTCTGATCAGACACATACACTCCATATGTGACTCGACGAAGGCGGCGAAGGTAAAGCTAGAGAAACCTTTTCTCTTTACGGAGGTTCGCCCACAACGACTTCCTCTCCCTCCTTCTCCGATGACATACTTTGCAAAAACCCAAATGCATCCGCCCTTCTAGGGTTATCTCCGAGAACGTAATCCACCTGAGGCGGTGGGCGGAAGTTAAGTAATCAGAGTAGACAAAGAGGAGGAAATAGGCGATGCTGGATTTCAGATTCATACACACACATATCGATTTCAAAAACAAAAACATACACATGCAAATTGATTTTTGGGGATGAACATACATAAATAGATTCCAGAACGAAACTTACACATGCGTACATACATAAATTGATTATAGATTGGATTAATGGGTTTTCTTTTAAGTTTCAGAAAAAGATTTGGATTTATAAGCGTGTGTTTGTTCTTGGGTATTGTGTGTTCTTGAGCACTGTGTGTTTAGAATAGGGATGAGCAAAAGGACCGAACCAGCCAGAACCGGACCAGACCGGGGAACCGGCTTCGGCCAAAATCAAGAACCGAACCGACCCGGCGGTTCTACCGGTTCCCGGTTCCTACCGGTTCTTGTCGTGTCTTCAAATGTTGGAACCGCTCCTTGAAAAATAGCATCATACGGTTCCGGTTTTTGTCGGTTATACCGGTTCCGGTTCCTACCGGTTCCCGGTTCCAAAAATCCACAAAAATAACGTCCCGGTCCCGGCTCGACCGGTTCCATCGGGTTCCGGTTCCGGCCGGTTCCCCCGTCCATATGCTCATCCCTAGTTTAGAATTAAAAACCAAAAAAAACTAGAGAGATTGAGAGTAGGTGTGGGTGATTGTATTACCATGTGTGTTCTAAGAGAGAGGGAGAGAGATAGAGAGAGAGAGAGAGAGAGGTGGGCCCTCTCATTTTTTTAATTATTAAAATGAATAAATAATTGTTAAACTTAAAAAAATGAATTTAAAATAGAAAATAAATACCCAAGGGCATTAAAGTCATTTCAGTTTACTGAGAGACCAAATCCGCAATGAAACTAGCTCAAAATGACCACCAATAAAAAAAATTGTGGTTTGGATTAAAACCCTCAAAAAATACATACCACAAGGACCATTTTTGCAATTCTCTCTCTCTCTCTCTCTCTCTCTCTATATATATATATATATATATATATATATATATATATATATATATATATATATATATATATATATATATATATAGAGAGAGAGAGAGAGAGAGAGAGAATATAAAAAGGTTAAGAATATTTTGGACCAATTACTTTCATTTATTTCATTTTTTTTTTCAAAAAGAATTATATTCTTTTATTAGTTTAAAACAATTAAATTGAATGATTTTTTCTAAATTATAAGAATCCATGGTCTTTTTTATTTTGATTGATGTTTAAATCAAGTTATAACTAAATCAACTTATTGTTTTTCGTAAATCAACATTTAATTATTCGTAATTAATATATATATATATATATATATATATATATATATATATATATATATATATATATATGTGATTAACAAATATATAAGCATCTATTATTATTATAATAATAATAATAATAATAATAATAATAAATAAGTCATAATATCAACAAGTTAAATAAATAAATCGTAGAATCTAGCACTTTAAAATGTAAAGAAAATTATAACCAATCGTAAAAACTAACAATTAAGGAAAATAAAAATAATTTGTTCACAAATTGATACCAAAACTTATGGTTAACTAGCACATGAATGTCTATTTTCGTATATATTTTCTTGTAAATGACATGTTTATAAGCTCTAGAATCTACATATCTCTCTCCCTCTCTCTCTCTCTCTCTCTCTCTCTCTATATATATATATATATATATATATATATATATATATATATATATATATAGAGTGAGAGAGAGAGAAAGAGAGAGAATCTAGAGCTTATAAATATGTCATTTATAAGAAAATATATACGAAAATAGACATTCATGTGCTCGTTAACCATAAGTTTTGGTATCAAATTTGTGAACAAATTATTTTTATTTTCTTTAATTGTTAGTTTTTACTATTTGTTATAATTTTCTTTACATTTTAAAGTGCTAGATTTTACGATTTATTTATTTAACTTGTTGATATTATGACTTATTTATTATTATTATAAATGATTATATATATATATATATATATATATATATATATATATATATATATATATATATATATATATATATATATATAAACAAAAACAATGTTTGTTGTTTTAAATAATTAAAATCAAAGAAAATTACAATATTCATCAAATAAATTTTTAAAACTTAAAATTTTGAAACCAAATTAAAATAATTAAGAGTTCCAAATACATTATTTTAAATAACTTACAACAATAATAGTTAAAAGTAACATTATATAAAATTATATTGTTATATTTAAAAACAAAAAACAATGTTTGATGTATTAAATAATTACAATGATAGAAATTAAAAAAAAACTAAACAAATAAACTTTTTAAAATTAATTAATCATAACAACAACTATAAATATCATTAAATCATATGTTATATTTAATTTTATTTATGAGTAGCCTGCATGTAGAGAGCAATGAGACAATTGAGATTATAGAATTTTAAAAGATGTCTATATTATCATATAATTGAAAACAAACAATGTTTATACCAATTTATTGTAAGATTTATATATAAGAGCTAACAACAATGCCATTGATATATTTAAAAAACATGTATTTATAAAGATTTCAAATGTATTGTTGTATTCTACGCAATGCATTGGTTCAAGTAAACTTATAAAAGAGGTTGTTCAGTTCAATATGGTTCAAGTATGACTTCTATCTTTAACCATATTGATTTAAAACTTCTTAACTTTACAACTTCTTCTACTTAATTATCTTTAGCCATATTCATTTGTAACTTTAAAACTTTTCAATTTCTTCAACTTAATTGAATGATTATGTAAGACTCCTTTCATACTTAACATTATTATTCCAAACATGCTACATGCATATTTATAAACATATTTTACATAAATGGTCTTATTACAAAAAAATGGATACAAACCGACTAACGAGGTTTTTACAAAGTTTTATATATTACATAACTTTCGAGGAATTTATACACTAAATACAAACGCTATAATATTACCTATTCTACATTTTCTAACAGTACATAACTATACTCGATGCTTATCACCTACAATAATTAAACTCTGAGAGGGATAAGCAGTGACACTTAGTGAGTTCAAAAATTTATACAATATAACGTGATGCTATATATATACCAATATGACAGAAGCAAAGAGGAACAAAGAAAAACAAAGGCATATGTGAATCATGTAACAAGCTTTCCATATCAACAAATGATCTGATTCAAGATTTACAATCAATGAGATACAACAATTTCAACTTGATATACATCAATAAGACTTCAGCCCAAGTGACACAAAAATAAACGATTTCTAAATTAACATTTTGCTAGAATTTACAGGCTTTCAGCCCTATCTAGCATTCTATCAATGCCAAAGTGATGCTTACTCATTCACTTCATGGTCAAAGGCTACATACCAATACCCAAGTGATGCTTAGTCATTAACTTCATAGTCATAGGTATAGCTCATTTTCATAATAACATGGGAAAACACATTGCACATATAACACATAACATACAATTGTTCCTATAATTTGAACTCACCGTGAAATAACCGAATGATAAAATGATAATTTGGGCAACAATTTGTCTCTAAAAATGACTTTCCTTGACGAAACCCGGGATTTTTGTTGAAAACAGGGCCTTGTGCGGGCAGAGTTTCAACTTGAAAAGATTATTTTCTCCGGCTTTCGGAGCGTCGAGACTTGCTTCAGGTGGCGGGGATGTATCCTAGGCTTCGAGGGGTGTTAGTGTGGCTTAAAAGAGAGTAAAGGGTGAGAAAGAGTGAATTTTGTAACAAAAAACCGGAGAGTCTCGCATGCTATTTATAGTAAGTTGCTGACTTCGGAGCGTAGGGTGTTCCTGTGAGGATCGTAGCGCATTCCAAAACACAGGGCGTTCCTTCGGACACAACGTGTAGGTGCAAGGTGCCGCATGCTCGGATTCTGTGGTTCGGACGTGTCAACCGTGTGAGATACGTGTCCATCATGCGAGGAAAGGGTGATGTGGCTTGACTCCGAACCATGTATATACGAACATAGGGCGTTCCCTCGGTCGCAGCGCGTTCCCTTCGGATAAGCTTCAAAGTTTGTGCCCAGAACTTCAAAAATTCATATCTTTTGCATACGATCTCCATTTCTGTCGTTCTTTATATCCACCCGTAGGTGAGATTATACTCTACAACTTTCATTTAGAATCCGTCGGCTAAATTTGAGTTTATTTTTAATATTATATTTTTAACAGACCGACAGGAAGATCCGTTAAAAATTCATAACTTCTTCATCTGACGTCCGTTTTTGTCTGTCTTTTTAGGGTTGTACTACTATTGACGAGACCTTCGATTCTCGTTTAGGTTGTGTCAGCTACAAATCACTCGATCTTTATTTTGAGTTTCGGGCTATGTATTTTTATGCCGAATCTTAGAAAAATCATAACTTCCTCATACGAAGTCAGATTTGGACGTTGTTTTTATGAAAAATTCTCGGTTTAACGAATACTACGACTTTCATTTAGATCACTAAAGCTAAAAAGCATTTTATTGAAAACTCACTTTTTACGTCATACAGTGTCGTGCCGGTTCTGTCATGAAACTTTAAGGAGTCATAACTTCTTCGTTATAAATCGGATTTCGATGAGGTTTTCGCCTAAATGTTTCTAACGAGATAATCTACAACTTTAAATAACATCATTTTTAATTATTTCCAATTTTATATTTTCATTAATTTCAATAGTTGACTTTTTAATCAGAATATCATAAGACTTCCAATACTTCCCGAATGATTCTAAACATAATTTTACTTCAATTCTTATAAAACTATCTTGTTAGAACTGAATTCTAAAAACCATATATTATTTGATTATATTCATTTTAAAACTAACAAAAGACGATAACTGAACGTGTATGTTACAAATACCTCTTCATTTTGAGGATTTCGTCCCTGAAATTATAACGATTTAAACAAATGGGGATATTTCGCTCTTATCTCATTCTTATTTTCCCAAGTATAATTTGGGCCTCGATTGCGTTTCCACTTGAAAAACACCAATTCCACTTCTTTATTATGTAATTCAGTCGTTCTCTCATTTACGATCTCTTCGGGCTCTTCTATATATCTTAATTTATTATCTAGTTTCTCCTCAGATAACGAGAACGTTTCATCATATATGCTTAAACATTTGCGCAAATAACTCACATGAAACACATCATGAATATCTGTCAAATCTTCCGACAATTCCATATTGTATGCTTGCTTACCAATCTTCTGGATGATTTTGAAAAGTCCAACAAATCTAGGACTAAATTTTCTTTTCTTCCCAAATCGCATAATGCCTTTCCATGGGGATACCTTCAACATTATGAATTCATCCACCTGGAATTCTATAGGTCATCTTCTCTTTACTGCATAGGACTTTTGTCGATCCTGGGCCGCTTTCATTCTTTCTCGTACAATTTGAATCTTTTCAGTGATGTCTTGAATCATTTCAGGGCCTGCATGGACTTTCTATCTTACATCACGTCAACATACTAGAGTATGACATTTACGCCCATATAGTGCTTCATACCTTTATTATATTTTCTACTGTTTGGATTGTTCTCTCCTTCTGACCATATGTTTGGGGATAATAAGCTGTGCTGAGAGTGGCACGGGATCCCAATTCATACTTGCCCAAGAATGAGAAGTGAAGCTAGTATCCCGATCAGAAATAATCTTTAGCGGCATGCCATGTCTCGCAATAGTTTCATCTAAGTATACTTGTGCGTATTTCTCCATTGGAGTTGTTTCATGCATGGCAAGAAAATCTTAGTTAGTCGGTTGACAATTACCCAAATGTTATCATTCTATCTAGCAGTCTTTGGCAATTGGAGCAACACTAGACATAAAGTCATATCAGAATTCTATTTGCCTATTCGGGGGAAGTACAGGTAAATCATCAGGGAAAACATCAGGGAAAACATCAGGATATCTATTAACAATGGGAGCATCATTTACAATTTTCTTCCCCTCTTTTGAGATATCAACTGTATAGATAAGTAGAATATCCTTTCGATATAAGTTTACGAGTTTTTAAGAAAGAAATTATTTTTAAGATTTTAAGTCTTTGTTTACCGAAGACATAAAATAGAATCCTTCCCTTCGATAGGAATGTGTACCATCTTTTCGTAACACAAGATTTATGTGCTGTTCTTTGACAACCAATTCATGCCGATAATAATTTCAAAGTTGGGCAAAGAGATAGGAATCAGGTTAGCAAGAAAACTATAACCTTCAATATCTATGACACAATCTCTATAGACTTTATTAACAGGTATTGATTCGCGTACTCGCTATCTCCAAAACCCAACGACGACTCTACCTCACCTAATCATAGAAAATATCATTTAATAATCAAGACTTCCACAACTAAACTTTAACCCTTATCATCATCCTCAGAGGGTAAAAGACCATTTTATCCCTCCTTGACCCGAAGTCTTCATGTTGACCAAAACCCTAAAAAGTCAACAAAAGTCAACCCTATGAGTACGCGGGGCGTACTGCTTGATGTACGCGGGGCGTACATCGCCAACCCATGGATCGGGGTCTCCACCCAGTACGCTGCGCGTACTGGAAGTTACACCCAGCGTAACCATCAGACTTTAGCATACATCATTTATGGTCTTAATCGGTTAAGCCATTACTCCAACTTCTAGATCCGGCTCGGTTTATACGTCTATACCCATAAAGTCGAGACCTTTAAGCCTTGGCATGGCTGTAAAGGCTCCAACACTTCATAACATCACTCTATTCCAACTCAAGGACCTAGATCTCATGCATGGTGCAATGTTCACGACCAAGATTGCATTTTTATGAGTCTACAACTCAGATAGACCAGAAATACGAAGGATCTAAGCTTATGGAGACCATTTGCTCAAAAGTCTCCAACTTTGGGACTAAAACCCTAGAAAATGGTACATGAAGCATATTACAAGAACTATAGAACAAGATCCGAGCTTTTTACCTTGAAATGAAGCCTCAACCTTTGCTAAGCTCAGATCTACACTAGAGTACCACTTCTAGCCTTCCCCAAAGAGCTCCTCTTCTCCTTTGCTACCTAGAAATGGCACCACCAACCTTAGAATACTCACAAATGGCCTATGAACGGTTGCACACTCTCTTTAGGGTTTCTTTCTGAGGGATGGTGGCTGAGAAGTCGAGCCACACATTCCTTTTATAGCCCTCCAAATGAATTAGGGTTTTTAGGTCTGGACCGGTTACGCCCCGCGTAACCTTGGGTACGCCCAGCGTACCTGAGGGTGAACGCGTCCAAATGAAGCGCACGAGTACGCGCAGCGTACTCGCAAATCATGCAACCCCAAAAAGAGAACATAACAAAGATGAAGGGATAAATAGAAGGGTACCTGATTTTCGGGCTGTTACATTGTTGCTCAATACTTAAAAAGAAATCCCAATCCTTGCTACCATTCCATATTCAATCTGTTGAGGAACCCAAGCTTACCATAACTAGGGATCTAACCAATCCATCTCTAACACTACACAACTCCGATCTAGCGAGACATACCAAGTCCCTCCCAAGCATGCTACAGTTACTGCATCCTATGTAACCTTCTCCAATAGGGCACATCCCCTCACTACCATTCGAATATCCAAGGTATGCAGATGGCATATAACTCGATCACAATCAACCGCTCAAAAAATAAAATACTCATACCGATAATGATGCAGAACCATAACAATATAATCATGCACAAATAAAAGAACTGAAAACAGAAATCGCATACCTGCAATGTCCGGTGCTGATCACGCCTCTAAGGTAGTCATCTGAAGAGCTCTGCCTCCTACTGCAGGCGCCTCTGCACGGCCCTGACGGCCGTCTGTGATCCTTAAAGTTGCAGGGGCAGGTGCCATCACCCGTCCTGCTGAAAACAAACTGGGGCACTGGGCCTTCTTGTGGCCCCGCTGGTTGCAGTGAAAACATAATAGGTCTGATCCCTGTGAGGTGGTAACAGTGCAATCCCTGCTGAAATGACCAGTTCGACCGCACTTGAAACAGCCAGACTCACCACCGCTACCACTCCTGCATACACCCCCGTGCGCCCTGCCACACTTCCCGCACCGACTGTGGTCCTGAAAATCCCTCGACCTCGAATCCGATCCCTTGGGCCTTTTGCCCGAACCTACGGCTACCTGAACCTCATCCGGCTTCCTCTTCCGGATCTGCTCCAAATCAATTTCCCTCTCTCTAGCCTGAGAAATCATATCTTCCAGCGTCTTACAGCTGGATCTGCTCACGAACTCCCTGATGTCATCCCTCAACATCTCATGGTATCGGGCCTTCTTCATTTCCTCATCCGCGACATACTGCAGTACGAGAAGAGCCCTCTCCCTGAACTTGGCGGTGATCTCCGCCACAGTCTCAGTGGTCTGCGTCAAATCCTGAAACTCCTGTGCCAACTGCTGCACCTCAATAATCGGCGAAAACTCCGCCCTGAACCTGGCTGAGAAATCGCTTCAAGACATCGCTTCCAACGCGGCATCATCCCCCAAAGCATGATCAATCTCCTCCCACCAATCCCTCGCTTTGTTCTTCAGAAGACAGGAAGTGAGTCTGACCTTGTCCTCCTCAAGACACTGGCTCGTACGGAATGCGTTGGCAACATCAGCCAACCATCTGCTGCTAGCGATGGGGTCCCTAGCCCCATGATAATCTGGTGCTCCGCAAGCCCTGAACTCTCGAAATGTCAAGGTACGCGCTCCCATCAATTTCATCATCTCAGTACGGAAGGCTCCCAACCTCTCATCCAAAATCTCCAATATACCCTCCTTGACCGTGCCAAAGATCACAGGAGTCTGATCTAGAATACTGCGCGTAACCTCAGCTGATATCAACTCCCTCATTCGCTCATCGAGCTGCTCGGCTCCTGAACCCGAGCCTGATCCCTCTCCAGTGCCTGATCCGCCCGCTGGTCTCTCTCGCAATGTCACCATACTGAAAATATAATACATCCACTATCAGAATACTCATCACTGCTGCGAGACCAAACACGCTCCCTACTAGGTTCCCGGTCTTGTCTTGGCCTTTCCCGAATCGAGTACGGATCCTCTGCTTTCAGTAGTACGGGCCCATACTACCTTCCACATCTATCTGTACTTTCCTCAGGAATTACTTTGACTCCACCAGGTCCCTTATCCACTACTACTGCTCCCAACACTATCTCATCCTAGGCTTACCCTAGGGAAACCTCTGACTCAACTCAAACCAGTCCTCAGCTGCTGAAGGTCTCCTTGTGATGCCAATTAGCCATCACCTGGATACCATCACATGTGACGAGGCTCAGATAATCCTTCAAGTAAAAGACTCGTCCCTACAACGGTTGGACTCAAACAAGAGCTGCGTAATAGGGCCAAATCCAGCACTCTGAGATTATTCAACCCTGATCACATGTGACGTATCGTATCCACCTAATGGCTAACTTTCATCACTCAGAATCCCACAATGCACAAAGCAAGCAGCATTCAGACAAGGGAAAATCTAACCACAACATACTCAAGCAATCATATCCACATAGCAAGAAACCGAACTAGCATGCAACACAAACTCATAGACCTGCACCAACTCATAAACTCAGGCATAACCTAAACAGGCTATCCTACTACTGTCTAATCATCACTATCATGCAGCTCAAAATAGATATAATAGGCACATAAGGCATCATCCCTAGATCCTTAGTCCTAATCTAGCATGCTGTTCTATCAATTGATAATCATAACATAAACTTGTATGGGTATTTTGGGGTACTTACTTGAGCTCGGTTGATTGCATGCACCACACCCTTTTTCTCTTTTCAAAGTTCTTTTCTTCCAGAATTATTTTTGCTTTTCTAAAACTGTTTTCTTTCCCAAAACTCTCTTTTTACAAAACTGTCTTTTCATTTTGAAAACTTCTATACCAATTCCTCAGTTTGAGTTCAGACACACCCGAGAGCATGTCCGAATCCCTCAAACCAAGGCTCTGATACCAACTTGTAACATCCCAAAATTCAAGACTAAAAATTTTCTTTAATAAAACATTACTTAAAGCAAATTCATCAATCCAATTATAATCAGAGTATTAAATTCCAAAATACATGTTCATTATCAGAGTAAAACATTCTCAGGCTGCCTAATCTATGGTGTGTGTCATGCGATCACCCCAAGCTCTTCCCTCCGCTACCGGAAGTACCTGAAACCAAAACTGAAAACCGTAAGCACGAAGCTTAATGAGTTGCCCACCCTACCACATACCATGCATAACCACATACTGCACATACTGGGCCACGCCCGCTATCCTAGGCCTCGCCCGCTACAACGGCCCCGCCTGGCTTCGAGCCCCGCTCGGATACAAATCTGTTTTACTTAGGCCTCGCCTGTCACAGGGCCTCGCCCACTAACATATAATAGCACATAAACATATCACATCGCATCACATAAGCTAAACACATACTAACGGATCTTGTCCTAAGGCCTCGCCTATCTCTGGGCCCCGCCCTTGTACTGCTACTGATGAGTCATGGAACCCCGTCCATACTCCTGCTGATAGTGAGGTACGGGCCCAGCCCACCCTCACTCCTTCCCTAACTTGGGCCTCGCCCCTGATCTGCTGCTACTGAGATGTGGAACACCATCCACACTCTGCTATTGGTGAGATACGGGACCTCGCCCACTCTCACCTCCCTACCAGGCACATACAAGTATCACACAGACAGCAAGTATAAACTATCACATAAACCATTCCTTGGGCACCCGCCCTCTATCATTGGACCTCGTCTCGAATATCATACTAGCATACTGTACCTAGGGCTAACCCCCGGGTCTTCTACTCATAACTACATGGGCCGGCATTGTGGCCGTAGACCCATTCATACAAAGGGAAACTCACCTGCAGTGGCTGAACTGGTTGATGAACCCACTAGCTGCTGCCCGGCAACTCTCTGAACTCCTGCTCCACTCGCTCCCCGAGCTACCAATATCAATGCAACACTGAGTCTAACTGACCCCCGAAAGACAACCAAGTCAACTCTGGTCAAAGTCAAAGTTTTGGTCAAAGTCAACCTTCCAGGTCAACCCTACTCGTCGAGTCACCCTATTGACTCGCCGAGTTCATATGTTCAGAGTCCTTCTCTTTGCGACTCGACTCGCCGAGTCAGTCCATGACTCGCCGAGTCTACCGATTTCCGAGTCCTGACCTGTCCAACTCACCGAGTCTCCACTCAACTCACTGATTCGAGTCTCAACTTGAAGGGTTTGGGGTTTCGGGACCTGACTCGCCGAGTCCAAGAACAGATTCGCCGAGTCCAAGACAACCTTTAACAGACTCGTCGATTTGTTCATCCAACTCGCCGAGTTCCTGCCCAACTTCATCTGACTCGACGAGTTGTTCATCCCACTCGTCGAGTTCCTCCAAATCTTCATGCTACTCGCCGAGTCCACTCAAAGGACTCGCCGAGTCCATTCAGATCTCCATACATGCAGAGAACTTTTGAGTCATGCAGGGACTCCAAACAATAGATCCATACTTCCAAAGCTCAATCCCCACATAAAGTTGCAAACTTTACGTATAACTAAAGAGATCTAGGCTCAAAACATACTAGGGTTTGGTTTAAGGACAAAAGGGCTTCACCAACTACTCATCTTCTGATGCTTTATGACATATTGGACCATCCCAACACTAGATCTGAAGTGGCAACAACATATCTAAGCCCCTAAACTCGAATTAGGTCTCAATCAACCATAAAACCCCCAAATCTCATAACAAAATAGATCTAGATGAAAAGAAGGGAAAATGGCAGCTTAATACCTCCAAGATGAACACAAACTGAAGTAGATCTCGGATCTACACCTCTCCTTTGAAGCAACCTTCTTGATCTTCAAGTTCTTTTCAAAAATTTCCTTCCTCCAAAGCTATTTCTCTCAAATGATGGAAGCTCACACGAAATCTAGGGTTTACAGGTTCTCTAGGATGATATGGAGGCTGAGGGAGGGACATAACACCCTTTATATAGGATACAACTCCCGGAATTAGGGTTTTCCTCGTACAGACCAGACTTGCCGAGTCTTCTTGGCCGACTCGCCGAGTCGGTCACTTACTCCTCGACCCGGATCTCGCTCGGACTCGCCGAGTTCCTCCTTGGACTCGCCGAGTCGACCCCTAAACTTAGGGTTTTCTTTCCTTTCTTGGCCTTCAAAACTTTGGGTGTTACATACATCTACCCTAGAAAATATAAATACAAGGAAGAAAAACATACCTCTTTCGTAGCCCCTGATCTCCATGCTTGAGATCTCGACCCTCCATGAATTTGCTTGGATGAAAGGACCCAAACCAGAATCCCTCTAATGATATCACACCCAATGACACCAAAGATAAAAAAATAACTAGGAGAAGGGTCAATTTCACAAAACGTAAGAGGGTTAGAAATTGTCCCTAAGAGGGGGAGGAAGAAGGGTTGGCGAAACTTCAAGCCAAGGTGCAAGGTAGAATGAAATCCCTAAGGACCTATTTATAGCCTTGGATGCCTTCCTAAGTTTTGTACTCCTTCCCATGTTGGATGGAATACCTAGAACCAAATTCACTCCTTTTCCCATGTGGGATGGAGTGATTTTCATCCAACCCTAATTACATAAGGGTTCTGGAACATTCTTGATTAACCAACTATCGATTAATGAATATTCAACCATTTGATTAATTAAAATGTTAATTACATCATAAAATTTATTTCCAATTTGTTTCTAATTAATTATTAACCATAATAATTAATAAACCAATTTCTCCTTTATTTATTCTACTTAATATGGGTCTTGAGGGCAACCCAAAAGGACCTTGCTATTATCAGAAATATTACCAATAGTTAATTGTGACATCCCCATTTTTACGGCCAGAAAAGACGGATTTCGTTTATGCTTTTTAATAAAAATCAGAGTAACTTCTAAAAAATGTTGTGGAATTTGTTCCTAAAACAAAATATGATATAAATTTATCAAAGCGTTTCTTAAAGAAATGTATTTTCATTACATTACAAAAACTCGGGATATCAATCATCGATACAGACCATAAGCATAAACCAAAAAAGAAATAAACATCTTAGGCCACAAAACATAATCTGGCCTCAAATCCATAATCTCTCTTCAAGTCATCCAACTATGCGTTTGCCACTACCTATAGTACAAGAAACTAAGTGGGTCAGGCTGGGGAGCCTAGTGAGCATATAGGGTTTTCAACCCACAATAAATAAGTTTATTATTTTCAACAATCATTAACCCGATTACCCGTTCCCGTTATCCTCACCTTACGTCCCTAAAGCATCTATCATAAGGGACCTATCCTAAGGAATTTTCATCGGGATGGACATTACTACTAAGGGGATTCCTCAGCCATAAGTGTCCGTAAGGCAACCATGGGGGATGGAGTACACCGGTGAACACTTCGTTCATAAACACCTATAGGTTGCGAGCCTGCTAGCGTTCCACTGGACTTCCTAGAAAAGTCTGTGGTCATCATCCATACTCCGATAGATGACTGGAACAACGTCAACATTGAGGCCTCTCATCATTTTATTTCATCACACACCAACTATTTGATCTACCCATGTTCTATCCAACGTATTTGTAGATATAAAATACATACATGGTCCAGATCTGTAAAACAAAGCTTACATCTTTTATCCAGCATAACTTTCAAAGCATAAAATATTTATACGGTCTAGATCTAAAGAAAAAGTTCAGATCTTTCATCCAACATAGATTTCAAAGTATACAGTTTAGATCTAAAGAAAAAGTTTAGATCTGAGATGAGAAAGTGTAGATCTGAAGGAAAAAGTTTCAGATCTGAAAGAAAGAAGTATAGATCTTTCATCCAGCAAACATCTCATGTAAACAGATAACTTATATATACATATATCACATAATTTCTATAAAATACTTCATATATATGTGTAAGATGAAAGTGACTATGCACTCACCTGATAAGGAGTGATTTGGACAACACCTCGCTTCTAAAAATAACCTTCTTTGACGAAACCGAGAAGTTTGCTTGAAAACCGGGCTCCACGCAGGAAGAGTTTCAAACCAAAAAACTTTTTTTCTCGGAGACTCTGGGCTCTCCGAGGCTTTCTTCTAGTGCTAGGAGGGTTCCCTAGGGTTTAGGGAGTTGGAATGGGTTAGAGTGAGAAAGAAGTTAGAGAGTGAAGTGGAAATGTGCAAGAAGTTTGGCTGCCTTCGCACCCTTTATATAGGGCCTGATCCTCGCACTATGCTGCGCGTTCGAAAGGACTACGTTGGGTATAGTTTCGGATAAGGTGCGAGGTGGCGGTCTTCGGGTGGTGCGACGTGGAGCGTGTTGGGCCGAGGAGTGTGAGGCGTACACTGGGTGTACTGAGCTCGGACGCGGGGCGTAATGCGAGGCTATGTGTCGTGATCCGAAGTGAGTTCCTTGATCAGCGATGGACGGCCCAGATCGAGCCACGTCATCGTTTTCGCTATAGGCTTCGCAATTCAAGTGCAAACTTTAAAAATTCGTAACTTTTGTGTACGAGCTTCGTTTTTGACATTCTTTATATCCACGCGTAGGCGGGAACCTACTCTACAACTTTCTTTCAGACTTCGTCGGCTAATTTTGACTTTTTTTTAAAAGTTATATTATTAACAGGCCGGGACAGGATTGGTCCGCTAAAATCTCATAACTTCATCATCCGACTTCCGTTTTCGTCCATCTTTTTATCGATACTCTCGGTTTAATGAACACTATGAATTTTGTTTAGATTACTAAGGATAAAAAGTCCTCTATCATAAATTCACTATTTACGTCTCCCGGTGTCGTGCTGGTTCCCTCGCAAAACTTCGACGGGTCATAACTTGTTCATTATAACTCGGATTTTGGCGTTCTATATATCCCCGAAATCCTTGTTTCAATCACTACAACTTTAAGTAAAGATATCTAGCCGATCTCGTACTTTAATTTTGATACTTATTTTTATTCTTTATTAATTATACCTTTATAATTAAGTATAAAACACATAATTCACATAATTCACATAATACTCAAATATTTCCTCTTTATTACTTCAAAAAGAGTTACAATAGTTGACCTAGACTATTACATCATCTAATAATGCTTAGCCCCGAAACACGGACGTTACAGTTAATGACCTTGGACACTCTTTCCAACATGTGGTACTTAGAGGAACTCACTATCTTTATGCTTACAATTTATGTTTATGGTTTTAGGTACTTCCAATTCGAAAGGGAAGGGCCCGAAGTGATGACACAACATCCTCCCCTCATGATTTCCGCAATTGAATAAATGTACTATGATATTTTGGGTATTATATTTCGTGATGGTCTTTGGAACAACTAATGAATGAAATTAATAGTCTTTCAATGAAAAATTTTATCACTATTTTTGGGCTGTTACATTTTGGAATTACTTTGATTTATGAATTATACTTTTGAAATAATGTTTTTTTGTAAGCAATTATTGTCTTTGGGTTGTTTTGGAAAACAAAAAAATTTTACTCAAATTTTTGGGATGTTACGAAGTCATTATAGGTTAATACTTAATAGACGTGTTACCCACCAGCTGAATCGTCAAAAGGACAACTGTTAATCGTTTGAGTAATTGTCCACATGAGTTTTCTCACTATATTGTATACTCCAATATATATCCTCCGTATGTTAGGACGTTATTGCCCTATAATATTAAATTTGGGCCATTAGTTTAGTTAGTTGCACGTTATGCTAAATTGTTTGTTTGCTATAGATCTATTAATATATTATGTGGGAAGTTGAGGGCAGACCAGCTTCATGCTGAAGGCTAATATACTCGGGCAGACCAACTTTATACTAAAGGCTAAGGAGCGAACCAGCTTTATGCTGAAGGGTAATGGGTGTACCAGCTCTATGTTGAAGACCATTATGTGTATTATTGGTGAATTGGCGAAAGGTCGTGAGCAATTATGTGTTTGCATTGTATATGTATTGTGGTATATGATATTTTTGGGGAACTCACTAAGCTTTGTGCTTACCAAGTTAATTATAAATGTTTTCAGGTACTTCCTTGGATCATGAGAATGGCAAAGCTCGATTGTACACATGTGCATTTGCATCATGTTTTCCGTAAAATGTAAATATACTCTAATTTATTTGAATAAATAAAAATGAAAAATTTATGTTGAAAATTGGGATGTTACACAATTCATAGTTATTTTCTTTATTTTAAATAGTAGCATTTATTTTCTTACTAAAATTTGTGTTCCTGGAGTTCGGCACCTTACTTACTTTACTATACTATTATGCGACTAGGTACACTGATTATTTCTGTTTTAGTTGGTTAAATTAGTTAGGATTTTAAATATTAAAACTAGTGCGGATAAAAGGCACACCATATACGGAAGGAAAATAGTTTCTGATCTAATTCTAGTTGGAGTGTACGCTGATGACTTGGTTGTTACAGGAAAAAACATGTCAATTATAAACAAGTTTAACCAAACAATGTCAACAAACTTCTTTAGGAGTGATCCTTTAATATTCTAATATTAACTAGGAATAGATGTGTATCAAAATAATGAGAACATATTAGTTATGTAAGAAGGGGATGCAAAATAGGTGTTCAAAGACGCATGGATGTATAACTGCAATCCTACTCTAGTTCCAATGGACCCAAATGTGAAATTCTCGAAAGGAGTGGGCAAGGAAGACATAGATGTAACTGAATATCGAATCCTAGTTGGAAGAGTGAGATATTTACTTCAAACAATGGTTGATTTGGCTTACTCAATTGGCATTGCTGGTCGTTACATGAAAACTCCTAAGAAGTCACACATGGTTGCTATAAAACAAATATTATGATATGTAAAAGGTTATATCGGGTAAAAGATTTGTTACAGTAACAATACTCTAATAAGTCTAATTGGGTATTGTGATAGTAGTCACAACATTGATCAAGATGACAGAAGAAGTACCATCGGGCATGTATTCTACTTTGGTGAATCACCAATCATGTGGTGCTCTAAAAAGCAAGAACATTGGCGTTATCATCTTGTGAAACTGAGTATATGGTTGCATCTGCAACAAGTTGTCAAGCAGTGAGAAATAACTTGGTTCTCAATTACAAGAAGTGGTAATTAAAGTTGACAACACATCAACAATGACATTAATCAAAAACTCAGTTTTTCATGGTCAGAGCAAGCACATTAAATCATGTTTCCACTATATAAGGGACACAAGTTGAAGATAAGGAAATCACAGTGAAGCATATCAACAGAAAGGAACAACGAACTGACATTTTGACAAAGATGTTAACTAAGATAAAGTTCGTTGAAATGCAAGCTGCTAGGAGTTTAAGTCCTCTCAATTCATTCGGAAAATAGGGGGTGATTATTGGTAATTTTCGGTTCTACCCTTCCATATACGATGAAGTGTATGAATGATATTTCCTTGGGCAACAAGGAGACCTAACAAGACGCTTAGGGATCAAGAAAATCGGTTTCATAAGGAACAAACATGAATTATATATGGCAAGTTTTTATTCAAGTAAGAAACAAACTAGGATGTTATTATCGGAAACATGTAGGTTTTGATCGTCAGAAAAGTGAGAGCAAGAGAGGAGATATTGTAATTAGTTTTGAGTTATTTTCTGAATTACAATAAGACTTTATTCCTTTTATGATTATGTTCATATTTTTCCTATTTATCAAATATTTTTCAGTTTTTATAAATAAAAAATAGATTTTTTTGGACATAATCATTTTTCATAGATTTTTTTCCGACAATTTTATAATCATTTTTATACATGATTTTCCGATTTATAATCATTATATGTTACAAAAATTAGATTTTTCTGAACAATTATTTTCTACAAAATGATTTTCAGCATATTTAGATTTTAATTTTATGCATTATTTTATTTAGATTTTTCTATTTATATATCATTGTGCATTTATTTTTTGAGAAATTAAACATTCTCCACACTGAGTAATATTTTATTAAGTATGACATATGTCATCATTTAAGATGTATATGTTAAAACTAGCCGTTTACTCGCGCAAAGCGACGGGTGCGAATCAACAAAATAACTTAAAAAAATTGTTAAACAAAATGACGAACAGATAGAGATTTCTTATACCTGGGCTATGATTAAATGTAAGACATTTTTGGGCTTATTCGATTTTAATAGAAAGAAAAACAAAGGAGGAGGTAGCGAGCATGAGAGAGAACCAAGATTTTGCGGTCAATGGCAAGACATTCATGATAGACGAATGCTAGATCAATGCGCCTCTTCCAGTTTATATGAAATGTTTTATAACGTGTACATCGTATTAGACCGATTCAAATGGATATGAAGAACACTTGGTCAAACTTTGACCCATTCAAAATCTTATCATCATCTTATTTGACTTTTTCATTATTATTGACAGATTCAGTATTTAACGATTCAATTGGATATGAGGAACACTTGGTCAAAGTTTGACCCATTCAAAGTCTTATCATCATCATCTTATTTGACTTTTTCATAAATGTTGACCGGATAAGATTTAATATTTACCGATTCAATTGGATAGGAGGAACACTTGGTCAAACTTTGACCCATTCAAAATCTTATCATCATCATCTTATTTGACTTTTTCATAAATGTTGACCAGATAAGATTTAATATTTACCGATTCAATTGGATATGAGGAACACTTGGTTAAATTTTGACCCATTCAAAATCTTATCATTATCATCTTATTTGACTTTTTCATATTTAACCAATTCAATTTAAAAATAAGCTTAGAAGACCTATTCAAAATCTGTCTTTGACCGGATAAGATTTATTATTCTCTGATGTATAAAATTATTGTATATAATGCTTAAAAGCTTGTAACTCTTAAAATTCACCAAAATCTTTTAAAGATATTTCATTTTTATGACTTTTGTGATGACTTGAATAGATTTTTCCATACATTCTTTTTATTTAATCATTTATAAGATTCCGCTGCATCGCACCTTAATTATTACCTAAATGATAATATACTTTTGAAGAAAAAAAAACTTTTGAAGAAAAAAAAAACAAACAAAAACACACAAAAAAAACAATTATAATATTTGCTTATAAATCAAGAAGGATGAGAGGGCATAATGTCAGCGTATCGTCATCCCGTGACTTTTGCTGGTCAACGCGTTTCTTTTTCTCTAATTTTAATTTTCATAATAAACAATCGAATTTAAATTAAATTGCTTTCATTAGAATCCGGGCAGTGGTTCAAAATAAGCTTCTAAGTTCAACTCCAGGATTCTTTCCGCCTCACCCGTACCACCAACTTTTCCAAGTATTACCAAACTCAACCTTCAGTTCTGCAATTTTTTACAATATGTTAAAATTTGTGAAATGTTTCAACTAGGGGTTATACCTTACATATGATGTATAGAAATTTTTTAGATGATTAATTGAAAAAAAAATAGGAACGTAAATGTGATTTAAATATTGATTAGAGAAAGAATAATTCATTTGATAAGTCTACTATTGTATATGAAAATTATGTACCTATTTTATATGTATAACAGTATAAATACTAAATTATATGAAAATTATGTAGTTATTTTATATGTATAAATACTAAGTTATTTGACATTTATACTTAGGTGTTGTTTGTTTTTTGTAAAAAACATCTTCAAAACATCTTTTCATCTCGCAGGTGTTTGTTTTTCAAAAGTTTCTGAAGTAAAAAACATCTACGCGTGTTCTTTTTGGGACAACATTTGTATTGCCTCTTCCAACCACTTCCAACATCTTCTTCTTTTTTCTTGCTGAAATTTTGATGAATCTTGATTATATGTTGTTGAAATCTTGTTGAATTTTGTTGTCTTCTTCTTTTTTTTTTTCGGTTTTTTTGTTTATTCTTGTTAAATGATTTTTTTTCATTTTTTTATATTGAATAAGGATAATTTCTTGTTGAAATATCGTTACATTTTTGTTGAAATATCATTATTTTTTTTGCTGAAATATCATAAATTTTTGCTGCAATGTCATATATTGTTAAATTTTCGGTATTAAAAAACTATTTTCGTTATAAAAATAAGGTTATTATTTTAATATCTGCAGCAGCATGCATATATTAAAAAAAACAAGCACGCTTCTTATTAAAGTATGCAACCGTTTTGTCCACTTCTTTTGCTATAGAGGGTTATAGAGGTCGTCCGCGAACCTCATGAATTTTTGCTTCAAAAAAACAAACAACACCTTATTGTTGAACCTAATGATATTTGAAGGTTACAAGTTGTATAATTAACTTCAAAATCATATATTTTATAGTAGGACTGACAAATATATACCATGAAAAACCAACTAATGTGTGTATATATATATATATATATATATATATATATATATATATATATATATATATATATATATAGTTGTGAAGAATTGGACTAATACGAACACTCCTATAGTTTCAAAGCTTTTTGGGTTCAGATGGATATTATAAGGGATTTACCAAATATTTCTCCACAATTGGTGGTCTGTTGACCAAGTTGAAAAGAAAGAATAAACCTTTTGCCTGGACTGAAAAGTAAGGGGGTGCATTCCAAACTTTTTAAGAGCCTTTTATGTGAGGCACTTATCCTTTCACGCTTGAGGGGAACAAGGATTTTGTAGTTTACAACAATTCATCGTACTCTAGGTTAGGATGTGTGTTGATACAAAGAGAGAATGCGATTGCTTACATATCATGACATCTAAAAATGTTGAAGTGAATTACTCATTTCGTCATTTGGAGCTAGCTGCAGTGGTGTTTGCACTCAAGCTATACCGTCACTATATGTATGGGACAAAGTATATGTTCTATATTGATCATAAGAGCTTATAACCCATAATGAATTAGAAGAAGTGGAATATAAGGCAACGACATTAGAGTGAGCTGTTAGCTAACTTTAATTATGAGATTGGCTATCATATGGGAAAGAAAATGTGGTAGCTAATGCTCTAATTCGTAAGGAGCCTAGGGTGATTTATCATCTCAAGTTTATGGGGTTGATAGTGATTCTAGGTATTTTTGAGCAAATTCGGGCTGTTCAGGCTAAGGGTTCGAAAGAAGATCATCTGAAGAGTGAGGTGATGGTGAAACAACAAGTTCATTTAGTAGAGGATAGTTAGGGACTTAAGACCTTTCGAGGGAGACTATGGGTCCCTATAGTTGGTGGTGTTCATGAAACATTGTTACGAGACACACACAAATTGAAGTACTCGATCCATCCAGGTACTACGAAGATGTACCATAATCTGGAGGCCAATTATTTATGGTTGGGTATAAAGTAGGATATATGTCATAGTGTGACTTGCTCACAAGTCATGATGAATCATCAAAAGACGTATCGTGTGTTTCAATAACCGGAGCTTCCAGAGTGGAGGTGGGAAAAAATAACTAGGGATTTTGTTACCAAGTTACCCTAGATTGCGAAGGGTAATGATATGATTTGGGTGATTGTCGACCATTTAACTAATAGTGCTCATTTCCAGGTGACGAATGAGAATGAAAAGATAGAGATGTAACATCCAGATTCTTGGAGGTATTCAAATTTATTGTATTGTGGATTTTAGGTAGAACCACGTCGTGGTGAAGGCATTCCACGACATGGAGATGGTCGAGGTATCACGGACATTAACTGACCACAACGGTGTGACATCCTATGTTCACGACGTGTAGCTATTTAATGAGAAACCCTAATATCCGGGATTTTCGCCCCTATTTAAGGGGATATGATGGCTAGGGTTGCTCACCCTCAATCGCCATCACACCCTCTCGGCCTCCAAGCAAACCCTAACCTCCATTCTTGCTCTCCAAGCTTTTTGTGTTGATTTTTGGGGATTAGAAGAAGGTGTTATTTGGACTTGGATTCAACAATATACTCTTCTCATCATCTTTTTGTACATCTTCGGGACTCTTGTAAGTCCTCGAGTTCCAAGATTTTTGGTTTATTGTGCATACATCTAGGTTTCTATGCCTTATTCTTCACGTTTGGACACATTAGAGTGTTGAGATTCCATAAAGTTGCCAACTTTATGGATCCCATAGTCATTTTGTGGTTATGAGTGTTGGATCTGGAGTTTTATAGAGTTTTGAACTCTTGCATGAGATCTTGGTCCCTTTTTACTCTATTTAACCTAGCTTGAGCTCAAGACATCCATTGCACATGCATGTATATAACACAACAATTTTTATGGTCCATTGGATGAGAGAGTGCCTTCTGGGAAGATTGGATGGCTAGTTTCATGGATTAAGAGCTTACTGGATTAAGCTGCTCTGAATAGTCCCCACCGCATGGCATACTAAGAGGGTGTTTGTTTTTTCTCTGCAGGCCTGCGTGACCTCTTCTGTCTGCGAGGCGTAGACCACGTGCAGACATAATGGTTTGCAGTCTGTTTGTTTTTCTGAAGTGCGCAGACATAAAAACGTCTGCGCGAGGTCTTCACCACACAGATATGGGATAACATCTTCTAAAGTCTGCAAGCCCTTTAACCTAAAAAAACGCGTCTTTTTTTTTGCTTCCGCCTCCAGTCCTCGTCCAACCCTCCCAGAAAAAACCCTCGATCGATCGATCGTACTCCATCTTGCAGCGACCACCACCGTCGCAACCCTCCTCTCCGATCAAAACCATTGATCGCCGCCTTCCTCTCCGATCCGGCGTCCTCCGATTTTACGACCATCACGGTCGATTGCAGCAGCCGGCGAACAACAAGGTCACAGCGACGACTTCAACTAGCGACCAATCTGGTTTGTCTTCAACTCTTTCTTTGATTAATTCACATCTTTGTTCAATTTCAATTTCAATTCATCTTGATTGATTCACATCTTGTTTGACCGATCAAAACCATCGCTGCCTTCCTCTCTCTCTCTGTCGATTTCAATTTCAATTCATCTTGTTTGAATCACATATTTGTTCAATTTCTTGTTTGATTCACATCCTTGTTCAATTTCTTTTTTGATTCACATCTTTGTTTCACAGAAAATTGACAGCCAAATTGACAGCAAATAGAAAATCTTACCTGTAAACAAATTGGATTTATATTTTTCTTTGATTGGAAGCCAATATACATAACTGTGAATCAAAAGATTTCATTTTCTCTTGTTGATTGTGATTGTTTATGTGTATATGATTTTTGATTGTGTAGATGTATATGATAGTGTATATGTATATGATTGTTGATTGTGATTGTTTATGTGTATATGAGTTTTGGTTGTATATATATATATATATATATATATATATATATATATATATATATGATTATTGATTGTGTATATTTATATGATAGTGTATATGTATATGATTGTTGATTTTGTATGTATATGATAGAAAGCATCAAAAAGAGACATAAGTTTTGTTTATTTGATAGAAGTAAAGTTTTTGTCGTTAAAGTGAAGTTTATTTGATTTATAAAGTTTTTTAGAAAACTTTGAATTAAAACACTCTAATTGAGGTTATTTATAATTGAATAAAAAGTTTCACATTATTGTGATTGAAAATAAAACAAAATTACAAATTTGTCGTGAAAATAAAAACTTTTTCTTGAAATAATGATGTTACTTGTTCACTGTTTATTGTTATTTGGTTATTAGAGATGGGAGAAAAACAACAATGGACCAATGAGCACTTAAAATGCTTATTGGATACTTGTATTGAAGAAGTAGAGAGTGTTGGTAGAAAAGGATTGAGTTTGCAGAAAGATTTATGGATAAGGCTTGGAAGAGTTCTTAAGGAGAAATTTGGGGTTGAGTTGACTCAAAAACAAATGAAAAACGCATATGACAATCTGAAAGCCAAATACACTGGATGTGTATATTTAAAAAACAAAACCGGTAATATATACAATTCTCAAACAAACACTTTTAATTTAACAGCCGAGGAGTGGGATGATTTTAAGAAGGTACATATACATTAATATACAACAATATATATATATATATATATATATATATATATATATATATATATATATATATATATATAACATTTACGTTTGAAGTTGCCAAATATTCTTATACTATTTCTTGTTACATTTGGGTTTAGGGGCATCCGAAAGCTGCTTCTTTGAGAACAATTCCACTGCCTTTTCCAGATCTTTGTGCACGTCTTTTTGATGGAAATAGTGCTACTGGTAATTTTAGGAGTTACTCAACCCAATCATCATCGGTAGCTGGCGCATCCTCCTGTCGTGTTCCACCACTTCAGATCACCGCCACCCCTTTTGATGCAATGGATGATGATGGTGTTGACACTTCTCATCATGAGCCACCACCTTCTGCTGCTTCACCGTCTGCAGCTTCACCTTCTGCTGGTTCACCTTCTGCTGCTTCACCTTCTGCTGGTTCACCATATACTGCTACACCATCCGATAACCCCAACAAAAGGGCTAAACCCTCAACTCCTGTAGCTCCTAGTGCCTCACCGTCTGCTTCTTCACCTGATGGAACTTCTGTTACTGCTGACGATTTAGCATTTGAAATGAAGAAAGCTCTACAAAGTTTGACTAAAGGGTATACAATTCCTCAGTGTTTAGAGAATTTAGAGGTCCTTCAGTTAGGCCCTACAGATCCTTTACGCTTTGTTGCATATCATATTTTTGGAGGAACCATGAACATGAGAGAGATGTGGATGCATTTGCCCGATGTTCCCGAGATATTACGAGGGTGGCTTGAGATGACGGGTACCAGTTTAGGAGTTTTGAAGGATGGGAAGATTGTTCGATGATTTTCTAGTGTTAAAAGTATTTGTTATGTCTTTTTGCCCTTGTTGGAACTACTTTGTTAAATGTTTTTGCCTTTGTTGGAACTATTTTGTTAGGACTTTTTGCCCTTGTTGGAACTACTTTGTTAAATGTTTTTGCCTTTGTTGGAACTATTTTGTTAGGTCTTTTTGCCCTTGTTGGTACTTGAAATATGATTAATGGAATGTTTATTTGATACTTGAAATATGGTTTATGTAATGTTATTTTGGCTTGAAATATGATAAATGGAATGTTTATTTGATACTTGAAATATGGTTTATGTAATGTTTTTTAAAGTTCTACTTTGTTGATTTTAGGTTCATATGGATCACGATCAAAAGTTACTTCTCGTAATTCTAATGTACCTATACATCCGTTATTTTTGGAAGAGGGGTGTGAAACGATTGCGGGATAATGATTCGGAAATGACGGGACACGAATACACATTGGAGTTATTACACTGTAATCGTTTACAATGTGTTGAAGTATTACGCATGTCCCGTGAATCTTTTGTACGACTATGTGCTCATTTTAGAGCAAATTACTCATTAAAGGACAGCAAACATGTATCAGTTGAGGAAAAGATGGCTATGTTTTTGATGATGATCGGACATAATCAACGTTACGTGATTATCAAGCGGAGATTTCAACACTCGAAGCAAACAATTCATAAATTTTTTTATGAAGTGTTGGAAAAAATGATGCTTTTCGCACAAGATGTTATAGTACCAACATCTTTTAATCCGAATCCAAACATTCCAGGACATAATAGGAGGCTACGAAGGGTTTTCAAAGGAGCAGTTGGTGCACTTGATGGCACTTTGATACATGCTGTTGTCCCTGCTAAGAAACAAGACTTATATAGAAGTAGGGGAAATGGAGATTGCTACCAAAACGTATTGGCAATATGTGACTTCAATATGATTTTTACATTTGTTGTGACCGGGTGGGAAGGGGTAGCGCATGACTCTAGAATATTATCAGAAGCAGTAGCCGATCCACAAGCATCATTCCCGTTTCCACCATCAGGTAAATTTTTGTTTTTTTTTAATATTTTCATTTTAATTTGAAAATTGATTAGTGTTTTGCATTTTTTTCAGACAAATATTATCTTTGTGATGCCGCGTATGCACACACTCGAGGATTTATGGCCCCTTATCGTAATGTGAAGTATTGGCTTGGAGATTTTCGTCAAAGACGTACATTGACCAATAAAGAAAAATTTAACCATGGACATGCAAAACTTCGGAATGTCATTGAGCGTGCTTTTGGTATTTTGAAAGCACGCTTCCCTATATTGAAGAGGATGGCACCATTCCCGTTTGTGACACAAAGAAACATTGCCATGGCATGCTTTGCGCTTCATAATTATATAAGGAAAGAAGGATTGAGTGATGAGTATTTCGCACGATACGATGAACCAAATGTCCCATTTCGAAATAACAATGTGGCCATTGATGATGATGAAGACGGGATTCCAACACATGGTACTGCAGCAGACCGTGAATATATGACTCAGTTACGTGATGAAATTGCTGATCAGTTGATGCACAATATAGATTGAATTGTTTTAAATGAAATTGTTATTGTAAAACATTTTTTTTATTGTATGACTAATTTAGTTGCATGAATTTTATTTTCAATGTTATAAGACTATTGTTATTAAAATTTTGGTGTTGAAAAATCATTTTAAGTTTGTAAAATAATTTTATTTAAAATTCAGTTTATTTCAACAGCCTGCAGACGTTAAAAAACAAACAGTCTTCTTATTGCAGACTGCAGACGTTTGGTCCACCTCTTCTGCTGCAGAGGCTTGCAGATGTGGTCCGCAGACTGCAGACATTTTGGCTTCAGAAAAACAAACAACACCTAACTCTACTGGATCGATGAAGAGGTAAAGAATTGTCAATAGGATAAAATGGAATATCATCTTCAGGTTGACTGCTAGTGTTATCTAAGGTTCCATTAGTGGATGAATATGAAATCTTTTCTAGGTCAATGACACTCCCACTATCCTCTTTGAATATGAGTTCTTTCTCACGAAAGACTCCCCTTCGAGCTATGAGAACCACGTTCTCACTAGGTATGTAGAACAAGTGTCTAAAGGATTCATGTGGATAACCAATGAAAATACACTTCTTGGCTTTGGGTTCAAGCTTTTCATGAGTTTCTCGTCTTACGAGAGCCTCACAACCTTAGACCTTGATACGTGTGAGCGAGGGAGCTTTCCCTGTCCACATCTCATGAGGTGTTTTGGCAACCTTCTTTATGGGAACAAGATTTAGGATATTGGTAGTTATCTCTAAGGCATACCACTAGAATGATATAGGAAAAGTGGCTCGAATCATCATGGAACAAACCATGTCTAACAAGGTTCGATTGCGCCTCTCAGTCACACCATTAAGTTTTGGTGTTCTAGGAGGTGTCAATTGTGAAACGATTCTGCATTCCTTGAGGTATTCGTTGAACTCGTTACTAAGATATTATCCACATCTATCATATCAGAGCATCTTTATCTTTTTGCCCAACTGAATTTCGACCTCATGCTTAAACTATTTGACCCTTTCAAAAGTCTTAAGTAGATATACCCATATCTTTTATAATGATCAGTAAATTTCATGTAGTATCAATTAGCATCCCTTATAACAGATATGAAAGGCCCACATACATGTTTATGGATCAGATCTAGCATTCCTTCACCTCTTTAACATGTTCCAGTGAAAAGTGATTTTGTCATCTTGCCCAATAAACAAGAGTCACATTCATCATCCAACCTTAAGTCAAATGATTCCAACACTCCATCCTTTAGGAGTTCGGCGATTCATTTCTTGTTAGTGTACCAAAGATGACAATGCCACAAACATGATTTGTCTACACTATTAGACGAATCAATATTGATAACATTATTGCCTAATTTATTAACACATATGATAGTTTTATACACACCATTACAAGTAAAAACTTTGAATATAAAACACCATTTTTGTAAACCAACATAGAACGATTGTCATTATCAAATGAAAAACGATATCCTTGTTTATATAATGCATTAAACGAAATAATATTTCTAGTCATATCTGAAGCATAACAACAATTAACTAAATCTACTGTAGCATTACTATCAAGCATAAGTCCATAAGTCCCAATCTTGGTAACATGTGAAGTGCATCTATCCCCCATGAACAAGTTCAAGCTTCTGTGCTCCACTTCCTCACTTTCTCTTAATCCCTGCAAATCAGAACAAATGTTGCAACCACATCCTATATCAAGGACCCAAGAATGAGAAAGTTGTGTGTTATTGATTTGGATAGTGTAAATACCTGAAGGCTTGATCTTTCCTTCTTTCAACTATTTAAGGTAGTTCAGACAACTTCTCTTCCAATGCCCCTTTTCATTGCAATGAAAGCAAGTGGCCTCTTTCGGATCACTAACAGTTGAAGTATCAGGATGGGCTTTCCCCTCTGACCCACCGGTGGACACTCCAATATGGGATTTCCCTTTCCAATAGTTTTGAGCGTTTTCATCTTTTTTCTTTCCCCTGCCATGATTGATGGTTATGACAGGAGCACTTGTCATAGAAGGGACATGAGTCTTCTTCATTCCCGATCAACTAGTTTTCAACAAGTTGTGGAGTTGAGTTAATATGGTCACTATGTTGTTCAAATGAAAGGTCAAAATGAATTGCTCATATCTAGCAGGTAGGGAGTTAAGGACCATGTTAATGGCCATATCCTTGTGAATTTCACATTGAGTTTCTCCAACCTCTCCACATATCTCTGCATCTTTTGCACATGAGCGCATACAAATTCACTTTCCTTTAGCTTAAATGCCATTAGGGATTTGACAACCTCATAGCATTCTTGTCTTGACTTATTGTGAAACTTTTCAACAAGATCCAAGCTTATTTCGTATAACCAATAGTCCTCATAACTTTTGTAACTCAGGTATCATAGTTGCAACCATGATACAAGCGGCCTTAGTGGCATCGTCATGGTGTTGTTTATGAAGAACTAATTCTTCAGGAGTAGCAGTCAATTCATCAATCTTAGGAAGGGGGTTATCGAGAACGTGCTCTTTTTTCTCATAACAAAGCGTCATCTTCAAGTTTCTAATCTAGTCCACTTAGTTTGGACCATATATCTTTTCTGTTGACAAAATCGATAAGAGAGTGAAGATTGAATTTTGATTAGAGTTTTGAGTAGCAAAATTTTCACCATTTCCATACATCTATGGAAAGAGAAATTTTAGTTAATTGATATATGTCTTGTTGAGGAAAACAGGCAATACTTGTAAAGACTCAAAACAAATCTGATGCCACT
The DNA here is from genome assembly GCF_051521515.1 of Lactuca serriola. Classification (NCBI taxonomy): domain Eukaryota; kingdom Viridiplantae; phylum Streptophyta; class Magnoliopsida; order Asterales; family Asteraceae; genus Lactuca; species Lactuca serriola. Next base: position 54,075,136 of record NC_136413.1, read on the forward strand.
TGCTATGTTCTGATCACCCTTGTTAGGAAGTAATGCAGATAACAAGAAAAACTATAAGCACACAAGACACGGGAGGGAAGGGGGTAATCTTTATTTCCGATTTCTCAAATAGAGGTTTCAAGTACAATTCACTAGAGATCCGCCCTACTCACTAAGGATACAAGATACAAGACACATGACACTTCAAATGACTCTGCATGCATTGCTATTTATACTTGAGGGATCAAACTTAAATACCTAATAGGCCAAGCCCATTGGCCCATGGGCCCATGAATTGTGATAACCAATCATATTCCACCATGCAACTAAAGGTTTTTGAGCATTCTAACACTCCTAAAGTGTACATACAACCCTAAATACCTTGGATCTATGTTTGTATTATACATGAAAATATCAATTTTCCAAGGTATTGTTCTAACTAGCATACTATGAAGTACATATAATATAAATTCTAGTAGATTTACATACCTTTTTGTTGTATCTTGATTCAATGGAGTTTAAGAGCCTAGTGCCTCAAATGTGACACCTCAAATGGTTCACACAACATCACCAACATCTTGGAATAACTTGAGAGAAAAGGTTCCTATGCTCAAATCGGCTAGCCCTCATGTGTACACACACTAGTGCCAATTTATAAAGCCACGGGGTCCTTATATATTGTGGCTTTTAGGGTTACACCATGTAACTCATGTGTTTCCATATTCTTCATGCTCCATGGGTTAAAACCTCCATGGAGTATCCATGGGTTACTCTATGGGTTTAGCCCAACATAAAGAACTATGGAGCATAAGCCCATATATATAAGAATGAATGATTTACACAATCAATCCTCATATATTTAATTAGTCTCCTTTTGATCACAAAGTTAATTCCAAATTAGTTCTTGATCAATACTAATTAAATAATATGATTTCATATTAATATATTAGAACTTATAATATATTAACAAATCATAAATATCTTTTTCTCAACAAAGTCTATCCAAATTGTTCCGATGCCATGCAACCCAAATGGACCATGCCAATCGGGTCAAGTACATACCAATTATAGTTATGGACTTAGACACTATTCCAATTGTCTCCCACTTGGATAAGTCTAAAACTATTATTGCATATGACTTCAAAACCCAACTAGCAATCATAGCTCTTAAAAGCTGCTGTCGAACTCTGAACAAATCAATGACGCGTCCATAAGATAAGGGATCCTATATTCCTCTATTCTAGATATCATATGGACTGAGACATGGATTATAATCATTCTATATTTCCATTTGTTGTTTCCCGATTTCCGATTTATGACGACCGACTAATTGAACAAATCAAATCAGTCCAGGCTTGGCCAAGCACTTCGGGGTGTCATCACTAAATCATCGAGGGGCCCACAAATATCACTTTTATTGCTTTAAAGGTAAAAGGAATGGATAAACTTCGACTCATATGCTTGTTCTACTACTTGTTGAATCATACACAAAGGCACATTTTATAACATCGAGTTACCAATGCGTTTTCGTATAATTAATGTATAACCAACTCATATGCAAGAAATCATATCTCTAGGTTTGAAGAATATAAGATATTATCGTCTCATGATCACTCGTGATAAAATCCATGAAGTGAGTAAAATGAGCATGGGTTTAATCCAATACTCAGAACTTATGAGCACTCATGAATGTTGTAGCAACTCTTGCTATGTCCAATACCTTGGACATCTACAAACCAGCTTCATGACAATCTTGCCTTAATACCTACTTCCAACGTATTATCGACTGTGGATGGTTTGAACAACTTAGTCATTCAGAAAGAATGACCTAGTTATTCTGGAATTCAAAACATGCAAAGTGAAACATAAGAATAATCGAATCTAATATGGTCTCAGAACTTATGAATATAAATAGAAAGCCTTTTATTTATCACCATATTGATTACATATCATTCATTACATATTGTTTCAAATTATCAACTTTATACTTGAATTAAAACAATAGTTGTCCCATGCTCCAAGCATGTACACTATGTTTTCTAAACATTAGTCATGCCATACACCAAGTATGCTCACTATGTTTTTCCAAACATTAGTTATGCCATACACCAAATATGCACACTAAGTTTGTCTATGATCTTTACTTTGTGAAATAGATCAATTGAACATAATTCCAATTATTCTCATTTCACAGTCCCAAATCCTTACCGAAAATGCAAGAATTCCAAATTCCTGCCATTTACCAAAATCTGTTAGATTCTAAACTTATATGCATTGATCCTATCGTAATGACTATGCATAAAGTCACAAAAACTTGTCAACAAACATTACAGAGTATTCCAATGGAGATCAACTCCTTCTAATCTTGCATTAAGTTTCCTAATCTTACACAGATTCAATAGTTTCCACCCGTGGAGGCACTTCTGTATTCCCATTTTGACTATCACTTCTGAATAAGAGTTGCCTCTTTTTAGAATATGTCAATATGGTCCTCTCCAAAAATTTACACCATACTTCTAACAGTCCCTGAGCAACCAATCTTTGGTAAACCTTAGATTGTCCTCGACAAGTGCTTAATCAAATTAGTCATATCTAGTTCTAGTACCTTTTCCCTCTTAATGCTCTAGGCATTTGGAAAAATTTAGAGCAAATGAAAATTGTAGCACATGCAATCAACCCTATATCCGAAGCACATGGGACACGATTCATGATGTCTCACATAAAGACATGATACTAGACCAGTCTTTTGCTATAATATTTCTATTTCTATTTGCCATGTTCTCATAATTCAGATTATGAAAAGGGATGCCGTAATCATAATCGAATTTTAGAACGCAAATAATGTTTCCATATATAGAATTTCCTTATGTTGAACCATTCCAACATAACATTCATATATATATATATATGTATGTATACTTGACTAAATTTGATTAAAATGTCACGATCTAAGCATTTAGATTTGAAATGAAGTAAAATTTCATGTCCCTTAATTATAGCAAAACAACTTTTTCCCAATTAAAACTTTTGTTTTCTATAATTAACATTGCTAACTTGCAACACTTATCATAATTATCATGCTCCCACTAACATGATGATTATTAGCATAACACTTATGCTCCCACTAGCTTTAACATGTACTTAGAAATCAACTGGACTTTTAGGATTCATTACTTTATTGAATTTCTTACGAAAGTTCATATTTCTGATACGAGATGCTTTGATAAAACTTTAACAAAATCATAAACCTTTCCTTAGATAGCACACATGTGTGTCTAAACCATTTCAGAACTATGAAAATGGATGTCGTAATCATAGTCTCAATTGTTTAGACCTTTGTCATTTCTCACAAGTCTATGTTAGTGTGCCGGTTAACCACACAAGCTCCACTGACGACTTTGAGAATGCAAATATCACAATTGCTACCTACTTAAAATCTACTTAGTGAAAGAGTTTCCTCACCATCATTTTCATGAATCGGATAGAGACCTTATGACACTTAGACTTTATGGTGTATGTGTTCCTATCCATGTGAATTTGTCAAAACCATAATCACAAGACAAGGTTAGTGACAAATCCAAACTCATATGGATTGAACTTGTGCAATCTTGACTTCTTGCCTCCTGGCAGCACAAGGGTCTGCCATTGCTTCCAAGTTGTTATGCATCCAATTGAGAACTCTCAGAACTCATATGCAAAGCCAACTTTAACTGGAATTAGGGCTGGAAATTTCCGACACGACCAACGACACGACACGAAATATATGGGTTTGGGTTGAGTTTTTCAACCCGCCAACACGCCAACCCGCCAACCTGCCAACCCGTTATTAAACGGGTCATATATGAGTTTCTTAAAAAATAAACGGGTTGACCCGCCAACCCGTTTATATTTTTAATTAAAAAGTTATATATTTTTTATTTTTAAATGTATTTATGTATCAAGTATTAATATTTAATAAGTATTATCTATGTTTGTATTAATTTCTAATTTGAACATGTGTCTATGAATGTTTTTAATTTTCATTTTGATCTTTACAACTTAAGTAGTTAACTGTCTAAAATTTGGATATATTTGCATCAACCATCAAGAATTTATTTATGTTTAATTGTCAATTTTATTTATGGAATCTGACCGACGAACCCGCCAACCTGTGAACTCGTATAAATAAACGGGTTGGTGGGTTATATATGGGTTTATGTTCCAAACCCGCCAACCCGTGACCTGTATATTTAAATGGGTCGTGTTTGGGTTGGCATATTTTGACCCGCCAACCCGCGACACGCCAACCCGAACATGACACGATTGCCAGGCCTAACTAGAATGGGCATAGAAATAAGAATATGTCAACACGATAGGTTATAAACCTCAAGTCATGTGCTAGTGATAAACTACATGTTTTATTCTTGATTACTTCTTGAAGTTTTTTCAAGATCTGTAAGACTCCCACTGTCCTCTTGACATATAAGACTCTCTTGCCAAATATTCAAGAGATAGTGCAGATTTTTATCAAGACAAACATGTCACACAATTAGCCTAAGTTGGTCTCTGTTTTATCCTAAACACCACAACTTACCAATTTCAAATGTAAAAGAGTAGTATACATTTTACTCTTACATTTGACAAGTGTTAATAACCCTTCTTTAAGATGTTTCACTCAAATTACAATCTTGGAGTATGACTCTAAGACTTGTTTTGGAACGAAGTATGACTCATCTTCTTGATTTAACCACTTCAATAATTCATGACTCCTCTTCTTAGCCATAAGAATGCACTAAGATGACCCTAGAGGATAAATTGTGATATGGTCTCACAACCATTAAGATGATCATAAAACATGATACTAAAGTACTCTCCCATATTTTCGGATTTGAGAAACTTTTATCTTTCTGCCAAATTTGATTCTTCTCATTCGTTCTGCCATACATCAAAACTTTTCCAATGTTTCAGAATTATACTTAAACTTGTAAGTATAACTATATTTACTAACCTTTAGTAAATAATGACGAATAGTCTTATCGATATTTTGTGGTGGACTTGACCAGTGCACAAGAATGTGTACTCGATCCCTTAGTCCTTCACTTGACTCACATATACATGTGAACAAGGAATTAGTCTGAATTTTCCAAAGCTGAAAGTTCTCATTCATCATACTATACAACTTGCATGATTCCAAATTTGATTCTTCTCATTCGTTCTGCCATACATAGAAACTTTTCTAATGTTTCAGAATTATACTTAAACTTGTAAGTATAACCATATTTACTAACCTTTAGTAAATAATGACGAATAGTCTTATCGATCTTTTGTGGTGGACTTCACTAGTGCACAAGAATGTGTACTCGATCCCTTAGTCCTTCACTTGACTCACATATACATGTGAACAAGGAATTAGTCTTAATTTTCCAAAGCTGGAAGTTCTCATTCATCATACTATACAACTTGCATGATTCCAAGTTTTGGTCTAATTGAAACTTGGGTGATGAGAGTCTTTCCTTATCTGGTAAATTTAGACACTACCACAAATGAAAGAATCAAATTCACATTTCCATTATTGCTAGAAACATACAAACATCAGTTTTTCATAAATGCCATTACAAGGAGATATAATAAAATAAAATAAAATTATTTATTTATAAAAATGCAGAAAAAACATTTTCCTTACAATGAAACTTTAAATGAAAACTATGCTATTACATATTTTCTAGCAATTTATCATAACTCTCTAAGTAGTAGCTCAAGAATCCGATCTTCGAACCATGCGATTGAAATCCATCTTCGCGATCAGATTCAACATACTCTTTCTTTAAGCTTCCTTCCCATTGCTTGATCCTGCCAAACATCGAAATGTAACCGAGTCACATTTTGTATTAAGAATCATCAATAAGGAACTTAACATAGTTAGATAGTGGACTTAACTGAAGCAGAGTCAAACTTTTTGACTTCACCTCCTCTCAGATCATTCAGATAGTTCGTGCAGCTTCGTAACCAATGCCCATTCCTTTGGCAATAGAACCATATGGACTCTTTGGTAATGGTACATGGGACTATCTCAGACTTTCCTTTCTCTTTACCATTTGGTCAATCGAGTTGACTATGGCCGATCCGTTTCCGTTGGGAAGAGAAAGCTTTTCTGGATATCCAATGTTACCACTTGTCAATGTCCATGGTAGTTTGGGAAGTTGATCTACTAATCAAATTTGCTTTACCAGAGCTCCAAATCATTGTTGATTCAACAGCACCAAGCAAATAAATAAGATCATTAAGGGTCATGTCATAGTCTGTTACATAGTAGTCCCAAATGAACTCACTATGTGACTTAGAAAGTGATTGAACAACCAACTTTCTCAAGACTTTGACACCCAACTCTCTCGGCTTGTCAATATGTGACTTTATTTCCAAGATGTGAGCACACATAGACTTTGCTTGCCAATAGGGCTTGAGTGACCTTGAACTATTCAAGAACTTATGGGATAGGGAGAATAATTGGAGGAGGTGGAGGAAGTGAAGAATGATTTCTAGGACATCATCTTCATTAGGAAAGCTTGTTCCAAGAGATTTGGGAAGATCATAATTGTTTGAACCAGACATCTTTTGGGAGATATTCAAGATAGTTGATTTAAAGTCCTTAATATAACACCCAATATGAAATATTAAGGCTAGGACACAACACAATATTTTATAACTTGGAAGAGGGATGTCGTAATCCAAGCTATAGAATAATTGAAGGTAGGCAAATGACGATTCATGAATTTCCACCATAAAAAAATAAATAATTTATTAGGTTTTAATTGGATTTGAAACTCCTAGATCATTTGAGATTCACTGAACTTTTCAATGGCATGTTTCAATCTCGATTGTGCCCTCTCAAGTTTTGTGACTGGGATGCCGAGGATCACAAAACAAGGTGTGAATAACCATGCAAATATACTTGGTACCCTTAATATTTACCACTCAATAGATGTGCCGGTTAAACACACGCGCTCCACCGATACCATGATAAACATTAAGTTACCCTTTGCATACCTTGTTAAATCCAGGTTAGTGTGTCGGTTAACCACACACGCTACACTAATGACTTAAGCTAAGTGCAAAGTGTAATTTCATGGGTTAGCACCAACTTCAAATTTTCCTAAAGTAACTAAATTTGGGGATTTATAAAAGGTTTAGTTAATTTATCATTATACTTATAATGTGTAACGCCTGTAGATCCGAGCTAGTCAATTTAGAGATAATAGGGGTCGAAAATGATTTTTCGACAAAAGATTATTTAGAATAAATAATCTTAACCAAGTTGTAGAATATGTCACAAGGTTTTCTTACATATAAAGAACGCCGAAATCCGAGTTATAACGAAGAAGTTATGACCCGTCGAAGTTTCGCGACGGAACCGACATGATACCGGGAAGCATAAATAGTAAAATTTCGATAGAGTGAGTTTTATACTTAGCAACCTAAATGAAAGTCGTAGAATACATTAAACCGAGAGCATCCATAAAAAGAACGCCCAAATCTGACTTCATATGAGAAAGTTATGATTTTTCGAAGATTTAGCTTAGCAGTGTACATCCCGAAATTCGAATATTAGATTGAGCGGTTTTTAGCCGACACATCCTAAACGAGAATCGAATATCTCGGTATTTTTAGCGTAACGATAAAAAGACAGACGAAAACAGACGTCGAATGAAGAAGTTATGAGATTTTAACGGACCAATCCTATCCCGGCCTGTTAAATAATATAACTTTTAAAATTAATTTAAAATTAGCTAACAGAGTCTAAAAGAAAGTTGTAGATTATGTTCCTGCCTACGCGTGGATATAAAGCACGTTGAAAACGAAGCTCGTATGTGAAAGTTACGAATTTTTAAAGTCGAGTGTGCAAATTGCGAAATCTGATGCGAAATTGATGACGTGGCTCGATCAGGGTCGTCGCTTGCTGAGCACAATGCTCGCTTTGGATCTTGACACGTCGCATCTCGGACGCCCAATGCTCGCATCGAACGCCCCGCGTACAAACCTCGCACGCCCAACGTTCTACCCTTCTGCGGACCAGAGCAAGCCGCATCGCCCCACCGAAGCCGCAACACGTGTTGTACGAACAAAGCTCTACGCCCACGTAGGTCCGAGGTACACCCAGCGTACCGAGGCCTCGCAGGCTATAAAAAGGAAGTGAGGTCAGCTGGCTTCTTCACTCATTTCTCCACTCTTTCTCTCACTACTTTCTCTCTCTAGCTCCCCTAAACCCTCCTAAACCCTAGGTAAACCCCTTAGCTGTAACGCCTGTGTTTCCGGGCTTGCCACTTTTAGCAATGTAATAGTCTAGGTTAACCTTTGTAACCCGTTTTGAAATAATGATATTTTATTCTTTGAGTATTATGTGTTTTGTGCTTAATTGCTTAATTATGTGGTTTGATTAATTAAGAATAAAAACAAGCGTCAAAATTTAAGTGTAAAATAAACTTAATATATTTGTTTAATGTTGTAGTAATTGAAACGAGGTTTCCGAATATATATAGAACGCCCAAATCTGACTTCGTATGAGGAAGTTATGATTTATCGAAGTTCCGGCTTAGCGGTATACAGCCTGTTTTACTCGATTTGAGATCGAGCGGTTGTTAGCCGAAGCAATCTAAATGAGAATCGAAGATCTCATTGTTGGTATCGAAATGATAAAAAGTTAGGCGAGAACGGACGTCAAACGAAGAAGTTATGAATTTATAACGAAAGTTTTTGTCCCGGCCTATTAAAAATAATTAATAAAAATAAAGTCAAAATTAGCCGACGAAGTCTAAACGAAAGTCGTAGAGCGTGGTCTCACCTTTCCGTGGATATAAAGAACGTCGAAAACGGAGTTCGTATGAAGAAGTTATGAATTTCCGAAGTTTATTAATCATTTTGTAATTAAATTTAAATCAAAATCGGAAGCCTTATCCGAAGACGAGTCACCGGTGTGATCCGGAGTACGCCCCGCGTACGAGGGTACGCTACCGCGTACTCAGCATAGTGTCGACACTTCGGATGACGCATGCAGTGACGATTTCGGAAGCAGTACGCGCTGCGTACTGCAGTACGCCCCGCGTACTCCGAGGCTCCAGCCTCCTATAAATAGGATGCGAGGGTTCCGGGTATTTTTACCATTTTCCTCTCATTTTCGTGTTGAAGCTCTGCGCAAAAACCCCCGAAGCTATCCCGAAGTCCCGATATCATACTCTAGCCCCGAGGCAAGTCCCGAGATCCCGAAGATCCCGAGAAGTGCGGTTCCCGAGTCGAAGCTCTGCCCGCGAGAAGTTCGATTTTCGAGGAGATCTTCCAGATCTGCTGAGGATTACTACTTCTGCAAGTCGTAGTGCTGTCCGATCATCTTCTGATCAAGTGAGTGTGTAGTTATTTTCTTTCCAAATACAATAATATGAAGTATTTTAAATAAAATACGTGCTATGTGTATATATTTGGTTGTGTTATGTGTGAATGTGTATTCACTCTCTTCTATCTTATAGATCTGATTATTTCTCTATGAGATATGTGTTATGTGTGTGTGTGCCTCATCTGTTATGTGATATATGTGTTGATTAAAGCATGCTATACAGGTTTTTAAACTATGTATACAAATGTATATTTTTATCTACTAATATGTTGGGTAGAACATGGGTAGACAGTTGGTGTGTAATAAACAGATGAGAGGCCTCGTTGTTGTTTGATTGAGTCATCTAGCGGAGTTTAGATGATGACCACTGGCTATTCTAGACAGTCTTGTGGAAACATTAGCAGGTTCGCCACCTGTAGGTGTTAATGAACTTGGGTGTTCATTCGCTGTACTCCATCCCCCTCATGGTTGCCTTATTTGACTTATATTGCTGAGGTACCCCCGAAGCATGTGTTGTCGCCCCGATGAAATATTCTTAGACTAGGTCCCTTATGTTAGTTGTTTTAGGGACATTAAAGTGAGAATAACGGGAATGGGTAATTGGGTTATTGTTGGTTGGTGAAAATTAAATATGATATTTATTGTGGGTTGAAAACCCTATATGCTCACCAGGCTCCCAAGCCTGACCCACTCAGTTTTAAATTGTATTACAGGTAGTGGCGGAAGGGCATGAGATGGATGAACCATCAAGTTGTTTTGTTTACAAGTCTGCATATGTTTATATTTGTCATATGACTTGTAATGTATTCGTTTATGCTTATTGGTCTGTATCGGAACATGACACCCCGAGTTTTGATTATAATGAAAATACATTTCTTTTATGAAATGCTTCGGTAAACATTGTTTTATCATGTTTTGTTTTTGGGAACAAATTCCGCAACTCTTTCAAATCAAAAGGATTTACTCTGAAAATATTTAAAAGCATAAATGAAAATCGGTCTTTTCTGGCCGAGATTTTGGGGATGTCACATTAGCTCCCGAAGGAAGCCCCGAGGCTCCCGGAATCCCGAGATAAAGAGTCTTTCGGTTCGGAAACGCTGCTCCAAGCGAAGCCCGATTTTCTTTAAAACCTGCTGTAAGTGAGCTACGTCTACGTAATTTTTAATATAACTTTGAAATAATTATAGTAATGTTATTAGATCCTTAAAATAATTATTTGGGCTATTATTATGTGTTATATAGATTTTTGTTTAAGGCTTATATAATAATAATAATAATAGCTAGACTATTAATTAGTCGCGGTTAACGTTAGACTAAACCCTATTGATATGATACTAGGTTTTATCGAGGGATAATTGTTTTGAGATAACAAAGCGCTGTTCGAAGGCAGAATCACCACCTTTTTCAGGTGAGTGCATAGTCCCTTTCATGAACATGATTTTAATAAAAGTATTGATTGAATGTATTAAATATATGTTTATGTGCAAATTATTTGATGTTGTCTGTATTACGTGTTAAAGAACATACCTAGTTATTTATAATGATTTAGGGTAATGAGTAAACCTAAAATTTGTTATGAGGGTCATTGGGCAGTATCTCCTTATAAGTACGAGTGAGATATATACGGGGAATAGAACCCTAAAACATGTCATTGATCCAGAAGCACAGATTAGACATAGTCATTCGTCCCTAGTCCGAGAGTATGGATTGGACTCAGTCAATCGTCGTTAATCCGAGAGTATGGATTAAGACATAGTCAATTGTCCTTAATCCGAGAGTATGGATTAAGACATAGTCAGATGTCCTTAGTCCGAGAGTATGGACAGGACATAGTCATTTGTCATTAATCCGGGAGTATGGCTTTAGACACAAACCAATTGTCCCTCATCCGAGAGTATAGAATAGGTACAATCAAGGACTCGAGAGCATGGATTAGATCTGAAGTAAGAGGTAAAATTTAAGGTCCGTGAGTATGGATAGTGTCACAACTAGAAATTTTGTGTCATGTAATCTATACACTCAAGTTAAATGTAGAATCAAAAACTCAAAGAGCATGTATGATGCTTACTCTATGACAACAAAATTACAATCCAATACACCATACAAATACTACTAATAGTCAATAAGCAATTGGAAACCCTTGAAGTTCTTGTTTAGGTCCATTTTGGACTAGGACTTCCTTATTGGACTCAATGGGCCAATAAGCTTCCAATTTGACTATCATGGGATTAGAACCTTTAAATGGGCTCTAATTGGACCCAAGTCCATTTAATCCAATATTTTGGGCCATAATGGGCCTAGAATGAAATATAACACCCTAATGGACCTTATTGGGTCACAACAAACTCATATAGCCCTAATGGATCATAATAAATCATACTTTGATGTAATTGGGCCGAAAAATTACATAATTAAGTCATAATATGGGCTTAAACAAAAGAAGCCCAATATTCTCCCTTTCCTTCTTCACTTCTCGGCCCAAACAACCCAACATGGAAGAGGGTTGACTTTCAAGTGCCACCTCACTATTACCTCTTGGTTATCCATGCAACATATCTCATATTCCCATGCATATATCACCTTAAGGTCTACTTCTTCCTCTCTCTCTCTCCCATTCTCGGCCGATTTCAAACACACACACAATTCTCTCACAACTCTCTCAAGAAAACTTCCTCCATTCTTCATCAAGATCTCGAAAAATTAGAAGGTTTTCAAGGGGATATTTCCACAAACTCTTCATCTAAGGTAAGGTTATGCTTGGATCTATGATCTAGATTCTTTGTTTTATCAAAAATCTCTTCCTAATCCATGCAAAAATCATGATCTTGCATCTTAGAACCACCTCAAGGCCGAGATCTTCATCATAGTGTGCTAGGGCCGAAAATCACTTCAAACTTCTTCCAATCCTCTCCAAAACCGAAACCACACCCAAGGTGAGCTTCATACCCCCTTATTTTCGGTTTTTATAAGTTTTGTGGGGGGAGAATACAAGCAAATGTGTAGATCTATCATTATGTGTATGCCTTGTATGATTTCTATGTTTATTTACATACTTTTGTGTGTTTATGGTGTTGAAACTAGTCAAAAGGACCTAAAAATCGAGATTTGTATTATGATGCATGAATCAAGTGCTAAAAGATAACATTATACATAAGTCATTACTAGAAAAATAACCAAGATGGTTTAGATGAACATCTTGGGCTAAAAATCACATTTTTTTGACTTAAAATGCTAAAAATATGAAGTTTAAGGGCTCAAAATGTCAAAATACAAATTCTGGAGGTTAAGATGTGTCAAACAGTTTCATAAAGGAATTTTCCAGAAATATACACTTTAGAATGTTTAAAATGTAAATTTCTAAACTTAATGGGCTAAAAGAGAACTTTTCGGCCCAATAAGGCCCAATATGGGAAAATTTCAAAGTTGAGGGGCTGAAAATGCGTTTTCCTGTAAAACAGGGGACTACTAATGTCCCAAGTCCATTTCAAGGGTTAAAAATGCTTTTCACATTTAAAAGGGACCAAAAATGCAAAAATTCTCTATTTTGGGCCAAAAGTGTAAAATTTGTGAAAATGAAGGTTCCAGCCGAAAAAGTTTCATTTTGAGGGACTAAAACTGTTTTTCAAAAAGCTTTAAGCTGAAAAATACTTTTTCTATAAGTTTTGATACTAAAGTGTCAAGAAAAATGGCTTAGGGACTAAAATATAAATTATTTTATATAAGGGTCCAAAAGTGTAAATTCATCCAAAAAGAAGGGTCTGAAAAATGTAAAAGATTAATGTCTTAAGCAATGAACCCGACACAATGAAATGCTAGTACCTCAACTATCGACGAAATACAATACATCTACAACACCAAAAATCGTTATCAAACAAATTGATTCGGTCTCGAATCAATAACAAATCCGAAACTACTAACGCGGCGATACTTCAATACACACATGGAAATCTCGAAAACTCAATACACACGTGGAAATACACTAGATGTCGACACTCCGTCCTTGGGCCCAAAAGTTTCAAATCATGCTTGTTGGGCCTAGCTAGCCCAATGACATGATCTTTAGGCCCGAAGGAAATTTGCTTACATGTAGTTGGGTCTAATACGACTTAATTCCGTGTAAAAGGACTTTCAATGGCAAACGTGCTGCTGGTCCCCAAGGGTCCTTCGGTACTGCTAGTGAAGTCGAGAATTCACCAATGCGAGTTGGGCTAAGGGCCCTTCGCATTCATTATAGCCTTGAACGACGTAGGGAATTACTGGGGGCTTCGCACCCTCTTTTTCCCCTCGGTCGTGGGGCTACATGAGTCCGGGGGGGGGGGGGTGGGTGGGTTAAGTGAATAAGTGCAAGCGACGCCTAAGGGATCGTTTGTACGGTTGTCAACTGGTCGTTTTCAATAATGTACGTTACAACAATTCACAATCCACTATTAATCCAACATCTCCGGAGCTCAACGAATACACCTATCGTAACGAAATAACAACACATAAACTAATTAAAGTGAAGCGATAGGAAAACGTCGGGTTTTCCTAGGGTTTTCAATTAATACACCTTCGAACTACATACCGAGTTTTACAAATCGTACTCTTACATTTATAGAAACAAACAAGCATACTTATGGATCTTCACACCTTTTAGACTATACTATTTTCAGAAAATATCGGATTTTCTGGTGGTTTTCAAAACAATACAAAACATTGGATTTCAAACATTACTTATGAACTCACCAACATTTCATATGTTGACATTTTTCAAAATACTTGTATTCTTAGGTAACAGATAAAGTGAAGGAAGAATTGTACTCTATGATGTTTTGCTGTTGTTTAATTAGTATCGAACAATCTACTTTTGGGCATGTAATATTATGGAACAATGTAATGGATGTAAACACTATCAGTTGTAATATTCAAATGCTTGGTGATGAATGATGTTATGTTTCATGTATATTCATTGTGATGGTATTCAATTGAGTCACAATAGGCCCCGGATGTTTCCGCCGTCTGGTTCGGGGGTGTGACAGATAGTCTCATTGTGAGGACTGACGGGGTGGGGTAAGAGTTGATTATATATATGGGGAAATCGTATATTGTGTGAGTTTTATATATATATATATATATATATATATATATATATATATATATATATGTTATAACATTGTGGGATTGAAATCCCTATGTACTCACCAGGTTTCCCAACCTGACCCACTCAGCTTATTTATATCTCAGGTGTTGATATGAAGTTACATTACACTGAGAGATTAAGGAGATATAAATCACTAGAGATAATGAATGTAAGTTCTGTTTATGCTTACATTTCTGTATTGACGATGAAATTCCAAATGTTTTAAAATGAATAAAAACACATTTCTTCGGAAATGCATTGATAATGTAATTATCATGTTTTTCTGGGAACAAATTTCGCAACGTTTATCGTAAAAGAGATACTCTGATTTTTTATAAAGCATAAAAAAATCGGTCTTTTCTGGCCGTGAAAATGGGGATGTCACAGTTGGTATCAGAGCATTTTTTTAAGTGAACTAGGAATATGTATTTATTTCTAGACTTAAACTTAGAATGCTAAGTGATGATTATGAGGTGTGAGCACTAGCTTATTTTAGGAATTGTGCCTAAAATGCTTTTATGTGCTAAATGGTTGTGTCTGATATGTTGTTATTTGTTCGGATCTATGGTCTTTTGCCGAACGAATCTGGAAACCTTAGGTGTTTAGGATTCTAAGCGTTTAAAAACCAATTCCTTACCTTGAAGAAAGGAAGCATGTCTATTGATGAATACACAAACAACTTCACGGACAAGATGGAGTTTGCTTTGCGCCTTGTCCCGGAAGAGCTAACAAAATCGACAAGTACGCAAAGGGACTTCCTGTAGGGTTTTGAGCATTCTAACACTCCTAAGTGTACATGCAACCCTAAATATCTTGGATCTATGTTTTCTCTATTATACATGCAAATAAGAACTTCCAAGGTATTATCCTAATCTAGCATACAAAAGTATGAGTGTAACAAGATAGAATACATACCTCTTTGATGTAGAAAGTCTTCATGAAGCTTGAGTGCCTAGTGCCCCAAGTGTGACACCTCAAATGGTTCACACAACACCAAATACACTTGGAATAACTTGAGAGAATTCTACACTTCATGAAAATCGGCTAGCCCTTTCTTGTCTCACTAGTGGCTGATTTTTGTCAAGAATAAGATCTTTATATAGTGTTACAATTAGTGTAAACCCTAATTGTCATGACTTTCCATTTCCTTGGATCCATGGGTTCAAATACACCATGGAGCATCCATGGACCATCCTATGGGTTTTAGCCCAACTTGATTATCCATGGAGCATTAGCCCACTATACAAGTATGGATGATTTACACAATCAACCCATATATTTAATTAGTCTTCTTTTGATCATTTAATTAATCCTAGATTAATTCTTGATCAATACTAATTAAATAATCTTATTATTCTTATTATTAATATACTAGAACTTATAATATATTAATAACCATAAGTGTCTTATTTCTCTCATTATAGTCTATCCAAGTGCATGATGCCATGAAACCCAAATGGACCATGCCGGGTCGGGTCAAGTCTTACCAATTATAGTTATGGACTTAGACATTAATCCAACAGTCTCCCACTTGGATAAGTCTAAAACTATTATTGCGTATGACTTCAGGAACCAACTGGCAATCGTAGCTCTCAAAAGCTTCTGTCGAACTCTGACCTTGTCGATGAACTCTAACCTTTGTCAATGACTTGTCCATTAGATAAGGGATCATATATTCCTCCATTCTAGATATCATATGGACTGAGACATGGATTATAATCATTCTCTCTGTCCATTTGTTGTTTCCCGATTTCCGATTTATGACGACTGACTAATTGAACAAATCAAATCAGTCCTGGCCCAGCCGAGCACTTCCATTTGTCATCATCAAATCATCGAGGGGCCCACAGATATCGCTTTTATCCCGAAGGTAAAAGGAATGGATAAACTTCGACTCATATGGCTTGTTCTACTACTTGTTGAATCATACATAAAGGCACGTTTTATAGCACCGAGTTACCAAATGCGTTTTCATGCAATCAATGTACAACCAACTCATAGTAACAACTCATATCTCTAGGTTTGAAGAATATAAGATATTATCGTCTCATGATCACTCGTGATGAAATCCATGAACTGATTCCAATGAGCACGGGTTGAATCCAATACTCAGAACTTATGAGCACTCATGAGTGTTGTAGTGCTTTGTCCAACACCTTAGACCTCTACAAGCCAACCCATGGCAGTCTTAATTCATATCTACTTCCAACATATGACCGACTGTGGATGGTTTGAATAACTTAGTCATTCCGGAAGAATAACCTAGTTTATTCTGGAAGTCAAAACATGCAAAATGAAACACAATAATAATTGAATCCAATATGGTATCAAAACCTATGAACATAGATAAAACACCTTTTATTTATCACCATATGATTACACATTATTCATTGTATACTGTTTCAGCTATCAACTTTATTCTTGAGTTTAAAACAATAGTTGTCCCATGCTCCAAGCATGTACACTATGTTTTCTAATCACTAGTCATGCCATACACCAAGTATGCATACTATGTTTGTCTGTGATCTTTACTTTGTGAACTAGATCCATTGAACATAACTTCAATGATTCTCTTTTCACACTCCTAAATCCTTACTGCAAATACAAGAATTCCAAATTCATGCCGTTTACTGAAATCTGTTAGATTCTAAACTTATATGCATTGATCCTCTTGTAATGATTATGCACAAATTCAACCAGACTTGGCAACAATCATTATAGAGTATTCCAACGGAGATCAACTCCTTGGAAACATCCTTCTTGCATTAAGTTTCCTAATCTTAAACAGATTGAAAATTCTAACTTTGAAACATTTCCAGATGCCATTTTGACTATCACTTCTGAACAAGAGTTGCCTCCTTACAGACTATGTCAATATGGTCCTTCCAGAATTATCACTATACTTCCAACTGTCCTTGAGCAACCGATCTTTGGTAAACCTTAGATTGTCCTCGACAATTGTTTAATCCTTTTAGTCATATCTAGTTCTAAACCTTTTCCCTTCTTAATGCCCTAGGCATTTGGAAAATTTTAGAAAGGATGAATATAGCAAATGTAGTCGATCCTATATCCGAAGCATATGGGACACGATTCATGATGTCTCACATAAAGACTAAACCAGTCTTTTGCTATAATATGTCCATTTCAATTTGCCAAGTTCTCATAATTCAGATTATGAAAAAGGGATGCCGTAATCATAATCGAATTTTAGAACGCAAATAATGGACCCATATACAGAATTTCCTTATGTTGAGCCATTCCAACATGAAATTCATATATATTTCCTTGACTAAATGATTAAAACCTCACGATCTAAGCTTATAGATTTGAGATGAAGTATAATTTCCTCTCCCTTAATTATAGCAAAACAACTCTTTCCCAATTGAAACTTTTGTTTTCTATAATTAACATTGCTAGCTTGCAATACTTATCATAATTATCATGCTCCCACTAACATGATGATTATTAGCATAACACTTATGCTCCCACTAGCTTTGACATGTACTCAGAAATCAGCTGGCTTTCTTACCAAAGTTCAGATTTCTGATACTATATTGTTTTGAGAAAACTTTATCAAAATCATACACCTTCCCTTAGATAGCACACTTGTGTGTCTAAACAATTATAAAGAGGGATGCCGTAATCATAATGGTTAGACCTTTTTGCCACTTCTCACAAGCCAGGTTAGTGTGTCGGTAAACCACACACGCTCCACTAACGACTTTGAGAATGCAAATATCACAATTGCTATCTAGCTAAAATCTACTTAGTGAAAGTGTTTCCTCACCATCATTTTCATGAATCGGAGAGAAACCTTATGACACTTAGATTTAATGGTGTATGTGTTCTTATCCATGTGAATTGTCAAAACCATATACACAAGACAAGGATAATGACAAATCCACACTCATATGGATTGAATTCAATCTTAATTTCTTGCCACCTGGCAGCTCAAGGGCCTGCCATTGCTTCCAAGTTGTTGTGCAACTAATTGAGAACTCTAAGAACTCATATGCAAAGCCAACTTTAACTGGAATGGGCACAAAATATGTCAACACGATAGGTTATAAACCTCAAGTCGTGTGCTAGTGATGAACTTCAGGTTCTATTCTTGATTAGTTCTTGAGACTTTCAAGACCTTTAAGACTCCCACTGTCGTCTTGACCTATAAGACTCCCTTGTCAAACATCCAAGAGATAGTGTGGATTCTAACCAAGACAAACACTTCACACAATTGGCCTAAGTTGGTCTTTGTTTTATCCAAAACATCACAACTTACCAATTTCAAATGTACAAGAGTAGAAAACTTTTACTCTTACATTTGACAAGTGTTTTAAACCTTCTTTGAGACATGTCACTCAAGTTACAATCTTGGAGTATGACTCTAAGACTTGTATTGGAACGAAGTATGGCTCATCTTCTTGATTTAACCACTTCAACAATTCAAGTTCCTCTTCTTAGTCACAAGAATGCACTAAGATTTTCCTTAGAGAACTAATTTTGATATGGTTTCTTAAACTTTAAGATGAACACAAAACTGATACTAAAGTACTCTCCCATCTTTTCAGATTTGAGAAACTTTTATCCTTCTGCCTAATTTGATTCTTCTTATTCGCTCTGCCATACATTGGAACCTTTTCCAATGTATCAGAGTTACACTTAAGCTTGTAAGTATAATCATATTTACTGAGCTTTAGTAAACTATGACGAATAGTCTTATCAATCTTTTGTGGTGGACTTAATCAGTGCACAAGAATGTGTACTCGATCCCTTAGTCCTTTACTTGACTCACACATCCATGTGACCGAGTAATTAGTCTTAATTTTTCCAATACTTAAAAGTTCTCATTCATCATGCTATACAACTTGCATGATTCCAAGTTCCGGTCCAATTGAAACTTGGGTGATGAGAATCTTTCCTTATTTGGTAAATTTAGACATTACCACAAATGAAAGAATCAATTTCATATTTCCACTCTTGCTATTAATGGAATCATATAAGCAACAATTTTTCCTCAAATTCCATTGTAAGGATATTTTAAAATAAATAAAATCAAAAATTTTCTTTTATTTTAAAACTTTGCGGAAAAACTTATCCTTACAATGCAAAAGCACATGAAAACTTTGTTGCTATCCATTCCTAAGCAATATATCATAACTCCTAAGAACTAGCTCAAGATTCCGATCTTCAAACCATGTGATAGAAATCCATCTACGCGATCAGATTCAACATATTCTTTCTTTAAGTTTCTCCACTTTTTTCTTTGATTCTTAAAACATCACCATGTGACCCAGTCACATCATGTATCAAGAATCTCAGAATAGAAACTTAGCAGAGTTAGATAGTGGACTTTACCTGAAGTAGAGTCAAACTTATTGACTTTAACATCCTTAGGTAAATTTGGCAGCTTCGCAATCAATGCCCCTTTCTTTGGCAATATAAACATATGGACCCTTTGATAATGGTACATGAGACTATCACAGACTTAGCTTTTCTCTTTACCATTTGGTCAACCGAGTTGACTATGGCCGATCCCTTTCCATTGGGAAGAGAATGCTTTTCTGGATTTCCTGTGTCACTATTGTCAATGTCCATCAAGTTTTAAGGAAGTTGATCTTAACAAATAGATAAGATCATTAAGGGTCTTGTCATAGTCTGTTTCATAGGTGTCCCAAAGGAACTCACTATGTGAATTAGAAAGTGATTGAACCACCAACTTTCTCAAGACTTTGACACCCAACTCTCCCGGCTTGTCAATGTGTGGCTACACCTCGAAGATGTGACCACACCTAGACCTTGCCTTGCCAATAGGGCTTGAGTGACCTTAAACTTTTCAAGAACTTGTGGGTTGGGGAGAATAGTTGGAGGAGGTGAATGAAGTATGATTTCCAAGGGACATCATCTTCATTTAGGAAAGCTTGTTTCAAGAGATTTGGGAAGATCATAAATGTCTAAACCAGACATGTTTTTGGGAGATATTCAAGATAGTTGATCTTAAGTCCTTAATATGACACCCAATATGAAATATTAAGGCTAGGACCCTACAAACTATTTTATAACTTAGAAGAGGTATGCCATAATCCAAGCTATAAAATATTTGAAGGTAGGTGAATGACGATTCACTAATTTCCACCAAGATAAACGAAATGTATTATTAGGTTTTAATTGGTTTTGAAACTCCTAGATCTTTGAGATTCATTGAACTGTTCAATGGCATGTTTCAATCTCGAGTGTGCCCTTCAGGTTTTGTGACTGGGATGCCGAGGATCACAAAACAAGGTGTGAAGTAACCATGCAAATTACTTGGTACCCTTAAGTGTTTACCCCTTAATCGATGTGCCGGTTAACCACACACGCTCCATCGATACTAAGATAAACATTAAGTTACCCTTTGCCTACCTTGTTAAATATGAGTTAGTGTGCCGGTTAACCACACACGCTCCCCTAACCGACTTAAACAAAGTGCAAAGTGTAATTTCATGGATTAGCACCTAATTCACATTTTCCTAAGTAACTAAGATTGGGTATTATTAAGAGTTTAGTTACTTAGTATTTATCATTAATACTTTTAATGAAGGGAGAATTATAGTCCTGTCAAACCCGTTCGGCTAACGACCCTCCACCAGTCAAGAAAGCGGTGGGTGAGAGTGGACACCCATTAAGTTGCCATTTTATAGGCAACAACCTTATACCCACCTTATAGACCGGCTTCGTGAATGAGGCGTACTAGCGGTAAGACTGACTTTACTCTTATACATATATATATATATATATATATATATATATATATATATATATATATATATATATTATTAACTTATAATATTATAAAGTATAAGGATTGAATTTTAACTTTTAAAATTCTAAGGGCTAACTTTGAATTAAAGTATTCATAAGAGAAAACTTTACAAATTCCAAAACTTGAGGGCAAGTTTTGAAACTATTCAAAACTAATTAATTCCATAACTTATGTGTTTAAAGTAGTTTTAATCCAAAAACTCTTCAAGTTCCATAACTTGAGGACAAGTTATGGAAGACTTTAAACTAATAAAAGAATTAACTTTTTCCTTTATTTTATAACTTATAGAATTAATTAAGGTTACACTTTATTTATTTATTTATTAATGAAGTGACTCTTGAACCTCCATAACTTAAGGACAAGACTCTTCATCTTTTGTAACCATTGCCAACTTTTATGAGTTTTATGAAACTTAAATGTGACTTTTCATATAACTTGAGGACAAGTTACAAAAACACATTTTAGAATCACCTCTTAGATTAATTTGGATTGAAAACAACTATTTCACTCAACTTTCTATTAATCTAAGCAACTCATAAGAACAAGATAATTCAAATCAAACTTTTTCATGTAATTAGTCTAAACCTTAAACTAATACAAAACATGAATCTATTGACAATTACCTTTGAAATTGGATTAGCCTGAACATTACTACATCAAACACAAGTTTATAATTTCAAAAATATCTTAGGGTAATGTTCCTAGTCCAATTCCAGCCAAAAAAGTCGAGTTTATGCTATCTGGGGGTCCAACTCGTCGAGTGCACGAACCAACTCGGCGAGTTGGATGCTTTTTGCCTTGGACTCGGCGAGTCTACTGGGCAGACAGCATCAAAACTTGATTTTCCAGCTTCTTTTGCAAGTATAACAAGAAAACAAACCTAGGCTTTGATACCACTGTAGGGTTTTGAGCATTCTAACACTCCTAAGTGTACATGCAACCCTAAATACCTTGGATCTATGTTTTCTCTATTATACATGCAAATAAGAACTTCCAAGGTATTATCCTAATCTAGCATACAAAAGTATGAGTGTAACAAGATAGAATACATACCTCTTTGATGTAGAAAGTCTTCATGAAGCTTGAGTGCCTAGTGCCCCAAGTGTGACACCTCAAATGGTTCACACAACACCAAATACACTTGGAATAACTTGAGAGAATTCTACACTTCATGAAAATCGGCTAGCCCTTTCTTGTCTCACTAGTGGCCGATTTTTGTCAAGAATAAGATCTTTATATAGTGTTACAATTAGGGTAAACCCTAATTGTCATGACTTTCCATTTCCTTGGATCCATGGGTTCAAATACACCATGGAGCATCCATGGACCATCCTATGGGTTTTAGCCCAACTTGATTATCCATGGAGCATTAGCCCACTATACAAGTATGAATGATTTACACAATCAACCCATATATTTAATTAGTCTTCTTTTGATCACTTAATTAATCCTAGATTAATTCTTGATCAATACTAATTAAATAATCTTATTATTCTTATTATTAATATACTAGAACTTATAATATATTAATAACCATAAGTGTCTTATTTCTCTCATTATAGTCTATCCAAGTGAATGATGCCATGAAACCCAAATGGACCATGCCGGGTCGGGTCAAGTCTTACCAATTATAGTTATGGACTTAGACATTAATCCAACAGTCTCCCACTTGGATAAGTCTAAAACTATTATTGCGTATGACTTCAGGAACCAACTGGAAATCGTAGCTCTCAAAAGCTTCTGTCGAACTCTGACCTTGTCGATGAACTCTAACCTTTGTCAATGACTTGTCCATTAGATAAGGGATCATATATTCCTCCATTCTAGATATCATATGGACTGAGACATGGATTATAATCATTCTCTCTGTCCATTCTAGATATCATATGGACTGGGACATGGATTATAATCATTTTCTGGCTGTTAAAATGGGGATGTCGCATAATGAGGGAGAACTATAGTCCTTGTCCTACCCGTTCAGCTAACGACCCTCCACCAGTCAAGGAAGCGGTGGGTGAGAGTGGACACCCATTAAACTGCCATTTTGTAGGCAGTAACCTTATACTCCCTTATAAACCGGCTTCGTGAATGAGGCCTACTAAAGGTAAGACTGACTTTGTTCTTATACATATATATTATTAACTTATAATACTATAAAGTATAAGGGTTTCATTTTAACTTTTAAAATTCTAAGGGTTTAACTTGGAATTAAAGTATTCATAAGGGGAAACTTTACAAATTCCAAAACTTGAGGGAAAGTTTTGAACAATTCAAAAACTTTTCAATTCCATAACTTATGTGTTTAAATTAGTTTTAATGTAAAACTTTTCAAGTTCCATAACTTGAGGACAGGTTATGGAAGACTTTAAAACATTTAAAAATGAGACTCTCCGTTTTTCATAACTTATGGAAATCTTATGAGTTTTTAAGAATCATAAATGTGACTTTTCATATAGGTTGAGGACAAGTTACAAAAACACATTTTATGAATAATTTTTAGATCAATTTGGATTGAAAACTCATTATCACATAAATTTTCTATTAATCTAAGCAAACTCATAAGAACAAGATAATTCAAATCAAACAATTTTCATGTAATTAGCCTAATCATTAAACTAATACAAAACATGAATCTATTGACAATTATCTTTTGAATTGGATTAGAATGAACATTAACACATCAAAAAACAAGTTTTATAAGTCCAAAACAGTTTAAAGTAATGATTCTAGACCAATTCCAGCCTTAAAACTCGAAGATATGCTGTCTGGGGGTCCAACTCGTCGAGTGCATGAACTAACTCGATGAGTTGGATGATTTTACACATGGACTCGTCGAGTCCATCAGTGGACTCGACGAGTCCCCAGCCCAGAACAACAAAAACTTTGATTTTCAGCAATTATCAGTAAGTATAATTGAAAACAAGCCTAGGCTCTGATACCACTGAAGGATTTTGAGCATTCTAACACTCCTAAGGTGTACATGAAACCCTAAGTACCTTGGATCTATGTTTTCTCTTTATACATGCAAATATAAATTTTCCAAGGTATTGTTCTAACTAGCATACTATGAAGTACATATAATATAAATTCTAGTAGAATTACATACCTCTTTGTTGTAGCTTGATTCAATGGAGCTTAAGAGCCTAGTGCCTCAAATGGGTCACACAACATCACCAACATCTTGGAAGAACTTGAGAGAAAAGGTTCCTATGCTCAAATCGGCTAGCCCTCATGTGTACACACACTAGTGCCAATTTCTTGAGCCAAAGGTTCCTTATATATTGTGGCTATTAGGGTTACACCATGTAACTCATGTATTTCCATATTCTTCATGATCCATGGGTTAAGACCTCCATGGAGTATCCATGGGTTTAGCCCAACATAAAGAACTATGGATCATAAGCCCATATATATACGAATGAATGATTTACACAACCAATCCCCATATATTTAATTAGTCTCCTTTTGATCACAAGGTTAATTCCAAATTAATTCTTGATTAATACTAATTAAATAATATGATTTCATATTAATATATTAGAACATATAATATATTAACAAATCATAAATATCCTTTTCTCACAAAAGTCTATCCAAATTGTTCTGATGCCATGCAACCCGAATGGACCATGTCAATCGGGTCAAGTACATACCAATTATAGTTATGGACTTAGACACTAATCCAACAACAACATCTTCTGGAACATTCTTCCATGACACACAACCCATGAACATCAGCACCACACATGATAGAGCACCTTGAGACATAGTGGAGCATCATGATGTATAAGTGGCGTATCATGAACATTAATGGCCTAACATCCGTCATGGTGGCACAACATGGTGTAACCCTTAATCAATACCAACTTCTGAGCATCCTTGAACGATCTTGAGCATCATAGAGGACTTCATAGTATACTTGGCTCATTAAGTACCAAGATGGTCCAAATTGCACCATGATGGCACAACAAGTGTATGGATGGCACAATAGGCTTCAAGTGTGGCACAAGAACATCAAGATTGGATCAAAAACACCACCTTGGTGCAAGAGGAACATACATGGAACAACAAGGCCATGCACGGTGCAAGAGCATACTCCATGGCTCAACAGGAGTACCCCATGGCACAAGACAGATCCCTCATGTAACAAGAGGGAGCATAATGGCGCAAAAAGGTATGCCCTTTGTACAACAACATCCCTCTTGGACCATCCCTTCAACATATGGCGCAACAAGGTTTCCTTGTTGCTCCATGTCATACCCAAGTGCTCTAAACGTCTTCTAAATGATCCAATCCCCGTTCTATATGATCCATTCCTTTGGAACTTGATTCATTCTTTTTTCAGACGAAGCATTCATTTCTTAGATGATTTGTTCCTTTGTCACATGCTCCATGAACCCCAAGTGCTCCATTGAGTTACAAGTGCTCCAAATGCTCCATGAACATGATCCAAATGCTCGAGTGACATTTAGCATGTCCTAAATATTTTCACCCAAATTAATATTCAAGGCTATCATCCTAAATATAATTCTAAATGATAAGAGGGATGTCATAATCTGATTATGAATTTATTTAGGTAGGCATAATTCCAATTTCAATTTAATATGAAACTCCTTTATCTTTTAAGATTCATTGAATCTTATCAATGACATGTTTAATTGAAAATTATACTCTTCCATTTTTGACTAGGATACCGAGGATCACAAATAAGATGTGAGTAACCATACATACACGCATGACATATTCGAAATCATTTATAATTTCATATTGGCGTGTTGGTAAACCACACACCCTCCATCAACAATCATAAAATTGATTATGTGCCATCCTTTCAACTTTGTAGTCCCATATTAGTGTGCTAGTTAACCACATACGCTCCATTAACGACTTAGAAAAGAAATGATATGTGTTTCCACGGATTAGCATACATTTCACATTTTTTAAAAGTAACTAGAGTGGGTTTTTTGAAGAATGTTCTAGTACTTTATGAATTATACTTTTAAACTTTTTATGTCCTATCAAACCCATTCGGCTAACGACACTCCACCACATAAAGGAGCAATGGATGAAAAGGAAATCCATTTAACGATCATTTTATAGGCCACTTCCTTATACCCCTCTTATGGAATGGCTTCGTGAATGAGGCCTACTATTGATTCGAATGATTGATCTTTATCTTTTAATTAAACTATTACTTAAATTAATGTAATCATTCAATAAAGTATGGAATTAATATTTATTAGTTGATTATCTTTAATTAAATTAAATATTAAAATCCATGAGGATAATCATGCAATTATCTTATAATTAGATTATGTTTCCATGTTTATCTCCTAAAATCTCAATTAGGTTTATTTAATCATACAAGGAAAATAAAAATCGAATTTTAACAGGACGAAAACCAGATAATTACTAATTAACAATCAACTAATCAGATAAAGCATCAAAACAAGAAAAAAACAAAAAAGGAAAGACGCGGCATGCCGTTTTTTGTTTTGTTTTCAGTTCACCTCATGCACACTCAATTTAAGACAATAAAGCTTTGATACCCTTGATGGTTTTATAGGTTACAAAAATCATGTACATGCAGAAGAATAAAACTTAACAATTAAGGGTACATGTAACCTACTAGCATCTATGTCTTCACATTAAAGGAAACATATCATGAACTATAGATACTAGAAGAACCCTACTAGAATCGAAATTCATAGTTTTAGGGTTTCATACCTTTTGAATTGTTATTTCAAACAATTCATTGATTCCTTCTTTGCAGATCTTTAGAAACCACGCACCAAGAGGATGATGCCTCCAATGGCCTACACCCAAAGATAGAAACTATAACGCAAGAGAGGAGAGAGGAGAAGGGATGTGAATTTTCGACTAGAGTATCTCTTAGAATAGTAGTCTATGACCATTTATATAACTGCTAGGAAAACCCAAAAATGATAAATTTGAACACAAAATAATATTATTTCAAATTCTTCTAATTATCTGCTTTCCTTTTATTAATTAGAGCATTCTAGATTGCCCTCCAAGGTATCCAAAATCGTCTAAGCTTCTAGAATCTCTCGTTTGCTCAACTATTAAGAAATTACAAAGTAGCCCTTGCACTTCGAATTAATTCCTATTGATCCCAAATTAATTCTAACCAATTATTAATTTATTTATTAATCATATAATAAAAAAATAAATTATTTCCTATCTCCATAATTGTTATTCTAATCAGTTTCTAGTTATGATGGTATTCCAAAAAGGACTTTGCTTTTATTACATGTTTATACCAAATTAGTTATGAGCTTAAACACCTTAATCCAACAACTTTAATATGCTGTTTGATAAACTATGCATGATTACACAGTGAAGCATAATGATGATATAATATGCTTTAATATGGTGTTTGATAAATTACGCATGATTACAT
The DNA here is from genome assembly GCF_051521515.1 of Lactuca serriola. Classification (NCBI taxonomy): domain Eukaryota; kingdom Viridiplantae; phylum Streptophyta; class Magnoliopsida; order Asterales; family Asteraceae; genus Lactuca; species Lactuca serriola. Next base: position 54,102,815 of record NC_136413.1, read on the forward strand.
AATGAAGAATAGTGATGCAATATGCTTTAATATAGCGTTTTATAAATTATGCATGATTACATAGTGAAGAATAGTGGTGAATGATGTATGTCCCTTGAGTTTGAATTAATAACGTATTAATATTATATGGGGAATAAAATTAGAGGGTCGAGGGTAGTGACCTAAAACATAGGTGCGTATCCTATCTACATTTAGTGATATCCTAATAGGATGAAAGAGGACCTATAAGAAAAGAGCTTAACCCAAATCATTGTCAAGTAGTTTTCTAGATGACCATTTTGAAACATTTTAGGGTTTCCAAGGCATTTAAAGGTAAGAATTGATGTTTAAGGGTATTTTCTTAGCGTCCATCCCTAGCCTCCCTTTCAACACTTTGATCCTCCCCTCTCCCATTTCATCCAATTTTAGATTTCATGGTGGATTTTGGAAGGAAGTTCTTTCAAGATGGAGCTGTGGAGACTTTCTTAAGAAGATCTCAGCTTCCAACTATCTTATGGAATTTGGGTATGATTCAAGTTTCTGCATATATGCTTATAAGTTGCTAGATCCAGATTCTAAGCTTGTTTTAGGTCCATTAAACGACGATTGTGTTGTGGGATGTGAAAATGCTTGTAACTTTATCATTCTAACTTGTCACAAGAGTATTTTAGTCTATGAATATGATCTTTCATGATCTTTTGGGCACCATGATTGAAGTTAGGATCTTATTTTAGTCATTTTGACCTAACTTGCGTTTAAGACATGCATTGGACATGCATGTCTAAAAAGCAATGATTTTTATGGTAATTTGGAATGGATAAAGCCTTCAAGAAAGTTGGAGTTGATGACTTAATGGATTAAGGACTCAAATCATTGAAATGTTGATTCAGACTGTAGTAAGGACGTGACACTAAGGGCGTCACGACGTAACCGTGATAGAACCCGTATTTGTTGTGCCTTGTATACTCACGATGTGATAGAGGAATTTTTATGTCATGAGGTTTGTCTAATGGATTGTCCATGAGCAAGTTAGATGTGTTGGAGCGAGTCGAGCTGGAATTGGGTCGAGTGTGCCCTCACGAAGTGACCAAGGGCTGGTCACGAAGTGAGGCATGATGGTTGAAATTGTTGGCTGGTGACTTTGACTTTGAACATTGACTTTTGGCATGTGTTGTGTGACACCCCGATATTTCAAGTCAATGTAATCACCTAAGTCAAGTATTGTAATCTATTTTGAATTAATAAATAAATAAAAATAACATCAGAAATGAAATGTTCAGAAGTCTCAACTGGGATACATAAAGTAATAAATATCATAACAAGGTTTTCAGAAATGTAAATAAGACAAAAATCCGAGTTTTAACGAAGAAGTTATGACCAATCAAAAATCCGCAGCAAAACCGGTAAAACACTATTAAGCGTAAAACGCAAAATTTCATTAAAATAATTTTTAGCCTTAGGTATCTAAATGAATGTTGTAGATATCATTAAACCGTGAATGTACATAAAAAAGAACGTCCAAATCTGACTTCGTGTGAGGAAGTTATGATTTTTTCTAAGTTTCAGAGTAGCGGTAGACTGCTAAAAACTCGAAATAGATATCGAGCGATATTTAGTAGACATGAACCAAATGAGAATTGAAGATCTCGAAAATAGTAATACAACGGTAAAAAGACAGACGAAAACGGACATCGGATGAAGAAGTTATGAATTTTTAACGGTCTTTTCCTCTCCCGGCCTATTAAAAATATATAATTAAAAATAAATTCAAAATTTGCCAACGAAGTCTAAATGAAATTTGTATATTATATTCTCACCTATGTGTGGATATAAAGAACGTCAAAAACAGAGCTCGTAAGCGAAAGTTACGCATTTTAGAAAATTGGGGCACACAAACCGAGGGGAGTACGCTCCAGCGTACTCAGTGCTCGGCCTCAGATCGACCACGTCCCCCGCTACCCTCTAGCCTGTCCCATCTGAAGTCCAGATTCCAAAGAGTGCGTCATGCATGACGTACGCCTAGCGTACGCGAATACGCCCAACGTACGAGGGCCAGTCCCACCCCTATATAAAGGGTGCGAGGCTTCCGACTTCTTTAGCTAATTCATAACATTTTTCCCGTATTTTCTCACTCTCGAGCCTCCCAAAACTATCCCGATGTACCGGTTACGTATTCAAGCTACGAAGATGGTCTGAAGGTCCAAAAATCCAGAGAAAATTTCCATTTTCCGGTCGAAGTGCTGCCTAAGAAAAGTCTCGTTTTCTTAAATTCATCCCACTTACCAGGTGAGTACATACCCCTATATTTTCACGTTTTTACTATATTTTAGGGGGATAAATACAAGTGAAACGCAAGAGATACTTATGTTAAAACGCAAATCGTTACATACAATTTCAAATGCTTTATCTACATTTTGTGTATAAATGTTAAATACGTAAAATAACGTTATTACAAATGTTATACTTTACATGCAAAGTTGGTAGCACACTAAGGGTTATCATTGAAATGAAACACACCTTTGAAAAACTATAATAGCTATAGTTTATGAGATATTCATGATATTTTACACTCTATGAACACTATAGAAAGGAAATACTTACATTTACAAGAACATGGACTTTTCATACGTATATCTATTTGATACAAACTTTTGTGAGACATTTAACCTCACATACTTTCAAGTATGCATTTCAAGTCCTGTGTTATAAACCATAATCTCCTGTAAGGAGAGCGTGATTCTTGTGTATAGATTTATACGGGATTGACAATCCCGAATCTAAATTGTTAGCTACAGTTGGACCGACAGGTCTGGGGTGACAACGTCATATCATTCCAACGCCTGAAGAACGTTGTGATAGGCAGTCTGGGTCAATAGTACGGTTATAAAAATCACATGAAGTATTAAAACATTTGATTTACGGGGCTATCAAACACCTTAGTGTTTATATATACATATATAAATCTACTTACACTATTTTAGGTATGGAAAATACTTATGCATTCCGATTTTTGGAACTTTTATAAACTTCCATTCATTTATAGAAATATTGAATTTTCTAGAAACAAACTCGGTTACTTTATACAAAAAGACATAATTCTTATACAAAAATTCTTATGAACTCACCAACTTAATTGTTGACACTTTTTCAAAACTACTTGTATTTCTAAGGGATTCAGTAATATAGGTAAACCACAGCTTTTGGGGAAGGAACGCTAAGGCATAAAATTTCAAACTTATTATATCATCATAATGTAATTTCTTTTGAAACATGTATTACAATCAACCATGTAACTTTTTAAATTATATTTATGATAGTTGTGTTTGCTTTCTTTACTATTTACTCAACTGTTATGATAATACATAAAGTCATCCGTCCTCGAACGATTCCGCCGTTCTGGTTTGGGGGTGTGACATGTTGAATTTTGGTCAAACTAAGGGTTTTGGACTATAGAATGAGAGGGGTACTCTTTATTGATGTTTGGTGCCATGTAGGATTAGTCTTTGCTGGTTGAGAGTTTTGGTGTTTAGCTGCTACTTGCGAGGTAAGTCCTTTCACTATACTTGGATGTGTGGTAGTGTGTGCATGTTGACCAGTTGAGTCTTATCTACTGATTGCTGCTATATGTGAACTGAGTTTTTGATAACTCCTAGACTGCTGAAAGTCCATGGGATTGCTGATAGTCCCCAAGATTGCTAGTAACCCAGGTGGTATGTTGTTAATCCATAGGACGTGTCGTTTGCCCACTGGGATTGTTGATAGTCCCCAAGGTTCCTGATAACCCATAGTTGATTGTTATGTTGTTTCGTATGAGATATTTTGGGGAACTCACTAAGATTTGGGCATACAATTGTGGATTAAATATTTTGAAGCTGCTTACTATACGACGAAGGCATGACTGTACATACACATCAACAACTTTATGATTCAAGATTTTGCATTGTCTTTGTAACGACCAAAATTTCAAAACAATTAAAACTTTTCAAAAACCACCCATTTCAATAGCGTTGTTACAAAAAGGTTTTTAATACATTATTTAACAGAGTATTTTCCCAGGTTCATATCATAAAACACCAACGCGAGGAACAGTACGATCACGCCTTTGCCTTGCCACAGACGCCTGAGAACCTGAAAACATAAAACCACAACTGTAAGCCCGAAAGCTTAGTGAGATACCCCCAAAATACCAACCATATATACGCCCTTCCAGGCCGCGACCTTCCGGTCCAAAACATATCGCCTTCCGGCCCATAACATATTGCCTTCCGGCCCATATCATATTGCCTTCCGGCTCATAACATATCGCCTTCCGGCCCTTAGCATAAAATGCTCACATAACATATCAGATCATAAAACAGCCATACATATCGGGTCAAACCCCAGACTAAGCAACCGTGCACATAACATATAATCATATAACAGATCACAGTCAGCAAATCGATCAACAAATCACATAACATATCATTACTCTAACCAAGATACCGGCCTAACCGGTCACTAGCATAACATCACCCTACGAATCAGTCAACATACTAATTACACACATACGCCTCTCCAGGCCATGACCTTCCGGTCCACATCGCAATGCCTTCCGGCCCACAACATGTAATGCCTTCCGGCCCATATTCAGCAATATCATAACAACAGACACTACCCGGATTCCCATCCGATAAAGGGTCGGCCTTGGTGCCGTAGACCCTATAGATATAGTGAGGATAACTCACCTCGAAACTGCCGAATGAACCGATAACTCAAGCTGCTCCGATCACCGATACGATCTCCACCTCTGGACAGCCACCAATGCACTGAACTCAAACAATAATCAATAATTACCGAAATACCCCTCGAAATCACTGGTCAACCCTTGGTCAAAGACAAGGTCAAAGTCATCCCCTGACTGACCCTACTCGCCGAGTCAACCCGATGACTCGCCGAGTTCCCATACTCAGAACTCCACTCAATCCGCGACCTAACTCGCCGAGTCCCACAACTTCTGAGTCCTCTCGTACACAACTCACCGAGTCATCCCTTGACTCAACGATTCTCGACTCAACCAGAGAATATCGGAACTCTTCGACAAGACTCGCCGAATCCAAGAACAGACTCGCCGAGTCTATGGCTATCTTCAACCTACTCGCCGAGTTGTTCATACCACTCGCCGAGTTCCAAGCCATCTTCATCCAACTCGCCGAGTTGTTCTTCCAACTCTCCGAGTCCCAGCTCATCTTCAAACAGCTCGTCGAGTACACTCATGTGACTCGCCGAGTACCACCGGTCTGAATCCATACAGAAGCACTCCAAGCCATGCAATTTATCCAAAACATAGATCTAGTTTCCTACAACCCCTTTATCACGTAAAGTGGCAAACTTTACGTGAATCCAACGAGATCTAGGCTATTTGCATAATGGTTTAGGGTTTTGGACATGTAAGCTTCACTAAACACTCCAACACAGGAACTTTCATGCTCTCTGATTCTTTTCCACTCTAGATCTGAGGTAGCAACCTCAGATCTAACCTCTAGACTTCCAATTCCACCCATAGACAAGTTCCCACAAACCCCAAAATGAAGAAATAACATAACAATAGCCCAAGAACGAGATATTACCTCCAATGGATGCCCAATCTGCAATGCAATTCGATTCCAAGCAAAGCCCCTAGCTCCAAGCCTTCAATCTCTCAAAATTCCTTCAATAATTACTTCTCCAAGCTCCAATCCACTCAACAATGGTGCTTCTCCGCGATTTAGGGTTTTCTGGGGCTCAAGGAGTGATAAAGAGGCTGGGAGGAAAACATAATGTTCTTTATATAGGGCTCAACCCCGGGAATTAGGTTTTTCTCCACTCAGCGCCTACTCGCTGAGTCCTCCTTACCGACTCGCCGAGTCGGCTACTTAACACGCGACCCAGTCGTGACTCTACTCGCCGAGTCTATCCATGGACTCGTCGAGTCACTCTTCCACAACTTACTCTTTTAGCCCTTCAACTCTACTCTTGATATTTCAGGATGTTACAGTCTTCGTTATAACTCTGATTTTTGAATAATGGTTTATGGAAAAATGACTTATCCTGAATGTAACTTTATTAAAAATGGATGTTATATTATGTTAAAAACAAAAAAGTTAGCGTGGGTTTTTGGTACATTACAATTTGGTATCATTGCCCTGGTTTGAGGGATTTGGATGAACATTGGTGGGATTCCAAACTCAAACTATGTAACTGAGAGTTTTACAGATCATTTTTGGAAAATATTCATTTCAATAGAAGAAAAGATAAGTTACGATGTGTACAGTCAGCCGGAGCGCCTAAAGTTATTTCCCAAAATATGCATACTGAATTTATATGCTGTGATTGACTTGCTATTATGTGTGTTATAGTATTATGTGTATTCTATAAGACAGGCTAAGGTTCAACCCATGGTTGCATGCTAGAGTGCCTGCTAGGAGAGATGCATATTTGTGTGTGCTATGTGAGTTGTTAGTGATGCATGTGTAGGCCAAGGATCCTCATGAATTATGTGTTAGAATTTCATGATCTTTATAATCCCTTTTACCTAATGGTTTTTCTGCTCTAATGTTGCTTGCTTTGTGTTATGTGAAAGTTATATTAATGTTGGTTAGTTATTAAGTGAATACGTTAAGTTACATGCCACAAGAATTAAAAAGTTTTAGAATGTTTGATTTAACCTATTGTGTAGCTCTTGTTTGATTCTATCCGTTGTAGTGCAAGATCATTTATTTGGAGGATTGTTTAACCCTTGTTGCATGTAATTGTATTCTTAGGATAGTTAGTTGACATTGGTAGAAGTTTCTTTCGCAACTGATAGCAGGGTGAAGGTCAATATTCCTAGTGATCTCAGGGGAGTGCTAGAGTGTGTTAATGCAAGCACTTGTGAATGAGGAAGTCTAATATGAGAATCTAGGAAGTTTATGATGGATTTCTAATTAAGATTTTAGGTATGTTGATACACTTGACAGTGGAAGAGTTTCTAGAAAATCATTCTAGTTCATGGTCATATGTGAGAAGAATCCTTGAGGGAGAGAGTCTAGGATGAGCGGTAGTGTGTGTGCCTACGGTGGCACGTGTAACTGAGATTGATAGTGGTGTGGTGTAGTGACTTAGGGACATTAACACGCTTCTTGGGACATGTATGAATATGTGTGGAAGGTAGTAGGGACCCATATTGTTGAAAGAACAAGATTTGTATAGGATTTAAGAAGTGTAAAAAAAAGGTTTCTAAGAAGCTAGTTGAGGGTAGATAGTGTAGTATAACACTAGTGTTAATTGCATTCATCCCCGTCGATGTCGTTCTGTCGGCTTTGATTGTGCAAAATAAGACCGGTAATTGTTTGGGCCTGAGTTTACGTGACATTTTGTATCTGGTTTGTACAGACTTGTAAGGTTTAGCTAATTCAGAGAAATTGATGACATTGATCGAAGTAGTGCCAGTCTGAGTTGCAGAACTCAAGAAGGAAGTTGTTGTGATGATCAACTCGAGGATTGCATCCTGAAGTTGGGTGGTTAGCCGATGGCAAGGGATGTTACTTGTTACATCGGGGGTTTTGTTTTGCTACCTCTTGTGCTTAAGGGAGGAGAGAGTTGTTGTAGGTTAGTCGATGGTTAATATAGGATTTGGTGATCTCCTCACCAGTTCTGCTGACGGAAGGTAAATTCTGGCTTAAAGTAAATCATCTCTGTGTTATAGCGAAATGATATTTGAGACATGGTTGTTCTTGTTTTTCGAAGGACAAGGTGAAGGTCGTGTCGTAGATGGAATACATAACATCGATTCTGGGAGATCGAGTGTATTTAGAGAGACATAAAATTGATCCTGTTCTTGCAAAAATAGTTTTGTGGAGGTGTTGAGTTTTTTAGAGTTATGTTTTGAGCATCTATGGGGGTATTCTTAAAGTTTCAATGGGAGGATGAGATTGTGGATCAACTCTCCAAGTGTAAGGTTTCATGTGCGTAAGTTCAGTTCCATTGGGTGCTAAGTCTATCCAATGGTGTTCTTTCTAATTTCGCTAAGTTTAATGGGTGATAATGGGAGAAAGGTCTCTGAAGTCTCCATATGAGATTTGAATATTTCTTGTTTATAGTTTCATCTTGTGTTGTGATATTCATCCTGAAAGTCAGGTCGGGTATGTTCATGGTTAAGCCGGTCTCTCACACTTTAGGGTTGCAGACGTCAGTCGATGATGGTTCGAACCCTAAGTGGGGGAGAACTAGGTATTCTGCTTGGAGAATCATTCGATGGTCTGATTTTTATGGTTTCATTTCAATAGGTCAGAGTAATCTGCAGCCTAGGGATATTAGATATTCGTTCAGGTTTTATGGATGCATTAGGGAAAGATGTGGGCAATCATCAAAGTATTCGTGATCTGGAAGTTTCTTGTTGCATTCCTCAGCGGTCTGCTGGAGTCCTCCATGGACATGGAGAATTGAGGTTTGGTCAGATCTTGGGTACAAAGTAATTTTCCGTTAGGTGTGTGTGTTGCCCTTGCAGCAGCAAGCTAGTGGGTATGGAATTGTTGTGGTTCGTAGTTCCTTTGTGTTAACTCCATAAACCTGGGTGAAGGATCTTAAACCATTCTAATTGTGTATCGGGTATGGGAAGCTTGGTTAGCCCTTAATATCGGTTTGTTATTTTTGGTTGAGTTGGGTAATGGTTGATTGGTCTCAGGGTTTGTTGAGGTTATTCAAAGGTTTCAAGCGACATTAGTTGAGGGTGCATTTGATGCATCAACCCTTAGTCAAATTTAGTAAAGTTAGTATCTTGGCATTTGTGTAGGTGTTTTACCGACTTCTAGGTTATGAAATTGTGGTCCCTAACGGGATTGAGATTTCATCTAGCCTTAGTTATTGGAAGATTGGATATCAGAGAAATGTTGTTCAGTTTTTTAGTTATCATCGTGGTTACACAAAGTTCGGTTTGGCAGGTCGATTCAGTTGGGTTGGTTTTTGGATTGATTCGACCAGGATTTTTAGCAGCATTTCTGGATATTTTTTTGTGTTCTTCTTTGATATTGGAAGTTTTATTGGTTTTTTCTCATTGATGGGAGTTTTCCATCTTATTCAATGTGTGGTATCTTGTGGTGGTAGTTAGAAGAATGCGTCTAATAGCAGTTAAGGTTCATCGCATCGTTCAATTCGTTGGTATGTCACCTTTTGGGTAAGGTTATAATTAAGAAGGAACATAGTCAGCTGGGGAAGCATTATGTTTCCTCCTAGAGGGTGTGAAAAATTGTGCTTTCTAGTTGGAACGAGAATTCATTTGTGCATCTAGTGCTGGTTGGGTGTGGTCATGTTTTATTTGGCGATGTAACGGTGACTGTGGATTGTGAAAGAGTGTGTGTTTTAGGATGCTATGTATCCTATATTTCTGGCAAGTGTTGATTGGGATGTTGAATGGGTTCCTACTGGTCGGTGAAATGATGGCAGTGCGTCTTTAGACCCATTGGATGTGGTTGGGAGTCTTCATGCTTATGTTCAGATGATGGAAAGAAAGGTGAGGAGCTGTGAGCTTCTCATCCCAATGTCTGGATGGCGTTATGGCATTTAATGAGACACCGTGGATTTCACTTTTGTGAGTGGTCTGGAAGATGTGTAGTGAGACCCATCTGTTGGTTTTTTATTTCTATGGAATAGTCGGGAGTTTGCGCAGTATAGTGCTGTCATTAGTGGCTCAATGACCGGAAGGTTGAGTCGAGCCGTTGTAGGGTGTTGACTTGCTGGAAAAGTCATGATGGTATGTTAGCAGCTCATTATTGGGATTCTTATTAGTGGACTCATGTTCGTTTTGCGATGAGGTTTTGTGTGATCTCTCTACCTAAGTTAGCTATGCTATAGTGGTGTGCATACTAGACTAGCCGAGTCTTAGTAGCTGATTGCTCCATGTGAGATATGTATGTTTTCTTGTACACTGTACTTATGATTGACTCATGCAATAGTTTTTGACACTTGCTATTTGCTTGTTTCATTTTCTATGTGTTGGTTCAGGCTCTTTAAGAGTGTGTCCTGGTGAGTGGGGGAACTTCCTTTTGGGTAGTTTTCATTTTAGTTATGTTGATACAACTTGGACATGTCTTGTTGGTAATCATGATGTTTTGAATTATCATACATAACTGGTTTTTGATTTTGGTTGTTTTGATTTTAAACGTAACATTAGTGATTGTTTTGGAAATAATTGGTTTACAGACTTTTGTTGCTAATTTCCGTTAAATGATGTTTTAAAATTAAAAAAATTGGTGAAAATCACGGCGTTACTTAAAACCAAAAACAAAAACTGTATTTTCATCATCTTCAAACATATCTACCCCATAATCATATTTCATATGTCTTTTTATGTCATCGATAAACCAAACTACACTAGAAAGACACATATCTTGCAGTCATTGTATGGAGACCTTCAAAGATATGTAAACCAGAGTTGATTTAGATCCACTTTGACTTGGTCCACCTGGTCCACTAGGCTTACTTAGGCATTGATATATGGTGTGCCCAATTTGGTTAAAAATGGTATATTTTTGTGGAAAGCATGCCCTTGACACGGAATGCCTTTTGTACCCACTTAGTTCATTTTTTGGATGATCATAAGGCCTGATTTCTATGAATTTAATCTCATTTGTTGTTACTTCAAAGTTTGGTATTGTTGTTGCTCTCACAACCCTCTAAAAAGGTTTGAAATATTGTTCACATTTAAATATTTTGTTGAAGTTAGCTAGGATAGGCCTAGCACATAATCATTTTTCCACATCAGGTAGTATTTCTTTATATCTTCTATTAATCATTGATGAAAACAATAGAGTGGTTAATGTATGCATGATCAAAATAATTGAATCAATAGAATGGTAAATGATATACCTTGTGTCCATCTAGGAGTATTGTAATGTCACGACCATTTCCTTTCAGTGTCTTCCATCAGATGGTCCAAAGGCCATTTCCATTTTCTCTTATTCTCAACATTTATTATTCCCCAAACTAAAGGATAAATGTAATTATTGGTATCCCTTCCTACTATTGATAGGAGCTCCCCTCTACATGTGCCCTTTAGAAAGTAGCCACCAATTCCAATGACCTTTATGCATTCATGTAATGTAAAATCTTTCAAAAACCACAATATCATCAAGCTACAACTCTAAATACACCTCAACATGAGAAACTGGAGTCGCCCTTCTATTTTTAGTTACATAATCCAACAATTTTGCATAGTGTTCTTTCAAACTTCCCTCAATTTCAGATAACGCAAACTTTTTTTGTATTCCTACACTAACCAACATTCACATTAATGTTGAATCTCTTAGATACTTAGGCTTTCATATCCCTCAAACTCATTTTTTCATCTCCAAAATGTAATTCCGAAACTGTTTCCATATCCACTTATATGTTACAACTGACCGAAGTTTGAATGCCCTTGAGGACTTGTACTCTAGTATAAGGGGCTTAATTTGAAAATTTATTTCCTCTTTCATACGTAGGATGCAAACAAACTAAAAGGGTATGTTGAATTCTTTCATATACAACACCTAACTAGAAACCTATCCATTTCATTATTTTTAAACCACCAGCTATAGCCATTGGCTACAACATAGTTTCTAAGAGAGAATTTTGTTGGATTAATTTCTAAGTCCATAACTATATTTGGTATGTACTTGACCCGACCCGACATGGTCCATTTGGGCTGCACTTCACCGACACAATTTATATGGATAGTCTTTTGAGAATAGTATATTTATGATTTATATTAATATATTATAAGTTCTAATATATTAATGTGGAATCATATTATTTAATTAGTATTGATCAAGAATTAATTTATATATATGGAATGGGCCAAGTTCATTTAGGTTGGGCTAAGCTATCATGGATAGTCCATGGAGTTTTTGATGGGTTTTATACAAACAATACTATGTGTGCATGCAACCCTAGATTTGGATCTATGTTTTGCTATTAGATACACAACATTATGAACACAAGAATAAAACCCTAAAGTACAATGCTATTTTCAAAATTAATATACAAGGTTAGATTACATACCTCTTGTTGTTATATTGCAATAACAACTTAAATCTTCAAACCCTAAGTCTTGAAAGCAAGCACCACAAGTGTAATGCCTCTAATGGCTCACAAACACCACAAGCAATTGGAGAGGCTATAGAGAGAAAAGGGAGGAGGTAGAAATCGTCCTTAGATGCTCTAGGGATCAAGTGGACGAAATTCTAAGGCCTTAGGGGTCTTTATATAGGGTTGGGATTAGGGTTTCAATCCTTATCCTTATCTAGTTACTTGCCCACCAAGCAACCACAAGATAAGCCTTGAAAACCCTTATCTCTTGGACCTTGGACGATTTTAAGGATATCCTTATCCTTGAATTCGTCCATCCTTTAATAAGGATAATTATTGCCCTATCTTGCAACTATCTCATAATTACAATTCAGCCCCACTAGTTTAATTAATTACACTTGATCACAAAATTAATTCCTAATTAATTATTGACCAATATTAATTAAACAACTATTATTTTTCCTTTAATATATAATTCTTATAACATATTAATAAATCATAATAACCTCTCTCTCTATTTAATTTCTCTAGTCAAGTTGCTTTGGTGAAGGCAACCCAAAAGGACCATGCACAACCGGGTCAAGTACATACCAAATATGGTTACGGGCTTAGACACTAATCAAACAGTCTCCCACTTGGATAAGTCTAGTAACCACAAATGTAACGTGCAACTCGATTAGCAATCGTAGCTCTCAAAGACGCTGTCAAACTCTGATCTTATCAGTAACCTGTCCTTTAGATAAGGGATCGTATAGTCCTCTGTTTAGATATTATGCGGACAATTCTATGGAATCTTTTGTCCAGCAGTTGGTTTCTCGATCTCAGATTTATTCGACATAGAACTTAATCGAACACATCAATTTAGTTCTGACTGGGCCTGGCACATAAGTCAAATCAAATCATCGAGCGGACGAGATATCGCTTTTACCCTCTTAAGATAAAAGTAACAGATAAACTTCAACTTATATGCATTTACTTATTCATTAATCAACTATACACAACAATGCGTTTTATAACATCAAGTTACTGATGCGGTTTCGCATTATCAATGTACAACCAATTAACAAATAACAAACCATATATCTAGGTTTTAAGAACATATGATATTATTGTCTTGCGATCACCCTTTTATCACATTCCATAAGGTGATCCCAGCAAGCGCGGGTTTGTTCCAATGCTCAAAACTATTTCATAAGCAATCATGAACGTTGTAACAAACTTTTGCTATGTCTAATACCATTTAGACAATCTACACACCAATTCATGACAATCTTCATTCATACCTACTTCCAACATATGAATGATTGTGGACAGTTTGAATAATTCGATTATTCTTAATAAACTCAATTATTCTGGAAGTCAAAACATGCAAATTGAAACAATAATTAAACAATTAACATAAGACAGTAACATTACTCATAAAATGTTAACTACATTTATCTATTATATGTTTCTAATACTATCTAATCTAAACTAATATCATCCTTCAGCCCAATACTCCTAGCATGCTGCAAGTGCTTAACCCTGCTCAGTCCCTTCATAAGCGGATCTGATGGGTTATCTTCTGATGATATTCTCTTAACCACGAGTTGTCCTTCTTCTACTCGATGTCTAATAAAGTGATATTTCCTGTCGATATGACGATATCTACCATGATCCCTCGGTTCCTTGGTCAAGGCAACCGCTCCTTCATTATCACAGAAAATTTCCATAGGCCCCTTTATGGCAGGTACAACTCCAAGATCACCGATGAAGTTCTTCAACCATATTGCCTCCTTCGACGCTTCGCTCGCTGCAATGTACTTTGATTCGCACGTTGAATCAGCTACGGTTTTCTGCTTGGAACTTTTCCAAGTAACTGCTCCTCTATTCAAGTTAAAGACCCAGCCCGACTGCGAACGGTAGTTGTCCCTGTTGGTCTGAAAACTGGCGTCACTATACCCTTACACCTTCAAGTCATCACTCCCTCCGAGGACTAAAAACCATTCCTTCGTCCTCCGAAGGTACTTAAGGATATTCTTTACCACAATCCAATGGGATCTGCCAGGGTTCCCTTGATATCTACTAACCATGCTCAAAGCAAAGGCTACATCAAGGCGAGTACAAGTCATAGCATACATGATTGAGCCAACTGCAGAAGCATATGGAACTCGGCTCATTTTTGCTATCTCAGCTTCGGTACTCGGACTTTGAGTCTTACTCAACTTGGCATTACTTTGTATCGGTAATTCTCCCTTCTTCGAATTTTCCATACTAAAACGTTTTAGTACTTTATCTAAGTAAGTGTTCTGACTAAGTCCTATTAGTCTCTTACTTCGTTCTCTTACTATCCATATTCCCAACATATAGGAAGCCTCTCCGAGGTCCTTCATAGCGAAACACCTCCCGAGCCAGGACTTAACCTCCTGCAGTGTCGGGACGTCGTTTCCTATGAGTAGTATGTCATCAACATACAAAACGAGGAAGCAAACTATACTCCCACTGGCTTTGACATATACACATGATTCATCTTCGCTTCGTAAAAATCCAAACTCTTTGACTTTCTCATCGAAACAAAGATTCCATCTGCGAGATGCTTGCTTATGCCCATAAATGGACTTCTCAAGCTTGCACACTCTATTCGGATGCTTCGCATCGACAAAACCCTCTGGCTGAGCCATGTAAACATCCTCAGCCAACTTCCCATTAAGAAAAGCGGTCTTGACATCCATTTGCCATATTTCATAATCATGAAATGCAACAATGGCTAGCATCACCCTAATAGACTTTATTTTCGCAACTGGTGAGAAGGTCTCATCATAGTCAACTCCGGGAGTTTGAGTGAAGCCCTTCGCAACCAATCGCGCCTTATATGTGTGTACATTTCCATCCACGTTGGTCTTCTTCTTGAAGATCCATTTGCACCCAACGGTCTTACGTCCGGGCACATTATCAACCAAATTCCAAACTTGGTTATCATACATGGATTGAATCTCGCTGTCCATTGCCTCCTTCCATTTCGCAGACTCTGGGCCTGTCACGGCTTCCTTATAGCTTTTAGGTTCATCTAGATTTATTAGTGTACCATCACTAATATACGTGTCCCCTTCGGTAGTAATATGAAAACCATATAACTGGGGTTGAACTCTAACTCTTTCGGAACGTCTTAGAGGTAAGGACTTGTCAATTGGTTCAACCGGAGTTTCCTCCTCGGGTTGAGTGCCAGCGGTAGAGGTTCCTTCATCACTCGACTCTTGAATCTCTTCAAGCTCGATCTGCCTCCCACTATCTCCTTGGCTTATGAGTTTTCGCTCTCGGAAAACCCCTCTCCTTGCAACGAAGACAACATTGTCACTCGGTCTATAGAAGAGATATCCAAAGGATTTCTGCGGGTAGCCGATGAAAATACATCGCTCACTATGAGGTTCGAGCTTGTCGTGAGTATCTCGTCTTACGAAAGCCTCGCAACCCCAAACCTTAATATGTGCCAACGAGGGAGCTTTCCCTTTCCACATCTCGTGAGGTGTTTTGGCAACCTTTTTCGTAGGGACTAGGTTAAGGATATGGGCGGCAGTCTCTAAGGCATACCCCCAGAAAGAGATAGGTAGTGAAGCACGACTCATCATAGAACGAACCATGTCCAACAAGGTTTGATTACGCCTTTCTGCCACACCATTCAACTGTGGTGTCCTAGGTGGCGTTAATTGCGAAATGATTCCACATTCTTTAAGATAGTCGTGGAATTCAAGACTTAGGTACTCTCCTCCTCGATCGGATCGAAGCATCTTGATTTTCCTGCCCAATTGATTCTCCACTTCATGTTTGAATTCTTTGAAATCTTCAAACGTTTCTGACTTTTGCTTGATTAAGTAAATATACCCATATCTACTATAATCATCGATGAAAGTCACATAGAAGCAGTTCGCATCCTTTGTGGTGGATCTAAAGGGTCTACATACATCGGTATGTATGAGACCCAACAAACCCTCACCCCTTGCACAAGAACCAGTGAAGGGTGACTTGGTCATCTTTCCAAGTAAACAAGACTCACACGTGTCATCTTCCCTAAGGTCGACTGACTCCAACACTCCATGCTTTTGGAGTTGGGCTATGCGCTTCTTGTTGACATGTCCAAGACGACAATGCCACAAACATGCTTTATCCATACTATTGGACGAATCCATGCATAAAACATCATTTCCTAGGTTATCTATAATCATAACAGTTTCATAAATTCCATTACATGGCATTGCTTCAAAATATAAGACACCATTCAGATAAGCATAAATTAAACCATTCTCATTATTAAAAGAAAATCTAAATCCTTGTCTAAACAAACCATGAAACGAAATGATGTTTCTTGCCATTTTTGGCGAGTAGCAACAATTATTTAAATCTAAACATAAACCATTACTAAGCACTAAAGAGTACACTCCAATCTTGGTCACATGCGACGATCTTCTGTTCCCCATGATTAGATTTATTCTTCTATGCTGCACATCCCTATTTCTTCTTAGTCCCTGCAATTCAGAAAAAATGTGGTAAGCATACCCGGTATCAAGAACCCAAGAAATAGCATGAGATGAATCATTAGATTTAATTGTATAAATACCTGCGAAAGATGGCTTGATCTTTCCTTCCTTGATAGCTTGCAGGTATTATGGGCAGCTTCTCTTCCAATGCCCTATTTTGTGGCAATGGTGGCACTCTGCCTCCTTTGGGTTAGGACAGGGTTTAGCAGGATCAACTTTGGTCCCACTAGAAGAGGCACCATCTCGGGACTTAACCTTGCGATGGTTCTTAGACGAAGCCTTCCTCTTCTTTCCTCTTCCTTGCCCAATGGCCAAAACAGGAGCAGCGGGTGGATTGGGAGTCGGTGCAACAGACTTGTCCTTGAGGTTGCTCTCAGCAACCCTTAGGAGACCTTGGAGTTTGCTTAGGGTGACCTCTTCTTTGTTCATGTGGTAGGTCATCCTAAATTGGTTGTAACACGGAGGTAAGGAATGAAGCACCATGTCGATAGCCAAATCTTCCCCAAAGTCGACATTCAACTCAAAAGCAGTCATTTCAGCCGGAGTAGCGATTTTTGGATTGATCTTCTCGAGCTTCTCATCAAGGACATACTCCTTGTCCTCGTAGCGAGCAATTGTGCGAATGTATCTTATCCATTCGCTAAAGTTCGTTCCATCGAAAGTCACCTTTTGGCAAAGGCTCATCAATGTGAATGAACTAGCAGCAACGTTGTTTGCGTTCGACAGCTACAAATAGAAATGACAAAGATAGATTAGAATTTGAATCCCTAATTATCACCCAATAAGAAAACTAGGGCTAGGATCCATCAACAATATTTACATATTAGAAAAGGGATGCCGTAATCCAATATGCAAACAATTTGAAGGTAAGTGAATGACGATTCACTAATTCTCCACCATGAAAAACATAACATTAAGTTCTAAATGTATTGAGAATTCCTAGGTTTCGATGAGATTCATTGAACTTTTCAATGACATGTTTAAATCTCGATATGCCCCTCTCGTTTGTGACTGGGATACCGAGGATCACAAAGTGGGTGTGAATAACCATGCAAATCTACACGGTGCCTTCATTGTAACAATCACCTATTCGATGTGCCGGTAAACCACATACGCTCCACCGAACTATGATAAACAATGAATCACCCTTTACCACCTTTGCTTAGAACCAATTAGTGTGCCGGTAAACCACGCACGCTCCACTAACTTCTTAGCAAGGCTGTAAAGTGTAATTTCATGGGATTGCATCAATTCACTTTTCCTAAAGTAACTAGGATTGGGAATTTTGAAAAACATGTAGTTACTTTGTATTCTTATATTATACTTTTAATGAGGAGATGAGGTTGCCCTATCCTACCCGTTCGGCTAACGACCCTCCACTAGTCAAGCAAGCGGTGGGTGTGAGTGTACACCCATTAAGCGGCATTTTATAGGCAGCAACCTTATACCCACCTTATAGACCGACTTCGTGAATGAGGCCTACTAATGGTAAGACTAGCATTTTAATTATACATATATATATATATATATATATATATATATATATATTTATTAAGCTTGTAATAATATAATAGTATATGGTGTATTTTAAACATTTCAAAATACTAGGGTTTTAATCTACAATTTAAAATTTTCAAAATTTAATACCATTTAAATTAAAATTTTAAATATTAAAACTTTTGATTTAATAATTATCTTAAATTAAACTATTAATTTAAATTATCAAATCATAAGGGATTATCTAAATCATAAGGATAATTACCATTTAAACATTTAAGTTATCCTAATCCCTTAAATCCCTTCTAAATTTCGAAAAATAGGGATGGGATAATTCAAGATCTTTAATTACCATATTTAACTATTAAAGGATAATTACAAGATATGAGATCATCCAAATACCTAAAATTTAGGATCTTATCTTGGGGAAGGAGGCAAATCTCGAAATCTTAGGGTTTGCAAACCCTAGATCTCAAAATCTTGGATTAATGGAAAGGATTCAAAAAACCTTTCTACAATTTTCACAAATTAGGGTTAGGAAACCCTAATCTCGAAATTTTCATGCCTCCTAGGGTTTATTGGCTATAAACCCTAATTTGTCAAGTTCATACAATTGTATAATGCTAATTAAAAACAATTTAACCAATGGCTCTGATACCACTGATGAGTTTTATACAAACAATCCTATGTGTGCATGCAACCCTAGATTTGGATCTATGTTTTGCTATTAGATACACAACATTATGAACACAAGAATAAAACCCTAAAGCACAATGCTATTTTCGAAATTAATATACAAGGTTAGATTACATACCTCTTGTTGTTATATTGCAATAACAACTTAAATCTTCAAACCCTAAGTCTTGAAAGCAAGCACCACAAGTGTAATGCCTCTAATGGCTCACAAACACCACAAGCAATTGGAAAGGCTATAGAGAGAAAAGGGAGGAGGTAGAAATCGTTCTTAGATGCTCTAGGGATCAAGTGGACGAAATTATAAGGCCTTAGGGGTCTTTATATAGGGTTGGGATTAGGGTTTCAGTCCTTATCCTTATCCAATTACTTGCCCACCAAGCAACCACAAGATAAGCCTTGAAAACCCTTATCTCTTGGACCTTGGACGATTTTAAGGATATCCTTATCCTTGAATTCGTCCATCCTTTAATAAGGATAATTATTGCCCTATCTTGCAACTATCTCATAATTACAATTCAGCCCCTCTAGTTTAATTAATTACACTTGATCACAAAATTAATTCCTAATTAATTATTGACCAATATTAATTAAACAAATATGATTTTTCCTTTAATATATAATTCTTATAACATATTAATAAATCATAATAACCTCTCTCTCTATTTAATTTCTCCAGTTAAGTTGCTTTGGTGAAGGCAACCCAAAAGGACCATGCACAACCGGGTCAAGTACTTACCAAATATGGTTACAGGCTTAGACACTAATCCAACAGTTTTAAGCCATTGATCCTATGAAATGAAAGGTCATGGGTATTAGGGTTTACATGGATGTAACCATAATCCTCCATACTATATAAAGAGGCCTTTGGCACAAGAAATGGAACTAGTTTGTGAGGACATAAGAGTGGGCCGATTTTAGTGTGCATACATATTCTCTCAAGTTCTTCCAAGGTGTTTTGGTGATTTGTTATTCCACTTGAGGCTTCCACACTATTGGGGCTAAGCTCTTAAAGCTTGAATACATCAAGCTACATCAAAAGGTATGTCATCTAACTGGAACTTTGTAGTATAGGTGCTTCATGATATGCTAGTTAGGATGAAACCTTGGAATATTTAAAATTTGCATGTATAATAGAGAAAACATAGATCCAAGGTTTATAGGGTTGCATGTACACCATAGGAGTGTTAGAATGCTCAAAAGCCAACAGTGGTATTAGAGCCTAGGCTTGTTTTCTTGTTATACTTGCTTAAATTGCTGAAAAATCGAATATTTATGCTGTCTGGGCAGGGGACTCGACGAGTCCAAGTGCAAACTCATCCAGGTCACTGAGTTGGTTCATGCACTCGACGAGTTGGACCCCCTGACAACATATCTTCGAGTTTTAAAGGTGGAATTGGTCTAGAATCATTACCTTAAGCTATTTTGGACTTATAAAACTTGTTTTGAAAGTGGTAATGATTATAGTAAACCAATTTCAAGGTTAAAATCAAATTTTCAAGTTTTATTTATGTTGATGTGATTCTTGAAATTGTTGATATGGATTGTTCATGCTTATGAGTTTTGGTAGATCATAGGAATTATTTACAAAATTGTTTGTTAGTTAATTCTTGATCTAAATGTATTTTAATGGACTCCATAATTTGTCCTCAAGTTATGGATTACCAAAAGTTTTTTGTGTTACCTTGTTTTATGAGTTATTTTAGATTAATGAAAAATATGTGTTAGTTATTTTCAATCCAAATTAATCTAAAAGTTGTTCATAAAATGTGTTTTTGTAACTTGTCCTTAAGTTATATGAAAATTCACATTTATGAATCTAAAACTTATAAAAATGCCTTAGGTTACAAAAAATGAACAATCTTTTCTTATAAATAGTTTTTATGGCTCCATAACTTGTCCTCAAGTTATGGATGTCCAAAAGTCTTCATTAAAAGTTTTAAAGCTTTAATTAAACTCATAAGTTATGAAAATCCAAGAGCTTTGAATAGTTTCAAAACTTGCCCTTAAGTTTTGGAACATATAAAGTCATAATTAAAACTTTAGTTCCAATCCCTAGAATTTTAAAAGTTAAAATTCAACCCTTATATTTTGTAATATTATAAGTTTAATAATATTTATATATGTATAAGAACAAAAGTCGTCTTCCTGTTAGTAGGCCTCATTCATGAAGCCAGTCTATAAGGGGGGTATAAGGCTACTGCCTATTAAATGGCAGTTTAATGGGTGTCCACTCTCACCCACCGCTTCCTTGACCGATGGAGGTGATGTGTTTTAGACATAAGAACAATTCTATGTGCTCATACAAACCCTAATGCTTGGATCTAGGTTTCTCTATTGTACATGCAATGTATCCAAGACTTACAATCTTAGATCTAACATATTATAAACTGAAATTAGGGTTTAGAGAATTACCTTTGATTGTTATGTAGCAATAACAATCTCAATTCCTCCTTACAATGACTTTAGAAAGCTTAGAGTCACAAATGTCACTCATTTAATGGTTCACAAACACCAAGAGCAAGAGGATGAAGAATAAGGAGAGAGGAGGCTGCCAAAAACCGTCCAAAATCCTAAGGAGTTACTTCCACACGTTTTTGGTGCTCTAGGGATCTTTAAATAGTGAGGCTATTAGGGTTATCTAACAAGGAAACCCTAATTTGGATGCTTAGGCCCTAAGCAACCCATGGACTCCTTCCTTAAAGGCCTAGGACGATTTCTAATGGGTTTCCCCATAGAATTCGTCTACCCCTCTAATATGGAGTCCATTAGCCCAATATTCAACTATCACACAATTGACAGTTCTAGTCCCTTAAGTTTAATTAATGTCTTTTAGCCACAAAATTAATTCCTAATTAATTATTGACTAATATTAATTAAACAATATGATTTCTCCTTTAATATATTATTCTCATAATATATTAATAAATCATAATTAATCCTTTCTCTCCATAATTCATCTTATCAAGTTGATTTGGTGAAGGCAACCCAAAAGGACCATGCACCATCAGGTCAAGTACAAACCAAAATAGTTATGGACTTAGACACTAATCCAACAGGAGGGTCGTTAGCCGAACAGGTAGGACAAGGACAATAATTCTCCTTCATTATAAGTATAAGGATAAATACTAAGTAACTAAACACTTATAAATTCCCAATCTTAGTTACTTAGGAAAAAGTGAATAAGGTGCTAATCCATGAAATTACACTTTGCACATTCTTTAAGCCGTTAGTAGAGCGTGTGTGGTTAACCGGCACACTAACCTGGATTTATCAAGGTAGGCAAAGGGTAAATTAATATTTATCATAGTATCGGTGGAGCGTGTATGGTTAACCAGCACATCGATTGAGGGGTAAATATTAAGGGTACCAAGTATATTTACATGGTTACTTCACACTTTGTTTTGTGATCCTCGGCATCCCACTCACAAAACCTGAAGGGCACACTCGAGATTGAAACATGCCATTGAAAAGTTCAATGAATCTCAAAAGAATCTAGGAGTTTCAAAACCAATTAAAACCTAATTATACATTTTGTTTATCTTGGTGGAAATTGGTGAATCGTCATTCACCTACCTTCAAATATTTTATAGCTTGGATTACGACATCCCTCTTTCAAGTTATAAAATAGTTTGTTGGGTCCTTGCCTTAATATTTTATATTGGGTGTTATATTAAGGACTTAAATCAACTGTACTTGAATTTCTGAATTTCTCCCATTGTTGATGTATGGTTTAGACAACAATGATCTTCCCAAATCAAGCTTTCCTAATGAATGTGACTTCCCGAGTTTGGCTCATGGAAGTCATACTTCTCTTCCTCTTCATCCTCCAATTATTCTCCCTGACCCACAAGTTTAAGGACTTGAAAAGTTCAAGATCACTCAATCCCTATTCATAATAAAACATAAAATTGGAAGTCCTGTGTGCACTCATGTCTTAGGACTGAAGTCACACAATGATAGGTTTAGAATGTTGGGTGTCGTTGTCCCAAGGAAGTTGACTATTGACTGGGTCTTTCAGTCACTTCCTGAGTCATATAGAAAGACTACTATGTGACAGATCACGACATGACCCTAATGGATCTTTCTTATTCTCTTATTGTTGCTGAATCAAAAATGATTTAGTGCAATAGTTAAGCAAATATGTATGGAAGGTCTATTTCTCAAACTTCCATGGACATGGAAAGTGGTGACATTGGAAGTTCAGAAAAACTTTCTCTTCCCAATGGAAAGGGATTGGCCTTGGTCAACCCAGTTGACCGGAAGGTAAAGAGAAAGTCTAAGTCTGGAATAGCCTGTGTCCCATTCCCAAAGAGTCTATATGTTCTCAGTGTGAAGAAAAGGGGCATTGGAAGCGAAGCTGCCCAAGCTACCTGAAAGAAAGAAGAATGAAAAGTTTGACTCTGCTTCTGGTAAGTCCAATATCTAACTCTGTTAAGTTCCCAGTTGATGATTCTTAATACAAAGTGTGACTCGGTTGCATTTTGATATTTAGCAGGATCAAGCAAAGGGAAGGAAACTTAAAGAAAGAGTATGTTGAATTTGATCGCGAAGATGGATTTCTTTCGCTTGGTTGAAGATTGAATTCTTGAGCTACTTCTTAGGAGTTATGATAGATTGCTAGGAAACATGTAATAACATAGTTTTCATTTCAAGTTGCATTGTAAGGAAAAGTTTTTTCCACATTTTAAAATAAATAAAAGTTTGTTTTACATTATTTTTATCTCCTTACAATATCATTCATGAAAACTTGATGTTTGTATGTTTATAGCAATATTGGAAATATGAATTTGATTCTCTCATTTGTGGTAGTGTCTCAATTTACCAAATAAGGAAAGATTCTCATCACCCAAGTTTCAATTGGATCGAAACTTGGAATCATACAAGGTGTTTAGTGTGATGTATGAGAATTTTCAACTTTGGAAAATTAAGACTAGTTCCGTGTTCACATGTATATGTGACTCAAGAGAAGGACTAAGGGATCAAGTAAACTTTATTGTGCACTTGTCAAAGTCCACCACAAAATATGGATAAGACTATTCGTCATGATTTACTAAGGTTTAGAAAATATGATTATACTTACAAGCTTAAGTATAATTCTGAGACATTGGAAAAGTTTCAATGTATGATAGAACGAATAAGAAGAATCAAATTAGGCAGAAGGGTAATAGTTTATCAAATATGAAAAGATGGGAGAGTACTTTAGTATCATGTTTTAAGATCATCTTAATGATTTTGAGACCTTATCACAATTCATCCTCTAAGTGCATTCTGATGGTTAAGAAGAGGAGTTATGAATTCTTGAAGTGGTTAAATCAAGAAGATGATTCATACTTCGTTCCAAAAACAGTTCTTAGAGTTATACTCTAAGATTGTAACTTGAGTGACATGTCTTAAAGAAGGTTTAAAACACTTGTCAAATGTAAGAGTAAAAGTTTTCTACTCTTGTACATTTGAAATTGGTAAGTTGTGATGTTTTGGATAAAACAAAGACCAACTAAGGCTAATTGTGTTAAGTGTCTGTCTTGATTAGAATCCACACTATCTCTTGAATATTTGGCAAGAAAGTCTTATAGGTCAAGGAGACAGTGGGAGTCTAAAAGATCCTGAAAGGGTTTCAAGAAGAAATCAATAATAAAACTTGTATTTCATCACTAGCACACAACTAGAGGTTTATAACGTATCGTGTTGACATTTCTGTGCCCATTCCAGTTAAGTTGGCTATACATTTGAGTTCTACATGTTCTCAATTGCTTGCATAGCTACTTGGAAGCAATGGTAGGCCCTTGAGCTGCCAGGTGGCAAGAAGTTAAGATTGCACAAGTTCAATCCATATGAGTTAGGATTTGTCACTAACCTAGTCTTGTGATTATGGTTTGACAAATTTATGTGGATAAGAACACATGCAGCATAAAATCTAAGTGTCATAAGGTTTCTCTCCGATTCATGAAAATGATGGTGATGAAATTCTTTCACTAAGTAGATTTTAAGTAGATAGCAATTGTGATATTTACAGTTCTCAAAGTCGTTAGTGGAGCGTGCGTGGTTAACCGACACACTAACATTAACTTATGAGAAATGACAAAAAGTCTAAACAATTGAGACTATGATTATGGCATCCCTTTTCATAGTTATGAAATTGTTTAGACACACCTGTGAGCTATCTAAGATAAGGTGTATGATTTTGATAAAATCTTATCAAAACAATCTAGTATCAGAAACCTGAACTTTGGTAAGAATGTTAATAAAGTATTGACTTCTAGAGGTCCAGCTGTTTTCTAGATACATGTCAAAGCTATTGGGAGCATAAGTGTTATGCTAATAATCATCATGTTAGTGGGAGCATGATAATTATGATAAGTATTACAAGTTAGCAATGTTAATTATAGAAAACAAAAGTTTCAATTCGTGAGGTATTAGGGTTTACATGGATGTAACCCTAATCCTCCATACTATATAAAGAGGCATTTGGCACAAGAAATGGCACTAGTGTATGAGGACATAAGAGTGGGTTGTATGTCATCTAACTAGAACTTTGTAGTATAGGTGCTTCATAAACCTTAGATCTATGTTTTCTCTATTATACATGCAAATATTAAATATTCCAAGGTTTCATCCTAACTAGCATATTATGAAGCACCTATACTACAAAATTCTAGTTAGATGACATACAACCCACTCTTATGTCCTCATACACTAGTGCCATTTCTTGTGCCAAATGCCTCTTTATATAGTATGGAAGTATAGTGTTGACTTTGGAAGGACCATATTGACATAGTTTGAAAAGAGGAAACTTTTGTTCGGAAGTGATAGTCAAATGGAATATGGAAATGGTTCAAAGTTAGAAAGTATTCAATATGTAAGATTAGGAAACTTAATGAAAGAAGGATGTTTCCAAGGAGTTGATCTCCGTTGGAATACTCTATAATGATTGTTGCCAAGTCTGGTTGAATTTGTGCATAATCATTACAAGAGGATCAATGCATATAAGTTTAGAATCTAACAGATTTCAGTAAATGGCATGAATTTGGAATTCTTGCATTTGCAGTAAGGGTTTGGGACTGTGAAAAGATGATCATTGGAGTTATGCTCAATTGATATATTTCACAAAGTAAAGATCACAGACAAACATAGTATGCATACTTTGTGTATGGCATGGCTAGTGTTTAGAAAACATAGTGTACATGGTTGGAGCATGGGACAACTATTGTTTTAAATTCAAGTATAAAGTTGATAAAACCGAAACAATGAATAATGAGTAATCAGTATGGTGATAAATAAAAGTGTTTATTTATATTCATAGGGTTTGATACCATATTAGATTCATTTATTCTTGTGTTTCACTTTGCATGTTTTGACTTCCATAATAACTAGGTTATTCTTCCGGAATGACTAAGTTATTCAAACCATCCACTTTCGGTCATATGTTGGAAGTAGATATGAATCAAGACTTTCATGGGTTGGCTTGTAGAAGTCCAAGTTGGTGGACAAAGTTGTGCTACAACACTCATGAGTGCTCATAAGTTCTGAGTATTGGATTGAATCCACGCTCATTTGAATCACTTCATGGATTTTATCATGAGTGATCATGAGACAATAACATCTTATATTCTTCAAACCTAGAGATATGAGTTGTTACTATGAGTTGGTTGTACATTGATTGCATGAAAACGTATTCGGTAACTTGATGTTATAAAACGTGCCTCTGTGTACGATTCAACAAGTAGTAGAACAAGCCATATGAGTCGAAGTTTATCCATTCCTTTTACATTCGGGATAAAAGCGATATTTGTGGGCCCCTCGATGATTTAATGATGACACATGTGTGTGCTTGGCCACGCCAGGACTGATTTGATTAGTTTAATCAGTCAGTCGTCATAAATCGGAAATCGGGAAACAAGAAATGGACAGAGAGAATGATTATAATCCATGTCTCAGTACATATGATATCTACAATGGAGGAATATATGATCCCTTATCTAATGGACAAGTCATTGACAAAGGTCAGAGTTTGTTGACAAGGTCAGAGTTTGTGACATCCCCAAAATCTCGGCCAGAAAAGACCGATTTCATTTATGCTTTTTAAAAATTTTCAGAGTAAATCCTTTTAGTTTTAAAAGAGTTGCGGAATTTGTTCCCAAAAACAGAACATGATAAAATAGATATTTATCAAAACATTTCATATAGAAATATGATTTCATTTCATACTCAAAAGTCGGGATGTCATGTTCCGATATAGATCATAAAGCATAAACGATAACATTACAAGTCGTTCAACAAATATATACATATATAGACTTGTAAACAAAAACAACTTGATGATTCGCCCATCTTAAGCTCTTGCGCCACTTCCTGTAATACAAGTCAACTGAGTGGGTCAGGCTTGGGAGCCTGGTGAGCATATAGGGTTTTCAAACCCACAATAATTATATTTAATTTCATCAATCAACAGTAAACCCGATTACCCATTCCCGTTATCCTCACCTTACGTTCCTAAAAATAACGTCTATTATAAGGAACTTATTTCAAGATTTTCATCGGGACGGACATTACTGCAGAGGGGCTTCCTCAACAATAAGTGTCCTAAAGGCAACCATGTGGGGGATAGAGTACACCGGTGAACACGTCGTTCACAACACCTACAGGTAATGAGCCTGCTAGTGTTCCACAGGACAGTCTAGAATAGTCCGTGGTCGTCATCCATACTCCGCTGAATGACTAGAATAACACCAATAACACCGAGGCCTCTCATCTGTTTATTTCACACCAATTATCTACCCATGTTCTACCCAACATATTAGTAGATAAAAAAAAATATACATTTTTATACATTGTTTATACAACCTGTATAGCATGCTTTAATCAATACATATTCCACATAACAGATGAGGCATACACCCATAACACGTATTTCATAGAGAATATACATTCACACATATAACCACAAAATATATATACACGTAGCACGTATTTTATATTAAATACTTCATAATATTGCGTTGGAGAGAAAATAACTACACACTCACTTGATCAGAAGATGATCCGACAGCACTACGACTTATAGAAGTAGCGTCTCTCCGTAGATCTGGAAGATCTTCACAAAAACCGGCTCCTTGCGGGCAGGGCTTCGGCTCGGGAATAACACTCTTCGGGATTCTCGGGGCTTCGGATCTCGCTTCGGGGCTCGGGGATATTACTGGGGCTTCGGGGTATAGTCGGCACGCAAATCGAGGCAAAAGGGCTAGAGAGAATGAGGAATTTGCAAAGGAAACTCGGCTGCTTCGGATCTCCTTTTATAGGTGTTGAACCCTTGCACGTACGCGGGGCGTACGAGGCTACGCGGGGCGTACGCCTCGGTGGTCGTCAGCGCTTACGTCACCGGTCCATCTTCGTCATTGCATACGACTTACTACTCCGTAGAACTCGAGTGCCCTACGCTATACGTGGGGCGTACAGCAGTACGCGCTGCGTACTTCGGATAGACCGCCTCATCCTTTTTCGGATAATATCGGAGGTTAAATAAAAATAAATATTAAATATTTATTAATCTTCAAAAATTCATATCTCCTTCATATGAACTCCGTTTTCGACGTTCTTTATATCCATGCGAAGGTGAGACTACGCTCTACAACTTTCGTTTAGACTCCGTCGGCTAATTTTGACTTTTATTTTTATTAATTATTTTTAGAAGGCTCGAACAGGAAAACTTCGTTATAAGATCATAATTTCTTCGTCCGACGTCCGTTCTCGCCTATCTTTTCATCGTTTCGCTACTAACAACGAGATCTTCGATTCTCATTTAGATTGATTCGGCTAGAAATCGCTCGATCTCAAATCGAGTATTCGGGCTGCATACTGCTAAGTCAAAACTTAGAAAAATCATAACTTCCTCATACGAAGTCAGATTTGGGCGTTCCTTTTATGCACGCTCTCGGTTTAACGAAATCTACGACTTTTGTTTAGATTGCTAAGGCTAAATATCGCTCTATCTTAAATTCATATTCTACGTCACTCGGCGTCGTGCCGGTTCCGTCGCGAAACTTCGACAGGTCATAACTTCTTTGTTATAACTCGGATTTTGGCATTCCTTATATCTCCGGAATCCTTGTTTCAACCACTACAACTTTATGCAAAGATATCGGGCTTATCTTACACTTTAATTTTGATGCTTATTTTATTCTTAATTTAATTACATCACATAATACACAAATTCACAAATAATACATTTTATTATTTCAAATTGGGGTTACAATGGTTAACCTAGACTATTACATTGCTAAAAATGGCAAGCCTAGAAACACGGGCGTTACAATTCTCTCCACCTTAGAATGATTCCGTCCCTGGAATCACACACCAGCAAACAAATGCGGATAGCGACTCATCATGTCACTCTCCATCTCCCAAGTGAGATTCGGCCCATTCGTGTGTTTCCATCGGACAAGCACTAACTCAACCATCTTACGTCGCAACTTCTTAGTCTTTCGGTCAACGATTGCCTCCGGTTCCTCAATTAACCTTTTATACTCATCGATCTTCAACTCCGAAAGTGGAATTATGTTGGGAACTTCTCCCGTGAACTTCCTCAAATAACACACATGAAAAGTGTTATGAATTCCATTCAGTTCTTCTGGTAGTTCGAGCTTGTAAGCTTGGTTCCCAATCCTCTGAAGAACTTTAAACGGTCCAATAAACCTTGGACTTAACTTTCCCCTTTTACCAAATCTTATAAGTCCCTTCCATGGCGAGACTTTAAGCAAAACCGAATCTCCAACTTCAAAAGTCATCGGTCTTCGCTTTTTGTCAGCATAGCTCTTTTGACGGTCCTGAGCTGCTAACATTCTTTCCTTAATTATTTTCAACTTTTCTGCAGTTTGATGGACTATCTCCGGCCCCATAAACTGCTTTTCCCCAACCTCAAGCCAACAAGACGGCGTACGCCACTTCTGTCCATACAATGCTTGATAAGGTGCTATCTTTATGCTCGAATGAAAACTATTATTATAGGAAAATTCTACCAAAGGCAAATGTTCATCCCAATTACCTAGGAATTCCAAGGTACACGCTCTCAGCATATCTTCAAGTGTTTGTATCATCCGTTCGCTCTGACCATCAGTCTGCGGATGGTAAGCTGTACTTAGACACAACTTGGTACCCAATTCCTCTTGTAGACTTTTCCAAAATCGTGAGGTGAAACGACTATCACGATCCGACACAATCGTTAACGGAACACCGTGAAGCCTCACAATTTCCTTTACGTAAGAATTCGCAAGCTTTTCCATAGACCATTTTTCATTGGCTGCTATGAAATGCGCACTCTTAGTGAATCGATCAACGACCACCCAAATCATGTCGTGACCACTTTTTGTTCTGGGTAGTTTAGTGACAAAACCCATAGCAATGTCTTCCCACTTACCCATAGGCACAGGTAATGGTTCTAAACTCCCGTATGGTTTCTGATGTTGTGCCTTGACTCTTGCACAAGTCACACACTCGGCCACATACTTCGCGATGTCGAGCTTCATCGTCGGCCACCAATAATAGGGTTTCAGGTCCCTATACATTTTTGTGCTACCGGGATGAATCGAGTACATGGTTTTGTGAGCTTCTCCCATCAGAAGATCTCTGACTCCTCCTGTCTTAGGTATCCAAATCCGATCTTGGAACACCTTCAGTCCATGACTGTTTATACCGAACACCAACGTTTTGTTGGAATAGTGTCTAAGCCCGTAACTATATTTGGTATGTACTTGACTCGATTGTGCATGGTCCTTTTGGGTTGCCTTCTCCATAGCAACTTGACAAGGTAATTTAAGGAGAAAGAGAGAGTATTATGATTTATTAATATGTTATATGAATAATATATTAAAGGATAAATCATATTTATTTAATTAGTATTGGTCATAAATTAATTAAGAATTAATTTAGTGTTCAAAAGAGATTAATTGAATAAAGGGGTATAAACTGTCAAATGTGTGATAGTTGAGTTTTAGGTTAAGGAAACCTAATGGGCTTAAGGGGGAACGAAATTATGATGGGTAACCATCATATTTTCGTTCAAGGGCCTTATTCCAGAAGGTTCCATGGGCTGCTTGGTGGTTAAGCTGTCCATTAGGGTTTAGAGTGAAACCCTAGTAATCTGCAACTATAAATATGACCCCTAGGGCATGAATTCGGCTACCACTTGATTCCAAGAGTACCTTAGGCCGAATTCTAGCCTCCCTCTTCCTCTCTCATATTGCCTTCTTGCTTGTGGGGTTTGTGAACCATTAGAGGAGTTGCATTTGTGACTCTAGGCTCAAAAGAAGAAGCTATACAAGATCTAAGCCAACAATTGAAGAGGTAAACATCTAGATCTGATTCTATATGTTAGTTATGTTGTTTATATGCTAGATTAGGGTTTGTAAGTCTTGGAATCAAAGCATGTTCAATAGTGAAACCTAGATCCAAGCATTAGGGTTTGTATGAGCACATAGGAATATTTCTTATGCATAAATCCCATCAGTGGTATCAGAGCTTTGATTGGTTTCAGTTGTATGTGATGCTTAACTGCTTTATTTGCTGAGAAAACGATTTTTGGTCCCTGCCCGACTCAACTCGGCGAGTCACTGCCTGGACTCGGCGAGTTGGCCCCTACTCGGTGAGTCCAGGCCTGACTCGGCGAGTCAGTTCGTCAGAATTAGGGTTTTTTGGGTTTTTTGGCTGCTGTTTTGACTTGGACTTGATACTTAATTGTTTTATGAAGTTAAAATCCGAATTTTATCTATATTAAGTGTTTATCCTTGCCAAAAGAATAGATAATTTCAAATCTTTTTAAATATTAGTTATTCATGTGATAAATATGGATTATTTAAAAATTATTTGGTAATTATCTGATGACTAAAATTGAGATTAGGTCAAATATATATAATTATGAAATTAATTGGTTAATTTGAATTATTTGTTATTTGATCCCTTTATGTTTTAAAAAGTTCAAAACTTGTCCTCAAGTTTTGAAATTTGAATTTTGTAATTAAAAGTTTAATTTTGAATAATTTAAATTTCAAACCCTTAGAATTTTACAAGTTTAAAATTCAACCCTATACTATTATATATTACAAGCTTAATTAATATATATAGGTATAACTTAAATGCTAGTCTTACCGTTAGTAGGCCTCATTCACGAAGCCGGTCTATAAGGTGGGTATAAGGTTGTTGCCTATAAAATGGCGCTTAATGGGTGTACACTCACACCTACCGCTTGCTTGACTGGTGGAGGGTCGTTAGCCGAACGGGTAGGATAGGGCAACCCTCTCCTCATTAAAAGTATAATGTTGAATATAAAGTAACTACATGTTTTTTTTTTGCAAATTCCCATTCCTAGTTACTTTAGGGTAAAATGTGAAAATGATGCTAATCCATGGAATTACACTTTGTACCCTTGTCAAACGTTGATGGAGTGCGTGTGGTTAACCGGCACATCAATTTGGGGATGACATAGGTAGCGAAGGGTGACTTGATGTTTGTCATAGATCAATGGAGCGTGTGTGGTTTACCGGCACATTGATTAGGTGATAATGACATTGAGTGCACCACGTTAATTCGCATGGTTATTCACAAATTTGTTTGCAATCCTCGGCATCCCAGTCGCAAATTTGAAATGCATATCGAGATTTAAACATGCCATTGAAAAGTTCAATGAATCTCAAAGATCTAGGAGTTTTCAATACATTTAAAACCTAAATTGCTTTTTCGTTTTTCATGGTGAGAATTAGTGAATCGTCATTCACTTACCTTCAAATTATTTACTTTTAGAGTACGGCATCCCTTTCTAAGTTGTAGATAATGTTGTTGGATCCTAGCCCTAATTTCTCATTTGGGTGTTTAATTAGGGATTCAATTCTAATCAAACTTTGTTCCTTTCTTTTTCAGATGTCTGCTAACAACAACAACAACAACGCTTCTGGGTCATTCTCGTTGATGAACTTGTGTCAGAAAGTGACATTTGATGGTTCAAACTTCAACGAGTGGATGAGGTACATTCGCATGATCACACGCTACGAGGACAAAGAATATGTCCTCGATGAAAAGCTTGAGAAGATCATCCCAGATGTTGCTACTCCTGAGGAACTGGCCGCCTTTGAGGCCCACGAGCGTGATGCCACGAAAGTTCACTGCATCATGCTGGCCACCATGAACCTCGAACTCCAAAAGTCCTATGAGGACATGTATCCATATGAAATGCATCAGGATTTGCTGGACAGGTATCACCAGAGCGCGAGGCAAGAGCGCTATGAGATCATTACTAACATGATCACCGCTAAGATGGGGAGTGGAGAATCCCTAACCTCTCATTTGCAGAAAATGCAGAGGTATGTTGATCGTCTTCTCAAACTTAATGTTAAGTTTGATGAGGATTTGGCTATCGACATAATCCTCCACTCCTTGCCCTCATGCTACAATCAGTTTAGGATGACCTACCATATGAACAAAGAGGAGGTCTCCTTGAGCAAGCTCCAAGGACTTTTGAGGACTGCTGAGAGCAACCTCAAAGACAAATCCGTTGCACCGTCCCCTGCTGTGGCCGCTCCTGTGATGGCAATAGGTCAAGGAAAGGGCAAAAAGAGGAAGGCTCCATGTAAGAGCCACCATAAGGGGAAACCCCGTGATGGTTCGTCCTCAAGTGGGACCAAAGCTGGCTCCGTTAAACCCTCTTCCGATCCTAAAGAAGCAGAGTGCTTCTATTGCCACCAAAAGGGCCACTGGAAGCGAAGCTGCCCTCAATATCTGCAGGACATAAGAGATGGGAAGATCAAGCCCACATTTGCAGGTATGTATTCTATTAAATCTAATAACTCATCATTTGCTACTTCATGGGTTCTTGATACAGGATGTGGTTACCACATTTGTTCTGATTTGCAGGGCCTAAAAAGAAGTAGGGAGATGGAGCATGGGAAGATGAACCTGATTATGGGAAACAGAAGATCTTCGCCTGTGACCAAAGTCGGTGTTTATTCTTTAGTGTTGAGTAATGGGTTAGGAATAGATTTAGAGAATTGCTGTTATTCGCCAGATATGGCAAGAAACATTATTTCTTTTCACGGGTTGTTTAGACAAGGTTTCAGATATTCGTTTGATAATAATAATGGTTCTATTAATGTTTATTTGAATGGTGTCTTTTATTTCAATGCATTACCTTGTAATGGGATTTATGAATCTGTGATGATTGTTGATAATTTTGGAAATAATGTTTTGAATATTGATTCGTCTACTAGTCTAGACAAAGCATGCTTGTGGCATTGTCGCCTTGGCCATGTCAACAAGAAACGCATAGCCCAACTCCAAAAGGATGGAGTGTTGGAGTCATTCGACCTTAGGGACGATGACACGTGTGAGTCTTGTTTACTTGGGAAGATGACCAAGTCACCCTTTACTGGCACTTGTGAAAGGGGTGAGGGTTTATTGGATCTCATACACACCGATGTGTGTGGGCCCTTTAGATCCACCACAAGGGATGCTTGCCGCTTCTACGTGACTTTTACATATGATTATAGCAGATATGGATATATCTACTTGATCAAGCAAAAGTCGGAAACCTTTGAAAAGTTCAAAGAGTTTAAGAATGAAGTGGAGAATCAGCTGGGCAGGAAAATCAAGATGCTTCGGTCAGACCGAGGAGGAGAGTACCTAAGTCTTGAGTTTCACGACTATCTAAAAGAATGCTGAATCGTTTCGCAATTGACGCCTCCGAGAACGCCACAATTGAATGGTGTGGCTGAGAGACGTAATCGGACCTTGTTGGACATGGTTCGTTCTATGATGAGTCGGACTTCGTTACCAATAGCTTTCTGGGGGTATGCCTTAGAGACTGCCGCCCACATACTTAACTTAGTTCCCACCAAGAAGGTTTCCAAGACTCCTCACGAGATGTGGACAGGGAAGGCTCCCTCGTTGGCACATATCAAGGTTTGGGGTTGCGAGGCTTTCGTAAGACGAGAGACTCACGACAAACTAGAACCTCGTAGTGAGAAGTGTTATTTCATTGGCTATCCGCAGAAGTCTTTTGGCTACCTTTTCTATAGACCGAGTGACAATGTTGTCTTCGTTGCTAGAAGAGGGGTTTTCCAAGAAAGGGAATTAATAAGCCAAGAAGACAGTGGGAGGCAAATTGAACTTGAAGAGATTCAAGATCAAAGCGATGAAGGAACCTCGGACACTGGCACTCAACTTGAGGAGGAAACTCCTGTTGAACCTATTTACGAGTCCCTACCTCTTCGACGTTCCACTAGGGCTAGTTTTCCACCCCAGTTTTATGGTTTTCATATTACTACTGAAGGGGATACATTTATTAGTGATAGTACACTAGTAAATTTGGATGAACCTAGCAGCTATAAGGAAGCCATGGCAGGCCCAGAGTCTGCAAAATGGAAAGAGGCTATGGACAGCGAGATTCAGTCCATGTACGACAACCAAGTTTGGAATTTGGTTGATAATATACCGGGTCGTAAGACAGTCGGGTGCAAGTGGATCTTCAAGAAGAAGACGGACATGGATGGGAAAGTGCATACTTATAAAGCGCGATTGGTTGCGAAGGGCTTTACTCAAACTCCCGGAGTTGACTATGATGAGACCTTCTCGCCAGTTGCGAAGATAAAGTCTATTAGGGTGATGCTTGCCATAGCTGCGTTTCATGATTATGAAATATGGCAGATGGACGTAAAAACCGCTTTCCTTAATGGAAAGTTGGCTGAGGATGTCTACATGAATCAGCCAGAGGGTTTTGTCGATGGGAAGCATCCAAATAGAGTATGCAAGCTTGAGAAATCCATTTATGGATTGAAACAAGCATCTCGCAGGTGGAATCTTTGTTTTGACGAGAAGGTTAAAGAGTTTGGCTTTCTGCGAAGCGAAGATGAATCTTGTGTGTATGTCAAAACCAGTGGGAGTATAGTAAGCTTCCTCGTATTGTATGTCGACGACATACTACTCATAGGAAACGATATCCCAACCTTGCAGGAGGTCAAGTCCTGGCTTGGGAAATGTTTCGCTATGAAGGACCTCGGAGAGGCTACTTATATTCTGGGAATAAGAATAGTTAGAAACAGGGAAAAGAGACTGATAGGACTCAGTCAGGATACATACTTGGAAAAGGTACTAAAGCGTTTTAGTATGGAAAAATCCAAGAAAGGGGAGTTGCCAATCCAAAGCAATACCAAGCTGAGTAAGACTCAGAGCCCGAGCACAGAGACAGAGATAGCTGACATGAGTCGAGTACCTTACGCTTCCGCAGTAGGCTCTATCATGTACGCTATGACTTGTACTCGCCCTGATGTGGCCTTCGCCTTGAGCATGGTCAGCTGATATCAAGGGAACCCTGGCAGAGCACATTGGATTGCAGTTAAGAATATTCTTAAGTACCTTCGGAGGACCAAGGAATGGTTTCTAGTCCTCGGTGGGAGTGATGATTTAAGGGTACAAGGGTACAGTGACGCTAGTTTTCAGACGGATCGGGATAACTTCCGATCACAGTCGGGCTGGGTCTTTACCCTAAATGGAGGAGCAGTGACTTGGAAAAGTTCCAAGCAAGAGACCGTAGCTGATTCAACGTGCGAATCAGAGTATATTGCGGCGAGCGAAGTGTCAAAGGAGGCTATATGGTTGAAGAACTTCATTGGAGACCTTGGAGTTGTGCCATCCATAAAAGAGCCGATGGAAATTTTCTGTGATAATGAAGGTGCGGTTGCCTTGACCAAGGAACCGAGAGATCATGGCAGATCTCGACATATTGACAGAAAATACCATTTTATCAGACATCGGGTAGAAGAGGGACTCCTCGTTGTGAAGAGGGTATCATCAGAAGAGAACCGAGCAGATCCCCTTACGAAGGGACTGAGTAGGGTCAAACACTTGCAGCACGCTAAGAGCATTGGGCTGAAGGATGATATAAGGTTGGATTAGATAGGAAATGTGTAATAGATAGTTTGTACTTGACATTTGATGAATAAATGAAATTGTATTATTTATGAGTAAAGTTACTATCTTATGTTGGTTATTTATCTATTGTTTCCATTTTGCATGTTTTGACTTCCTGAATGATATGATTATTCAAAAAGGTCCACAGTCGGTCATATTTTGGAAGTAGATATGAATTAAGACTGTCATGAATTGTTTGTAGATTGTCTGAAAGGTTTTGGACATAGCAAAGGTTTGCTGCAAAGTTCATGAGTGCTTGTGAATATGAGTTGAGCATTGGATTAAACCCGAGTTTGCTGTATCACTTAGTGGTGTTTTATCTTAAGTGATCGCAAAGTGATAACATCATATAGTCTTAAAACTTAGAGATATGGTTGTTATTTGCTGGTTGGTTATACATTGATAATGTGTAAACGCATCAGTAACTTGATGTTATAAAACACATTATTGTGTGTGATCCATTAGCAAATGATAGATGCATATGAGTCGAAGTTGATCTGTTCCTTTTATTCTATGAGGATAAAAGTGATATATTGGCCATTTGATGATTTGGTTTGACTTATGTGCCGGGCCCGGTCAGAATGAAGTTGATGTGTTCAACTAAATTCTATGTCAAACAAATCGGAAATCAAGGAACTACTGCTGGACAATAAGCATTGTCAGCATAATATCCAGAACAGAGGATTATACGATCCCTTATCTAAAGGACAAGTTGATCAGAGTTGACAACGAAGTATAAGAGCTACGATTGCTAATCGGATTCTGAAGTCATATGTGAGATATAGTTACTAGACTTATCCAAGTGGGAGACTGTTGGAATAGTGTCTAAGCCCGTAACTATATTTGGTATGTACTTGACTCGATTGTGCATGGTCCTTTTGGGTTGCCTTCTCCATAGCAACTTGACAAGGTAATTTAAGGAGAAAGAAAGAGTATTATGATTTATTAATATGTTATAAGAATAATATATTAAAGGAGAAATCATATTTATTTAATTAGTATTGGTCATAAATTAATTAAGAATTAATTTAGTGTTCAAAAGAGATTAATTGAATAAAGGGGTATAAACTGTCAAATGTGTGATAGTTGAGTTTTAGGTTAAGGAAACCTAATGGGCTTAAGGGGGAACGAAATTATGATGGGTAACCATCATATTTTCGTTCAAGGGCCTTATTCCAGAAGGTTCCATGGGCTGCTTGGTGGTTAAGCTGTCCATTAGGGTTTAGAGTGAAACCCTAGTAATCTGCAACTATAAATATGACCCCTAGGGCATGAATTCGGCTACCACTTGATTCCAAGAGTACCTTAGGCCGAATTCTAGCCTCCCTCTTCCTCTCTCATATTGCCTTCTTGCTTGTGGGGTTTGTGAACCATTAGAGGAGTTGCATTTGTGACTCTAGGCTCAAAAGAAGAAGCTATACAAGATCTAAGCCAACAATTGAAGAGGTAAACATCTAGATCTGATTCTATATGTTAGTTATGTTGTTTATATGCTAGATTAGGGTTTGTAAGTCTTGGAATCAAAGCATGTTCAATAGTGAAACCTAGATCCAAGCATTAGGGTTTGTATGAGCACATAGGAATGTTTCTTATGCATAAATCCCATCACGTTTTGCCCAAACGTTCCTCCTTCCGGTCATTCTTCTCAGAAGCTTCGCCTTGAGCTTTCTTTATACTTTCCAAAATAGTCGAGACAACTTCAATTCTCAATGCTCTTGGCCTTCTCTTTTCAAGATTGACCTTCCGACTGAGAGCATCAGCAACAATATTGGCTTTACCGGGGTGGTAAAGTATCTCACAGTCGTAGTCTTTAAGTAATTCCAGCCAGCGTCGTTGCCTCATATTTAATTCTTTCTGACCAAAAACATATTGGAGACTCTTATGATCAGTGAAAAGTTTGCACTTCGTGCCATAGAGGTAATGCCTCCAATATTTTCAGTGCGAAAACTACCGCTGCCAACTCTAAATCATGAGTCGGGTAGTTCTTTTCATGCTCTTTCAGCTGTCGAGACGCATATGCGATCACCTTATCCCTTTGGGTCAAAACGCAACCCAATCCAATCCCAGACGCATCGCTATAAACAGCGAAGTCTTCAACTCCATCGGGTAGAGAAGTATCGGTGCCTCGCATAGTTTCTTCTTTAGCTTCTCGAATGCTTCTTTATGCTTATCACTCCAAGCATAAGTAGCTCCTTTGTGGGTCAAAGCTATTAATGGACTAGCGATCGAAGAAAAGCCTTGGATAAACCTTCGGTAATATCCGGCTAATCCCAAAAAGCTTCGGATCTCCGTGGGACTTTTCGGTTGTTCCCGCTTCATCACAGCTTCGATCTTCGCTGGATCAACCATTATCCCTTCTTGGTTGACCACGTGACCCAAGAATTGGACTTCACAAATCCAGAAATCACATTTGGAGAACTTCGCATACAACTTCTCCTTCTTCAAGACTTCCAACACTTCTCGCAAGTGTCTGCCATGCTGCTCTTGGCTTTTCGAATAAATCAGAATGTCATCTATGAATACTATCACAGATTTATCAAGGAACGGATTACAAACTCTGTTCATTAAATCCGTGAATGCTGCTGGAGCATTGGTTAGTCCAAACGACATAACCAAGAACTCATAGTGTCCATATCGCGTTCTGAATGCAGTCTTCTCTATATCCTGCTCTCTTACCTTTAGCTGATGATATCCTGACCTCAGGTCGATCTTTGAAAAATAACTGGAACCTTGTAGTTGATCGAATAGGTCATCAATCCTTGGCAATGGATATCTATTCTTTATTGTTGCCTTATTCAGCTCTCGGTAATCAATGCACATCCTCATGCTTCCATCTTTCTTCTTTACGAATAACACCGGAGCTCCCCAGGGTGATGAACTAGGTCTAATGAAACCTTTGTCCAATAACTCCTGAAGTTGCATCATTAGCTCCTTCATCTCCGTCGGTGCTAATCGATAAGGTGCTTTTGCAATTGGCGTTGTTCCGGGCAACAAGTCGATACGAAATTCCACTTGTCGATCGGGCGGTAATCCAGGAAGATCTTCGGGAAATACTTCCGGATAATCACACACAACAGGAATATTTTGCATCACCTTCTTTTCCTTCTTAGCATCGATCACAAATGCTAAGTATGATGTACACCCCTTGGTCAAACATTTTCTGGCTTTCATTAGAGAAATGATTCCAGAGTTTACTCTGCGTTTATCTCCGTACACCATAAACGATTCCTTCCCAGGCGGATTCACTTTCACTATTTTCTTCTTGCATAAAATTTCGGCATCATTGGCGCTAAGCCAATCCATTCCCAAAATGATGTCGAAACCGTTAAGTTCGATAGGCAATAATTCCTCGTGGAACTTATTCCCATTCAGATCAATTAAGATGTTTTTCATACGATGGCTAACAGGTACAAACTTGCCACTAGCAACTTCGACTAATAAAGCATTATCTAGTCTAACAACAGGCAAAGCTAGCTTTCTACCAAATTCATGCGATATAAAGGAGTAGTTGGCTCCAGAATCAAATAAAATTTGGGCAGGCAATTTGTTAACGAGAAAGGTACCTGAAGCGACATCAACTTCATCTTTAGCAGCTTCCAGTGTCATCTGGAATGCTCTCGCCTTTGGCTTTGGTGGAATGTTGGGTCTTGCTGCTTCCTTCTTCTTCGGACAATCCCTTGAGATGTGCCCCTCTTCACCACAACCATAACAAACATTCTTGGTGAAGGTGCATTCGTTGGCATAATGCCCTAGCTTTCCACATTTGAAGCATGTGGTTTCCCCGCCACACTTCCCATAATGCTTCTTCTTGCACTTGTCACACCATTTCGCTTCTACCTTTCCTCCACTTCCCCTCGAACTAGACTTCGAGAATTTACTTTTCTTGCTGGACCCTGAAAATCCATCGATTTTCCTTTTCTCGCCAACCTCTGACCTTTCCAGACCTTTTTCCCTGATCTGGGTCTCAACATTTCTAGCAGCCCAGATGGCGGCTTTCAATGTGGTTGTTTGCTTAACCATTGGACCATAGTCCGCTGGTAATCCAAGGGCAAACTTGTTGACCTTAGAGAGTTCTGTAGGCACCAAATATGGGATAAACTTCATCTTTTCTGTGAAACTTGCAGCGTATTCAGTAACGCTCAATTTCCCTTTCTTCAAATTCTGAAACTCATTACTGATTTCCAGAAGGTCCTGCTCGGAGCAGTATTGCAGTTTTAGTTGTTCCACAAAGTCTTCCCAAGACATTTTGCTTGCTTCTCCCTTGGGCATAGAGTCAGCTAACAGCTTCCACCAACTCAACACGCCATATTTTAGCAGAGGGATCGCAAGAGCGGTCTTCTACCTGTTGCTGCATTCGCAACTTTCAAACATAGTCTCCATTTCAGAGACCCAGTCCATAACTTGCACCGACGTCGGGCTTCCGGATAGACATGGTGGTTTGGATGCCATGAAATCCTTATACTTGCACCCACGACCATCATTTCCTCCATACTGGTTATTGCGTCTAACCACTGGTTGTTCGTCTTGACCAATGATTCCACTAAAGTTTTCTCCTTCAGATTGCCCTCCATTCTCCTCGGGCTCTTCCGCTTGAATTGACGGTTCTTCACGATTCTGCCTAAGCAGGCGTCTTGTTTCTTCCATCTGACGATCCAACATCACTTGAATCATCATTTTGTACACCAGCCATTGTTATCGGCTCAGGTGCATCAGCTACAACAGGTACTTGTTGAATTACAGGCGGTTGATTCCTGTTTTCATCAGCATTTCCAACTCCGCTTCTTGTTCTCACCATTTTTGATCTACACACCGAATAATTTCACCTTATTACTCCAAACGATTACATGCTAGTTCTAATATCGTATACATACGCTTAGAATCCTAAGCACATAAACCTTCAGATCCGGTTGGCAACAAACCGTAGATCCGAACAAACAATATCATATATGGCAACATATAACATTTAGCACATAAAAGCATTTTAGGCAACCTTCCTAAAATAAACTAGTGCTCGTGTCTAAAATTTATCAGACACACATCTCACAATCTCCACTTAGCATACTAAGTTTAAGTCTAGAAATCCTACAAATTCCTAGTTCGCTTAAACTAATGCTCTGATACCAACTGTGACATCCCCAAAATCTCGGCCAGAAAAGACCGATTTCATTTATGCTTTTTAAACATTTTCAGAGTAAATCCTTTTAGTTTTAAAAGAGTTGCGGAATTTGTTCCCAAAAACAGAACATGATAAAATAGATATTTATCAAAACATTTCATATAGAAATATGATTTCATTTCATACTCAAAAGTCGGGATGTCATGTTCCGATATAGATCATAAAGCATAAACGATAACATTACAAGTCGTTCAACAAATATATACATATACAGACTTGTAAACAAAAACAACTTGATGATTCGCCCATCTTAAGCTCTTGCGCCACTTCCTGTAATACAAATCAACTGAGTGAGTCAGGCTTGGGAGCCTGGTGAGCATATAGGGTTTTCAAACCCACAATAATTATATTTAATTTCATCAATCAACAATAAACCCGATTACCCATTCCCGTTATCCTCACCTTACGTTCCTAAAAATAACGTCTATTATAAGGAACTTATTTCAAGATTTTCATCGGGACGGACATTACTGCAGAGGGGCTTCCTCAACAATAAGTGTCCTAAAGGCAACCATGTGGGGGATAGAGTACACCGGTGAACACGTCGTTCACAACACCTACAGGTAATGAGCCTGCTAGTGTTCCACAGGACAGTCTAGAATAGTCCGTGGTCGTCATCCATACTCCGCTGAATGACTAGAATAACACCAATAACACCGAGGCCTCTCATCTGTTTATTTCACACCAATTATCTACCCATGTTCTACCCAACATATTAGTAGATAAAAAAAATATACATTTTTATACATTGTTTATAAAACCTGTATAGCATGCTTTAATCAATACATATTCCACATAACAGATGAGGCATACACCCATAACACGTATTTCATAGAGAATATACATTCACACATATAACCACAAAATATATATACACGTAGCACATATTTTATATTAAATACTTCATAATATTGCGTTGGAGAGAAAATAACTACACACTCACTTGATCAGAAGATGATCCGACAGCACTACGGCTTATAGAAGTAGCGTCTCTCCGTAGATCTGGAAGATCTTCACAAAAACCGGCTCCTTGCGGGCAGGGCTTCGGCTCGGGAATAACACTCTTCGGGATTCTCGGGGCTTCGGATCTCGCTTCGGGGCTCGGGGATATTACCGGGGCTTCGGGGTATAGTCGGCACGCAAATCGAGGCAAAAGGGCTAGAGAGAATGAGGAATTTGCAAAGGAAACTCGGCTGCTTCGGATCTCCTTTTATAGGTGTTGAACCCTTGCACGTACGCGGGGCGTACGCCTCGGTGGTCGTCAGCGCTTACGTCACCGGTCCATCTTCGTCATTGCATACGACTCACTACTCCGTAGAACTCGAGTGCCCTACGCTATACACGGGGCGTACAGCAGTACGCGCTGCGTACTTCGGATAGACTGCCTCATCCTTCTTCGGATAATATCGGAGGTTAAATAAAAATAAATATTAAATATTTATTAATCTTCAAAAATTCATATCTCCTTCATATGAACTCCGTTTTCGACGTTCTTTATATCCATGCGAAGGTGAGACTACGCTCTACAACTTTCGTTTAGACTCCGTCAGCTAATTTTGACTTTTATTTTTATTAATTATTTTTAGAAGGCTCGGACAGGAAAACTTCGTTATAAAATCATAATTTCTTCGTCCGACGTCCGTTCTCGCCTATCTTTTCATCGTTTCGCTACTAACAACAAGATCTTCGATTCTCATTTAGATTGATTCGGCTAGAAATCGCTCGATCTCAAATCGAGTATTCGGGCTGCATACTGCTAAGTCAAAACTTAGAAAAATCATAACTTCCTCATACGAAGTCAGATTTGGGCGTTCCTTTTATGCACGCTCTCGGTTTAACGAAATCTACCACTTTCGTTTAGATTGCTAAGGCTAAATATCGCTCTATCTTAAATTCATATTCTACGTCACTCGGCGTCGTGCCGGTTCTGTCGCGAAACTTCGACAGGTCATAACTTCTTTGTTATAACTCGGATTTTGGCATTCCTTATATCTCCGGAATCCTTGTTTCAACCACTACAACTTTATGCAAAGATATCGGGCTTATCTTACACTTTAATTTTGACGCTTATTTTATTCTTAATTTAATTACATCACATAATACACAAATTCACAAATAATACATTTTATTATTTCAAATTGGGGTTACAATGGTTAACCTAGACTATTACATTGCTAAAAATGGCAAGCCTAGAAACACGGGCGTTACAGAGTTCGACAGAGGCTTTAAGAGTTACGATTGCCAGTTGGTTTTTGAAGTCATACCCAATAATAG
The DNA here is from genome assembly GCF_051521515.1 of Lactuca serriola. Lineage (NCBI taxonomy): Eukaryota > Viridiplantae > Streptophyta > Magnoliopsida > Asterales > Asteraceae > Lactuca > Lactuca serriola. Next base: position 54,146,954 of record NC_136413.1, read on the forward strand.
TTTTAGACTTATCCAAGTGGGAGACTGTTGGATTAATGTCTAACTACATAACTATATTTGGTATGTACTTGACCCGACCCGACATGGTCCATTTGGGTTGCACTTCACCGGCACAATTTATATGGATAGTCTTTTGAGAATAGTATATTTATGATTTATATTACTACATTATAAGTTCTAATATATTAATATGAAATCATATTATTTAATTAGTATTGATCAAGAATTAATTAAGTGATCAAAAGGAACTAATTAAATATGGACTCTTATATATATATATATATATATATATATATATATATATATATATATATATATATATATATGGAATGGGCCAAGTTCATTTAGGTTGGGCTAAGCTATCATGGATAGTCCATGGAGTTTTAAACCATGGATCCTATGAAATGAAATGTCATGGGTATTAGGGTTTACATGGATGTAACCCTAATCCTCCATACTATATAAAGAGGCATTTGGCACAAGAAATGGCACTAGTGTATGAGGACATAAGAGTGGGTTGTATGTCATCTAACTAGAACTTTGTAGTATAGGTGCTTCATAATATGCTAGTTAGGATGAAACCTTGGAATATTTAATATTTGCATGTATAATAGAGAAAACATAGATCTAAGGTTTATAGGGTTGCATGTACACCATAAGAGTGTTAGAATGCTCAAAACCCAACAAATTTAAGTTCAACAGTAGTAGATAATTTCATATCTAATAGAGGCTTCGTCTGATTCCTTTCGTATGTATGACCCTGCCAAAAGGTAGATAGGTTCTTGTGCATTCCCATATTCTTTAAAAATGTATATAATCTTTATCTGACAAAGTTTATTCAAGAGGTGATCATTAATGTTTATTTTAAAGATATAACTTCATTATCCTCTTCATGTCCACCTTTCCCACCATCTAAATGGATTCAACATCTTCAATAGAAACCACATCATTTTCAGGGTGTCTGGTTATTCCTCCCAAATCTAATAAAAAATGTCATGTTGGTGGTTTACATACATATCGAATCTCTTTTTTCTTTTAGCGGCTTCAAGAAACTCATTAAAATCGCACTCATTCTATATAGAATGCAATCCCTAAGCCAAAATTACTTCAGGTACAAAATAATACACATAGTTTGGTAAATTATTCAAGAAAATGATGACAACAGAGAAGATCATGTTGTTCACATTAATGTCACGTATAAATGCTCTGGTTGCATCAAAATACATCACCAGGGAGGGTGAGAATGTCATTATAGTATACATCAAAGATTGGTATTGCCTCTTCTGACATGGTTGATTACATTTCAGGAACACATGCGATTAATGGTGTTGGAATAGTGTGGCGTAAGGCTTAGTTAATGAACTGCAATTGCCCATTATCCTCTAATTTAGGGTGTAATAGATGGCCTATCGACATTCCATGTGGACACCTCATGTATAATATATTTCTCATTAAAAAAAACTATAAAATCAAAGATGATCGGTTAAACCTGACGTAGCCGGTAAAACGGAATTAATGTGAATATATATATATATATATATATATATATATATATATATATATATATATATATATACCTTAATAAACATTTACACTAAAATGCTAAATTTTAAGAGATACATACCAAATTGCAATACTTACAATCACTTTATTCAATATTTTGACCAAATAACACCCTATTCGTCCAACAATCTCTCCAGTTTATCGCCTAATACCTTCAAATCGGGCTTTGACCCAGCCCTTTAATCCTTTATTAAGTCAAATCCTAAGAATCACACGATCTCGCCTAAAATATTGTGATTTTGTTATGCCTTCCTTATATATAGAGAGTCAATACCACAAAGGTACAAAGCAGTCATCTCCAAACAAACTATCATTGTGTTGCCCATTTGCTGTCACTATTAGCTCTGGTATATATAAACCACCGTATCACCACCACTCTTCCTCCTTCTCCGCCTCTAGAAACCACTGCACCACAACCAATAAACCATCATCGCTGGTATATTTCTCTCTAAAACCACACTCCACCTTTAGCTCCACTTAGTGCCACCACATCTTAATCCCAAATCAATTCTCATCAAACTTTCTCTCATCGTATTTTTAAGGTTTTGGTGAACTCCATCACCACTAATAAACCTAAACCGATTATGTGGTCACTATGCTTTGATCGGTAACCCAAATAATCCTTTGTAAATTGCCAAATATGCCTCATCTAAATGCTCTCCAGTTCCATGGCCATCACGGATAACCACACCAATTACCCGAATTCCATATTCTCACTAACCCACATCTGATCCATCTGTTCCTTTTGAATTATGAATACACACCCCATTCTCTGCCTCACCCTAACCCTAATCCTAGACATAACGACGGAGCCACCCACCTGACCATTCATGCCCGAGCTCATTGTGTAGGTTAGCGCCGTTGGTCTCTTGTCCAGCACTTGAAAAAACCAGATAACTCCTTTTGTACTAACAACGAAACAAGGTTTATTATAAGCATTTGTTTGAGTGGTTGCAACTGGGTACTTCGATACATGTTTTTGTGATTCTGTTGTCCTTTTATTTTGTTTCTATATCTTAGGATGATTCTAATAAATACTATTCATATTGATTTTTTTGAACCTATATGAGTGTTGGCAGTTTTGGAAATAAGAGAGGTCTATAAGGGCGATTTGATAATATGTTTGGCAACTTGTGGAAAGGGATGGACAATTGGTAACTATTGGAAAATGATGGTTATCGAAAAAGAATTTTTGCTGGGTGAGTTGTTGTTTTTGGATGCAAGGGTATTTTTTGAATATTATTTGTCAATTATGTGAATCATAATCATATTATTTAGATGCATTCCTATTTTTGGATCAATTTCTATTTCTTTGAACTTTAAAATTCATTTACTATGTAAAGATGTGAGTTGGTTGGATTTTTAGGTGTGAGTGTACTATAATTGTGATAATTTAGTACTTTGATATGTGTTTGGTAAGATAAACACATAACATTAGTTTTGTGACAACAAAGATGACTTGGTTTTTAAAGGCCAAGCTCCAGGTTAGACATTATTGGAGAAAGCATTGAGATTTTGATAAGGTATGTATGCTAATTAGGTTATGGCATTCTAATTTTTTTTTTATTTCTAGAAAGAACATTTAAATTTGATTTACTAACTTTGAATTTATATATTTTTGACTGATCTCTTTGAGTAATGTTTGGTATGGTGTAGTTCTTTCATGTGGTGCTATTTATTATATTTGGTATATGTTTTAGCCAGATAGGTTTGGGGTATCTCTTGGGCCTTATAAAATAAAGTTCACATTTATTCCAATAATAAGTTTTTTTTTTGTTTTTCAGCTCCTACAAACAATTAGGTTATTTGTTGATTTTAATTTATATTATAAAGTTCACATTTATTCCAATAATAAGATTTTTTTTGTTATTCAGCTCCAGGAGACAATTAGATTATTTGTTGGTTTTTATGGTATTATGTGAAAGGAGAGGAGAAATATGGTGTGGTGTGGTGTTGACTAAAGAATTGTGGTTGTGGCTTCAACTTCAACCAACAGGTAATAGCCTTGATCAACTAACTCTTTCATTTTGTGGTTGTAAAAAAAACTTCATTTAGCGGTTTCATTTAGGTTTTATTGTATCAAAATCTTATACTCTTATTTATCTTACATAAATGTTTTAAACACCCTATATTCAAAGAGATGTTTGCGATTTAAAATCTATATATTCGAGAAAAAAATAAAAGAAATTTGTAATAGGGGTGGCCATACGCTTAATATTGCATTATGTTGCATTAACACTATTTTTTATAACTTTATTGTAGATATTTTCTTATTAAAGTATTGTACTTTGAAAGTACAATGCTATAATTAGGTGAATGTTTTCAAATTATACTGCTTCCAAACTACAATGCTTTAATATGTTGCAAATTTCATTATCTTTAACTAAAGTTTTTCTTATTTAAAACTTTTTTTAATTACTTGGCATACCTGAGATATTATTCATAAGAAGATAGTTCCCTTTTAACCAATTTTTTTTTTTTATATATTCTTTATGATTTTAACAGGTTGAAGTGACAAACGCTTGTCCTAAGAAACAAATATAAACATGACCGACAAGAACATGATTTGGGAACAAATAGTAATTGTCAATCTAATGGTGTTATTTGTAAGAAAATCTTAAAGATTATGAAGATTTTTATAAGAGTTACCTAATACTATAATTTGAATTAGATATCAAGGTCATTTTATGAAAAAAAATTGTATAATTACCAATATAGTCAGTGATGCATGAAGCTCATTGTTTAAATTCAATGATATATATTCATGACACCGACTTTAAGTTTTCACTTTATTATAAAAATAAATTTTGATTATTATGTGGTTGTTTGGGTTGCTTAATTATACTAATAGTCAAATCAAAACGGAGTTAATTATGTCTTTGGATAAGTTATAAAACTTCTTATTACCTTTTGTGCTATTAAAGTGTATTAATATAAAAAATGACATTTTGGTTTTGACAAAGTTTATTTACAAATAAATATAAAATGACAAAAAAGACAATGTAAAATGTCAAATTTTAATGCCTCATTGGTCGTGAAAAAAGAAAATCTAGCTCCTGTCGATATAGTTTATGATGAGTTTTTGAGTTATACTAAACGTTAAAACGGTTTTGATTTGATGTCAGTAATAACATTATTTCAGAATGAACTCGTTATTAATGTCAGTAATAATATTATTTCAGAATGAATTCGTATCTAGGTTTTTTTTGTATAAGTTAATTTTTTTTTCAAGTCTCACTCATTTAAAATACAATAAAGTTGCATGGAATATAAATAATAAGAGTATATTATACTATAATACACACTCAATCTGTTAGAATACACTCTCATTTTTCTAGATATGAATTCATTCTAAAAAGAATATTATTGTTGATATTAATACCGAATTTAATTAGTTTCCATAAAAAATAAATTATAAGTATGGATATCATTTCATATACATATATTTTTTATTAAATTCTTATTGGTATATTACAGCACACAATAAATGTGAGAACCTACTTCTCTCTCTCTCTCTCTCTCTCTCTCTCTCTCTCTATATATATATATATATATATATATATATATATATATATATATATAGGTAGGTTCAAATGTTTCTTACATCTATTGTGTACTAGAATGCACCAATAGAACTTTAGTATTAATTATGTGTATATTAAATGCTATCCAGAGTTATAACTCATTTTTATGGAAACCAATTAAATTCGTCATTAATGTCAACAATAATATTCTATACACTGTCGTTCTTAATATTTCATTCAACTTTATTGTATTTTAAGTGACTAAGTTCTGAAACAAAATACGAACTCATATATAAAACCTAGATACAAATTCATTCTGAAACAATATTATTGCTGACATTAATGACATATTTAATTCGTTATAATTATGGATATCATTTAATATACATATAATTATGGAAATCATTTAATATATATATTTATTTAATCAAATAATTATTTAATTTACCAAATTCTTATTGGTGCATTATAGCACACAATAAATATAAGAAGCAAAATAACCAAGCCTTTTATATATATATATATATATATATATATATATATATATATATATATATATATATATATATATATATATATATATATATATATATATATATATATATATATATATTACCTTTTAGGTTGTTTTTCCACTTATAAAGTACCCCACTTTTCTTCAAGAATTTGGATTACTCATTTTGTCCGAATTCAAAATACATATATCAGTATTTGCATATAAGAAAACATAACAGGCAATACGAACATCAATCCGTACAATGTCCAATACGCACTTTTCTTCAAGAATTTGGATTACTCATTTAGGTTGTTTTCCCCCCCCCCCCCCCCCCCCCCCCCCCCCCCCCTTTTAAAATCAAATTTTTGTGTAATCTGCATATAAGAAAACATAAATCAGTAAAAATTATTCCTCATTCATACGTCTACACATAACAGGCAATTCGAACACATAATCATAATATTTAAACACAACATTATTCAAACATACATATCACCATCATTATGACATGAACATTGCACTTGCAACCACACACATGAAAGCACACCAAGTTTCTAGTGAACTCCACACCACCACATATATATCCTGCACACATGAAAATCATCATTGTTAGATCATATCATTGATACTTCCAGATGCTAACCTTAAAGTTGTTTAAACAACTCAATTTGTCCAACACACTATCATGACTCATGAACATGCCTTTTTTTTTTTTTTTTAAATCAATCATGGCCGGTGGTGGACCATCTAATAGTCATACATGTTACTCGTTATTACTTATTAGCCACTACTTCTTATCTTCAACAGTTTGTGTTGAGGAACTTACAGAAAGGGGCAGTTGTCCACCTCTGGTTATCACCTTTAGTCCACTCCCAACAAAGAATTTTGGTGCCATCATGAATACCAGTGTCACCGATAGATGCATCAACATTAAGCTTAATCTTGTTCACCATTCTTACTGCGTGAAAACCATCACCCAAATCCTTGCTTTGTGTCCAAAGAACAGATTCGTCAAGCTTATCTGGGTTGTATTCCGTTAGCTGAACCTATAGAAGTATCCGTTGATGTTTCACAAAAAGAACTTTCGAGTAAACAAATATTTGCATATAGGAATCTAAAAGTATTCATAAACAATAGCTGAAATCCTAAGAATGAACTGAAAAACTTTCGAGTTCAGAGTCAGATTGAAACATCTAATGATTGTAAATGACGACATACCGGTTTAGCAGCACCGGTAGCGTGCTTCAATGCCTGTCCCGTAGCTTTATTGACCAGAGCAAAAGAGGGAAAACCCTCTTCGTCTTTGACTCTCGTGCTAAACTTCTCTTCCTTTATCCAATGCTGTGTGAAAAGGTGAAAAAAAAGTCAACTAAATAGAAGCATGTGAGTTTATTCGAATTCGGAAAAAGAGGGAATCAGAGGGTACCTGGTGATGATCGGAGGGGTTGGTGGGTGCGAGAACGACTTCTCCATTACGGATGGTGAGTGAGTAATTAGTCTTGATCTTGCTGTAAAACCTAACAGTGGGTTTATTGTCGGTGTACTTGGGGGTTTGGTGGGTGGTCTGGTGAGAGACATGGTGGACTATGGCTGCAGGTTGCGGTGGTGGTGGTGATGGTTGGTGATGGGAGGTAACATGGTGGGAAGGCTGTGGTGGTGGTGGTGATGGTTGGTGGTGGGCGGGAGCATGGTGTTGCGGTGGTGGTGGTGATGGCTGGTGGTGGGAGGGAGCATGGTGTTGCGGTGGTGGTGGTGATGGCTGGTGGTGGGTGGGAAGATGGTGGGCAGGTTGCGGTGGTGGTGGAGTTGGTTGGTAGGCATTGTGGTGGTGTCGAGGATCCATTTTTTTTCTAGATTTAATTGGGGTGTGTGTTGGAAGTTAAATAAGAAAAGAGATGAGGAGGGTAGTTAGAAGATTTTGTTGTTTTGGCCGGTGGAAAAAATCATGTGCCATTATTTCATTGGTTATTTATTTATTTATTTATTTTTTTATGACAAATGGCCACGTAGAAATTTTTTTATTTATATATTTCTGAAGAAAGAATTTATATATATGGTCAAAAAGATTAATTACAGGATTGCATAATGCTTTGAGATAAGTTTATATCATGTTTTTTTTCAGATCAGCGGAAAATTTTTATATAAATGCCCAAGAGATTAGCAACAAGCTAAGGAGCTGTTTGATTTATACCGATCGATTCAGTGCTGAAAGATTGATGCTGAAATTACTTAGAGACATGAACCATCGACCTAAATAATTCAGCATCATTTGCTAAGGTCGTTGAATAAGATATAACCACTTTACTTTTTTATTTTTATTTTTTTTAAAAGACAAATATACGGAAATAAAGGCTAAGTCACAAAAAAGGAAACATATTGAGAGAAACAAGTAAATTTAGGAAACTAGCTAGAAAAACGAGCAACGCCATTCTGCCTACCTCAACCCCAAGAGCTCCTATGCTTGTACCATAAATACTATAATGCAATTGCAATATCACCATATTTCCAATCGGTCAAACATTCCAAAGTAAACAGAAAAAAATGGAGTATATAATTTGCTTTTCCTAGAACAATTGCCTCATGAGGCAGAATGATCCACGAATTATGTCACATTATTGAACAGTTTATGATGTATTTAGAGCCATTTACATATCCACTCTCGAGTTACCTTGGTTAACTTGTAATTTACAAGTAAATCGTCAACTGTTTCCGGTTATTTATCACAACGAGGGCACACATGATTAGTGACTATGATTCCCCTAACACGAATAGTGTCTGGTTGTCTGCCACCGGAATTCACCTCACTGAGGCTTGCCAAACACAACAACGAACTTTCAGGAATAACATTTAACCAATAGATCTCCTTTCCTATGTAATATATTACTTTGGAGCCAATCAAACCCCACATCTTCTTAACAGAGTAGCTACCATCCATGTTTAAACTGAAGCGGATACCATATTTAGAACTTGCTATGTGCTCTAAATCACCGATACTCGTGTATAACAGTAGCAGTTCTTGTAATGATTCTGCATCAAGTGGCCCACATCTTCAATTCCAGGTGAAACCATAATTGGAAGGGAATTTCCCCGCATCAAGCATCCTTCCAGAATAAGATGGTTATGTTAGCGCCAGTAACGAGTGAGAAGACCTCACTGTGCTCGATATGAAACTCACCCATGCTTTTGACCGCTTTAACTAGAGTATTCCAAGCTCCTGATGATACTTTCCTAGCTATTTAAAAGGTTGGCTTACGCACTAGGTTATGAATGTTGGTAATCACCTTATTCCATAGGCTAACTCGATTATTGAGAAGTCCCCACCACCATTTAGTAAAATTTACATATCAATCGAATTATATCTCCTTGTTATTTTATAATATTTTAACGTTTTGATTATTCATAAATTAGTTTAGTAAGATTCACAATTGAGTGTGAAAGAAGTCAAAAATCACAACAATTTTAATTTTTTTCAAAACAACACATAATCATAAAATGTTTACAAATCATTGTTTCCAAAGTGTTTAAAAATATCAGAGTACCTCAAAATCATAAGGCCATGAAGCAGGAGGATATGTACGGTCACACCTTCGCTTTTCCATGATCATCAGAACCCAAAAGTACCTGAAACAATAAACTAAAACTATAAGACAAAGCTTAGCGGGTTCCCTTAAAGTACCACCACATAAACATAACAAACAACATCATGCATAAACGAGCCTTCTGCCTTACTGGATCACCTCGCGGGGCCTACAACCTATCTGGACCGCTCTCGAGCCTTCTGCATGACCGGACAGCCTCACAGGGCTTACAGCCTATCCGGACCGCTCGTCGGACCTTCGGCCCGACTGGACCGCCTCGCAGGGCCTACAGCCTATCTGGATCTCCCTAGGTATCTTGGCCTTCAGCACAAAGCAGGGCCGCCTCAACCTAACCAACCATAACATGTCGACATATACATAACAAATAAACATCTAACCAGTCAACAGACAACATGAAGATTTATAGATCACTACCACATTCTAACATCCTATAAACTAGGATACCAATCTAATAGATCTCTACAACATAATCACATACAAACATATAACATGATATCCAATCCAATGGGCCGGCCTTGGTGCCTTCGATGCACAAGTACAGTGAGGAAAACTCACTTCTCAATCTAAACAGTAACTGATGAGGTCCCGACTCCGAATCTCAACCCTAACCAACGCTTATCCATCCAAATGACCAATTCTCAAACACAATCTAAAATACCCAAAATACCCTCAAGTCAAACTTGGTCAACCTTGGCTAAAGTCAAAGTACAAAGTCAACACCTAGCTGAGTCAACCCAGCTGAGCCAACCTGACCGAGTCGACTCAACCGAGTACACTGTACGTACTCTTTTGTACACGGGGCGTACTCGATGCTTAACCAACTTACGGGGCGCTAACCGTGTACGCACGTCGTACCACTTGGTACACCCAGCGTATGCTCCCTGTTCAGCCCTTTTTCCATTAAGAGCTTAATACTCCACATTTTCACATGCAAAGTCAGATCCAAGGCTAAAATATCATCATGAGTCATAAAGTTTCCAACTTTATAACTTTGCATGGCCATTAAGAGCTTAAAACGCAAAGCCTTAACATCTTAATGCGTTAAGACCTTTCATAGCTTACATGGAGTGGAACTAGCCCATGAGACTACATTTTTATGACTCAAGGCCCCTCATAATGTCAGAAAGGATGACTTAATGGGTCAAGAACATACCAAGATCAAGAATCACCATTTTTGGACTATAAAAGTGTCTTAAAGGAAGAAATATCTAGATCTACAAGATGTAGTGATCAACATGCAAACTTTTTACCTTCTGGAGATTGCTATCAAGAAAGAAATCTCATATCCAAGGTGTTTCCCAAACTCTAAGATCTTATCACCACATTCTTCTCCTTCAAGAACACTTCTAAACACTCAAAAGGGGTCGGAAATGTAGTCTTTCACTTAGGGTTTGCTCGGGGGTCGTTCTCACAGAGGGAGGCTGAAGAAGAGATAAGATATGAATCTATAATGAGGTTTAAGTATGGACCAAACCCTAAAAATTAGGGTTAACGATTTCTTCATGTACATCCTGCGTATGAGGTGTATGCCCAACGTACTAGGAGGCACCCTTGTACGCCCAACATACAGAACGTATGCTCAGCGTACTACACTTGGGTATAATTACTAAATTACCAATATAGGCCATTTTGCAATCCTTTATAATTCCAAGGGCTAAAATACAACATTATAAAAACATACACTACTAGAAAAACAGCCTTTTACGACGCTCATTGCGCGTCGTAAAAGGCTCAGATGACGCGCAAATACGCGTCAAGGAAGGCCCTGTCATAAAGAGAGACGACGCGCTTTACGACACGCAATGCGTATCAAGGAAGGCCCTGTCATAAAGGAAGAAGACACGCATTCGCGTGTCGTAACCTTACGACGCGCGTGTTAATGACATGCAATGCGTATCAAGAAAGCCCCTGTCAAGAAAGGCCATGTCATAAATGAAGATGACTCACATTTTTGCGTATCATAATTTTAAATGTTTAAAAAAAATATTATTTATAGATTTACTAATTTTCAAATTAAATAATACATAAAAATCTCATAATATAAAATAAAATACCATAAATAACAAAGATAATTCATTTCACTAATATGTAAAATACAAATAATTATTCCAATAGTGAGTAAATGTTATAAAAAAATGAACTCATTTATATACAATTGCATCATCTAGCTTACTATGTGCCAACAACTCTCTGTGTGTTTACTTTTGCTTGAGTCTCGTTTCCTCCAAAGCTTTTAGCCATGCCAAAATATGATATCTTGAGTCTCGTTTGAAGAACCAACATCACCTTCAATCACCCAATTAAAATCTAATGTTGGTAGACTGAGAGTTCCAGAATCAAGTTTACATCCATCACCTTCAGTCACCCAATATTCAAGGGAAAAGTTGGAATTATACCTGTGATTTTGCAGTGGATGGGTCTACCAAGAGCAAAACACTAATATCACCCATCAATCTTACACCATCAGGTAAGGTCTGTAGAAATAGAGGAAATGAGCTCCTAAATAATTAAGTAAAGACAACAATATTCAAGGGCAAAGTTGGAATTATACCTTCCTTGATCCTCCAAACAGGAGACAAGCCACAACTTTTTTAACATCCTCATGGCCAAATATGGAAGGGGAAATCTTGTATTCAAAATGTATTCAAAATAGAAAAAAGATTGCAGATTTAGCTATATTCAAAATGTATGAAAGTTAAATGTTATTGGTGAATAAATAGAGTGAAAGTATTACGACGTGGATGTCTTTGAAGCTTGAAATATGCTGTAAAATCCCATTATAGTCAATCTTGTTCCAGGTACAATTGTTTGTACAATTTGTCTGTCTACAGATAAAAACATGTTCCTTGGTAGCTCACCAGTTGGGACATTCTAAGATTTAAAAACATGCCAAAACGTTAGAAATTTCAGTAGTGTTACATTATCATCCCCTGAATTACCTGTAATGTTTCTTTGACCCTTAGAAAAAATTCCACTTGCTAACCTTGTCATGAATCCAAGGGCAACTAAGGGTATAGAAAGTGCACCATTTGTCTGAATGCTTTCAGCTGTTTTCTTATCTGTATCAACACTTATCTCTGGTCCATTTTGCATCTGAAGATCCTTAACATAAAAAAAAGTTAAAAAATTAAACCCGTTTGTTTGTTTATTATAATTTTTATAAATAGAAACAGAAATAGAAATGAACCTGTAGTGCCTTTTGAAGATTTTCCATTTCATTATCTTCACCCTCCATTATTTCCCAACTTGCTGCATCATCACTCACTTCACTTCCACCACCAGCTGAGTCATCATCATCATCACGCCCTACTACATATATTGCTTGTGGGCCCACCTGATATCACCAAACATCATATCAATAAACAAAAAACTACTTCAAACAAGAAGGACATTCATGTCTTTTTACAAGAAATATGATTCAACATACCATTGAAACCATTCTATCAGCCCAAGTAACTTCAATATCACCATTTATAAGCCCTGTAACATTTCCAACCCAAGAAAGATCCGGAAAATCTCTTTTGACCTCATTCCCATCGGTTAACCCTGCTACGTCAGCAAATGGTAAGCTCACAGACACATCCCCATAACAGTAGCATCAAGTTGGTATTATTGGAATAACTGAAAAAAAGTAGAAGTTTCCAGATAACATTGTCAAGGCATACAACATATTTAATTTCAAGAATCATGTAACTAAGAACAGACCTGATAACTGTGAAGAGTGAAAAGGAGCCATTATAGGGCTTAATAGATTATCATCTTGTCCAGTTGGGCTAACAGTCGCCACATCATCTTCACATACATCAAAATATCCCCTGAATTCATGTTAACAAACATGTTATTGAATCTCACATGATATAATAAAAACGATGTGAACAGACATGTGTGTGAGTAGTTGAAGATCTTAAAAACTAGAAAGGGTATGAAAATTCAACAGCACAGGCATGTGTGTGAGTAGTTGAAGATCTTAAAAACTAAATATAAAACCATTTCATAAAATAATTATGTTAATAAAAGTTTTTGATATTTAACCTTTTTATACAAAGTTGGAAGATCCGACTCCTCAAATGGAAAATAATTATATGTTTACTTTTGTGGGAGTACATTGAGTCCAAAATCTAAAACTTTTAGCCTTTCTTTGGAATCAAGAAGGTGATTTTCAGGCTATATGTATATTACAAGAGCACCGTTAGTAGAAAATAAAGCATTTAATATATAAATCATTACACCTTAAATGATTGCAGTTTGAGCAAACTAAAGTAATTTTAGTAGCCCAATGATTGCGGTTTGAGCAAACTAAAGTAATTCTTCCCTCCTTACCTGAAACAAGTTGTGGGGCATACAAAAATCAACCCTTTAGATTCTCTGGCATCAGGTTAGTTTCTTGCACACTCACCAAGCACATGATCCATCATCAGGGGCACAAATTACTATCCAATTTGTTCCAAGTCCAGTGGCAACACTTGTATTTGTCTGCAGAAAATAAAGATTGTATTAATAAAAATTAAAAAGAGTCGATTAAATATTATATTCAGTAGTATAAGAACGAACCTTCAATAAGTTAAGCACAATCCTAATGACAACTTGATCTTTCAATAAATCCATATTTCCGTGTGCATATCCTATAATTTCCACCCATTGCTGCATAAATCAAACTTATCATAAGACAATATATTAAGAAATCCAAATTAAGAATTATCCTTCAAAGTATGTTGCTATATCTTTCATATACCTTCCGGTGTAAAGAAATACAAGCAGATTATCAAAAAATGCAGCTTTATAAAATCCTTCAACGCGTTGTGCTATAAACCATAATCTACGAGCTAGTGACCTCTGCCCACATAAAAAACAATATCAAGAGGGAGATAGAGAGAGAGAGAGAGAGGAAAAAACTTGATGTTAATTCTTTAATTTCATCATCAAAAAAATTAAGTTTTTTTAATTAAAATATGTTGATATTGAATGTTAGATACCTGTTCAGAATCACCCCACTGGCGGAAAGCAGAAAAGGATTGCAAGGAAAGCATCAAGTTCTGCTTCGTATTGAAATAATAATCTTGGCTAATCACAAAAAGGAAAGAAGAGGAACACAATTAATCTCCAATGAACACGACCAATTAGTGTAAAAAAGCATCTAATTGTGCTTAATTAGATGAAGTTGACCAGTAGAAAGAAAGAACTCCTTGAGGAACTCATGCTTATAGCACCTGAAATAATAGACACATTCATCAAAAAAAATCTTCATATTCTCATATGAAATTAAATAGAAAAACTTATATAGCCTTTACCTTGCATAACGTATGAATAGATTCATCAAAATTACCATAGATTAGTTTCTTCATAGGATTGATACATTTGGGCAATTCCATCAAGGTCAAATGTCCAAGAATAGGCAGACGAAGACGAATCAGAAGGGTTTGTCTTCCGAAGATTGGTAACCACCCACTACAATGAGAAAGAAAAATAGTAAATGAAAATGAAAATAGATTTATTATTTGTCTTATAAAAAAAAGATTTACCTGAGCCACATCATTCAAAAACCCCTCACGCACAAGACCACTGATGACCTCCATTTTTGATGTGACCTTCCCTGAAAAAAGATAATAGAAAAATTAAGATTGTAAAAGTTTAACAAGAATCCTATATATGAGATACATCAAGATTGCATATGAAAGTGAATATGTGAGATCATGGGACAATATACAGTTAGATATTTATAAAATAACCAAAAAGAAGTCGTTACTCTTTATGCAACACAAAACACATCTGTTTAGGCAATGCTCTTAGAGAAATGATCAATTCAGCAGGATGATCATCTCTGTCTCTACCTGCACGTACCTTTCCAGGTGTAGCATCTAAAACCCAAACCTTAAAAAATAATAACAACATCTTATAATATTATTTATCCAGACACCACTTAATGACAAGAAACAAAACAGGGCCTTACTCTTACAGGCCTTGCAAGTGGCTTTGCAGCTTGTTCGACCATGCTCAGTGCAACTGGATCATAATAATAAGTATGAAAACCAAGGAAAGAGAGCACTAGTATAGTTTTAACTTCCATTTTGCCCCACCAGCTTTACCAACCTGATAATTATACACAAGTGAAATCCAAATCAAAATCTAAAAACACAAACTCAACTCAATCTAGATACAGAATACTTGAAACAAAGCTTAAGAAGTTTCGATGACAAAAGGCAAAAAGGAAGATCACTTACAGCAGCAACAGATTTGTTGTCAGGGTGATCTTCTTTGAACTGCTTTCTAAAGTCCTCCCTTTATAACATTAACAAGAGGAAAAATATTTAAACTTTGGAAATGGAAGTAAAACATGAAGGTAGTGATAAACGAAGAACAGCTACTAACATGAACACAAAGAAGGCGCTAGCGGGTCTCTTGGGTTTATTGGGATCCTTAGCTGCTTTCCCCTTGGTTGCAGTCTTCTTTGATTCGTTTGCGATTGGGGGATACTGGGGTAAGGAAATCGACTTATAAATGGCTACGATACGTCGGCAATAGAACTATTTGGGCGGGAAGATTTTCATTCCAAGAGGGCTTGATTATGTTCATGATTTTGGGCCCATTTTGGATAAAACAATGGGGCTTCATTGGTGGAGGTGGTGAACCAGAGAGAAGACGAGGGGTGGTGGGTGCCTAGGTTGTTGTTGAAGAGTAGGGGTAGAGAGAGAGATAGAGAGAGAGAGAGAGAGAGACTTGTAGTTGGTCGTGTATTACCTGCATCAAATTGAAATTAAGGGAATGTTGATAGGGCGGAGGTGGTGAATGAGATGTTTGGTGATACTGATAAGAAGGAGATCGAGTAGAGATCCGATGAACGAGATGTTTGATGATACTGAAGATGAAGATGAAGGACCTAGGGCTTTTTCTTGCTAAGTAGAAGAGGCGGGGGGATTAATTTTGGGATTCAATAGGCGGGGGAAATTTTCGTCGATTTCATTTCCCGCCTAAAACGCGTGTTTCACTTAAAATTATAAAGCGACACATTCACATTACGCACATTTTATGAAAGGTGCCCTCCGCATTTCTTTTTTTTTTCCTTTTCTGACACTAATTTTAGGGCGCGCAAAAATGCGTGCCCTCTATCCTTCAAATTTTGCAAAACTGACATTATCTTTTAGGGCACTTACAAATGCACGTCGTCTATCAGCGAGTGTCATTGTTTGCGCGTCATTAAAGGGCTATTTTCTTGTAGTGATAGGGTTGAAATTGAAATTACCTTGAAATCGAGATGTTACAATTCTCCCCCACTTAAACTAGACTTCGTCCTCGAAGTCGGCAGTCGCGAATAACTTAGGATAATGCTCCCACACCTCAGCCTCCGGCTCCCAGGTCCACTCAGATCCCCTCAGATGTTGCCAATGAACCTTTACTAAAGGTATCACCTTGCAATGTAGGACCTTCATTTTTCTCTCCAATATAACCACCATTCTCTTAATATAATCCAGGCACTCATCGACCTGAATATCATCCTAGGGGACCACTACCTCACCATCCAACACACACTTCCGCAACTGAGAGACATGGAAAGTGTTGTGGATCTGACTGAGCTCACTCGTTAAGTCCAACCGGGAGGCCGCCCTGCCTACTGAAACCCTTCCAGGGAGAGACATTCAGTAATATCATATCGTCGACCTGAAATAACAACTCTGATCGGTGTCGGTCAGCATAACACGTCTGCCGAATTTGAGCTGTCTATAGTCTCGATTGATCTGCTAAATAAGCTCCATGATCTAAAGGTGGAGCACCAATGCTGGAGTGATAGTTGTTGTTGTAAGAAAACTCCAAAAGAGATAGGTACAAAACCCAATTCCCACCAGAATCTATGACACAAGCCCGCAACGTATCCTCAAGTGTCTAGATGGTCCGCTCACTCTGACCATCGGTGTGTGGGTGATATGCAGTGCAGAAATGTAACCTTGTGCCCAGTTCCTCTTGGAACTTTTGCCAGAAATAGGAAGCGAATCGAACATCTCGGTCTGAAATAATGGAGATCAGAACCCTATGGCGAGCAACAATCTCTCGGATATACATATCGGCCAACTTTTCGACTGAAGAGCTCTCTTGGATGGCCAAAAAGTAGGCACTCTTGGTCAATCGATCCACGATGACCCATATAGCATTGAAACCCTTGGAAGTTTTCGGCAACGTGGATATTTAAATTCGGGGTGATCTGTTCCCACTTCCATATGGGAACCTCCATAGACTGAAGCTTGCCATGCGGCCTCTAGTTTTCGGGCTTAACCATGCTACAGGTCAAGCATCGCTCAACATACCAGGCTATCTCCCTCTTCCTACATGACCACCAGTAACTCAATCTCAGATCCCGATACATCTTTGTGGCTTCCTGGGTATAGAAAAACGAGACTTATAAGCCTCCTCCAACATTATATGCCCGATCCTACCAGAAACTGGAACCCATACCCGACCACATCGGGTCAACAACCCTCGACTATTAGTGACAAACCTATCGATCTTTCCCCTGATCCTTTCCCGTTTCCAATCTTCCTTCCTAACTCCCTTTTCATGTGCCTCTCTGATCAAAACCAAAAGTGGAGAATCAACAGATATCCGCATACATATCTCTCCAACTGAATACCCAGCTGACTTGCAGCTCAAAGCATCCCCTACTACATTCGCTTTACTCGGACGGTAAAGGATCTTACAGTCATAATCCTTGACCATGTCCAGCCACCTGCGTTGCCTCATATTCAGGTTCAGCTAGTCCATAATGTATCACAAACTCTTTTGATAAATGTAAACAGTACAATCGACCCCATATAGATAATATCTCCAAATCTTGAGGAAAACATTACTTCCCCTAACTCCAGATCATGAGTAGGATATCACGCCTGATGTGGCTTCAATTGTCGTGAAGCATAAGAAATCATTCATCCTCTCTTCATATGGACCGCCCCCAGACCGGTGATGGATGCATCATAGAATACCACAAATCCTCGACTCCCTCTGGAAGGGTCAACACCAGGGCCTCGTATAACCTCTGTCGTATAGTCTCGAAGGTCATCTGCTTCTTAGGGCCCCATCAGAAATCCACTCTCTTCCTCGTCAGACGAGTGAGGGGTACTGCAATCTTGGAGAAGTCCTGAATAAACCTCCGATAGTATCCCTCCAAACCATGAAACTTCTAATCTATGAGGGAGATTTCAGAGCCTCCCACTGCATCACAACCTCGGAAGGGGATAATGGTTCTTCACCGTTAGCTTGTTCAACTTCCTGTAATCAATGCACATCTGGTGTGAACCATCCTTATTCTTGACGAATAGTATTGACACTCCCCATGGCGAACTGCTAGGCCTAATGAGCTACTTTCCTAGCAGCTCCTGGAGCTGATAGGACAAATCCTACATCTCGAGCGGTGCCATACGGCACGATGCCTCGGAAATCGGAGCGACACCTAGCACTAGATCAATCCTAAACTCAACCTGCCTCCCAAGAGGCACACCGGGTAACTCCTCTGTGAAAACATCGGCAATATCCCTAACAACCGATACATCTAAAACCGATACCTTCTCCCTTACCCGAGTATCATCCACATCAGTGAGGTAACCTGCACACCCATATAGAATATACTGTTGAGCGTTGGTTGCTAAACAAAACCCTGAACCAACCCAGGTACCCTCTACATAGATAACCATTTCTCCCCCACTTGGGGTTCGAACTACCACTCGCTGACCCTCACAATCGATCATTGCACCAAAACTGTTCAGCAAACCCATCCCCACTATCACGCACACATCCCCCATGGGGATAGGGATCAAATCAATCAGATAAGGCATCCCAAAGATCTCCACTACACAACCTTGATACACTCTAGATTCAAAAAACCAATGTTTGTTGGCGATAGAAAACCGCAAAGGACACTCCAAGTCACTAAGGGGCATACCAAAATCCTTACTAAAAGATTGATACACAAAGGACCGAATCACGCCCGAGTCGGATAACATAAGAGCAGGTAAAGAGTTCACTAAGAATGTACCTATTAGAAGCATAAACATAATCATTGCATAAAATAATCAACAGAACAATAAATAGAAACATACTGGTCATTTTTGTGATATGTCACTTGCTCGATTCCTGCTCCATGAGGGATGGAAAAGGGGGCCTAATAATCATAGCAAAGCAAACAAGACCGTCGGTCGTCGTCCCGGAGGTTTTCCCTGAATGATGCTTCGAAAATCTAGTCAGTTCAAGGTTCTAATGAGTGGATGAGAAAGTATGAGACAAAGGGTTAATGTTGAATGTTGGTCCCATCTCTTGGAGGAGAAGGGACCTTTTTATACCTGGAATCAGGGGGACAGAACCTCGACTATATCTTTTACTTTTTCAGGCCTGGCAGGGACAGGTGGCTTCCAATTGGTAGATCGTGCTCCATGAGTGGTTGTTTGCTATCAGTGTAGGCTTTCCAAGGGATCAACATCCTGAGTGTTACACCAGTTGCTCTGGAGGACAATCGGTACTATTTTGTATAGACGATGGCTTTGGCACTTAGGCGCCAAGAAACGAACATGGGGTTGTGAAGGGTGAGGGCGAGGATGCGGCGTTAGGTGTACACCGGCTTTTTCCCAGGTCGTCTATCAAATTGATGGTTCCATTATACCTGACACATTCCTGATGGGATACATCAACAAGTCCTCTAGGCTAGTAGACGTCAACGTTTGCTTAAGGTAGCTGAGTTGCTCTAGCTTGGATCTGGACACGCGTTTGGTAGGGATGGCTTTTTGACGATTGCTGACGTGACGGAGATGTTTTCATAGGCGGTTTTAATCATTGTAACCGGTTGGACTTCCTGGCCGCCTGCATTTAAAACTTCACCCATTTGATTCTAACTTCCTTTTTATGGTTCTTTTCACTTCTGCTGCTTCTTTTCCTTTTCTCTCCTATTTCTACTCTTCAATGGACCCTGGCTAACTTGAATACCAGAATCATTCCTTCTTCAAGCGAGTTCGCCGCTCTTTAAGAGCGATTTAGTTTCCTTCCTGAGCACAGTGCGGAGTATCCACAAAAAGGGGCGATAATTTCGTGCCCGTTGGAGGGGAAGGTCGTGGTCCCTATTCTGAGCTTTGAGGCTGGTCTGTGGCTGCCGACGAAGGACTTTTTTGACGAGATAATGCACTAATATGGATTTTGTGGAGACGACCTAACTCCAAACGCTATCAACAAGATTGTTGGATTTGAACTCGTTTGTCGAACCCTTGGATTTCTGCAACAATTTTGGGCATTAAATGCTTTCTTCAATTATTCTACTTAACCCAGTGTTCATACTTTTTCCTAAAGGTGGGTGTTCATGCCTTCATCATCAACCAAAAATCTCTAAAGAAGAACTAGCAAGATCGGTGGCTTTGGGAAAATCACAACCTTGTGGGTTTTGGTTATCCTCGCTTGACCACTTTTTCCAAACGGGCTGACTCGGCGTAACACCCACGTGACTTCCAAACGACAGCTTTCCTGGCTGGATTCGCCACTTGTGGAGTCTGCTGATGACAACTCCTCAGGTCGGCGCATGCTAAAGAGGCGAAACATGGACTTTCTTCTAGGGGAGGCCACAATGGTGGTTGACATCCCCGATGATGACACTCTAAAACAGTCGGAGGGGATGAGGGAAGGGGTGACTGAATTCCTCGTAAACCTAAAGAAGAGCCAGTGGAGACTTCTGCTCTTGTTGAGGATGTTCTTGGCGTTGACTCAAGCGCTATTTGCGAAGGTGTTCCAGACCCCAAGATCCCGCTCTTGGATGGGGACGATGCTGTCGGGGGTTCTGCTTCTGCTCCTCTAGTAGCGTCGGCCATATATGTGCCTGGATGGGGGATAACTCGGGAGTCTCTCCTTTCACAGCATGCTCCAGCATATGATTGGAGTTGCCATACTTTTCCCCCTGCTACCATCGAGGATTTGGAGCTTCTTTCTAATTCCCATCTTTCAAACAACCTTTTATATGCAATTGCCTAGGTTGGTTCGTATATGACAGTGACTACCTCTCTCCTTTATTAGGGCAGTTTCAGTTTTAGTAAGCTAACGTCAATTAAGGCTGATTGGGATGAGCTGAGGGAGAGATTTCTGGATTTGGAGGGGGAAAAGCGATCATTCGAGGAGCGCTATGATTTTTTGGTGGGGGAGAAGGTTTCTTTGGAGGACGAAGTGGATACTCTGGATGGGTCGGTGGAGCACTTTTCTCAGCGGATCGAGGTCTTATTGGAGGAGAAGAGGGTGCTGGAGGGCCAGGCAGTGTGTTCTCACAAGAGGCTGGAGAGGAGGTTGGGAGGAAGAAAGTTGCAGAGGAGAACTTGTGTTAGTTGCTTCAGAAAGGCGTTGTCCGGGTGATGGATAAGGTTGTTGAGAGTACTGAATTTGCATTAGGGGTGAAGTGGATGAAGATGGCATGTGTGGCTGCCGGCATGCAGAACGGCAAGCAGGTGATCCGAGAGCTTGTTGTCGCCGGAAAGTTTGTCTCTAGAGAACCGGACACTACTACGGAGCATGCTCAGGCGATGCAGGATACTATAAAATCTTTCATATTAGTGTCAAACTCGACCACCCTAGGTTAAAAGCCCATGGTTATTAGTGTCAAACCTACTAAACTATCCCCTGATCTTCTCGTTCTTCCAATTCACCATCTGGATACCCTCATCCTGAACCTTCGTAATAAAATCCATACATGGTGAGTCAATGGTCATCCTCAAACAAAGCTCTCATGCAGAAGTACTAGCTTCCTTGTAGCTCAAATCATTGGCGACCACATTCGCCTTTCCCGGATGATAGAGAATCTCACAAATATAATACTTGACCACGTCAAGCCGTCTGCGTTGCCTCATGTTTAGATTTGGCTAATCCATAAGAT
Organism: Lactuca serriola; assembly: GCF_051521515.1. Taxonomy (NCBI): domain Eukaryota; kingdom Viridiplantae; phylum Streptophyta; class Magnoliopsida; order Asterales; family Asteraceae; genus Lactuca; species Lactuca serriola. The sequence goes on from NC_136413.1 coordinate 54,169,010, forward strand.
ATCTTAGACTCTTGTGATATGTGTAAATGGTACAATGAACCTTATAAAGACAATGTCGCCAAATCTTGAGTGAATACATTATTGCCCCCAACTCCAAATCATGTTTCGAGTATCTAGCCTCATGAGGCTTCAACTTCCTGGTCGTTGCATGAGAACCACCCCTAAACCTGTGATCAATGCATCACAAAATACTACAAAATCCTCAACATCCTCAGGAAGGGTTAATATCGGGCCTCAAATAACGTCGTCGTTATGGTCTCAAACACATCCTGTTGCTCAGGCCCCCAACGAAAATCCACAAACTTCTTCGTCAGGATATATGATAATAACTAGCCAAACCAGAAAACTCCTAATATCAGATGGTGACTTCGGGACCTCCTATTGCATCACTACTTCAATATTCCGCCAGATTGAGTAGAACCCCATTCTGATTGAAAAGGTGTCCGAGAAACTGGACCTATCGTAACCAGAACTCACATGTGGAGAACTTGTCATAAATCCTCTCATATCTCAGTACTCCAAGTAGCTCTAGAAGATTCTCTTCATGCTGCTCCCTGGTCTTGGAGATTACCAGCATATCATCGATGAAAACAATAACAGACCAGTTGAGCATCGGCCTACATATCCGATTCATCAAATATATCAATGTTTTCGGTGTGTTGGTGATCCCAAATTGCATCAACACAAACTCGTAATGTCCATAACGAATTCGGAATGTTGTCTTATCCACGTCCTTATCTCCCTCTCTCTCTCTCTCTCATTTGGTGGTACCCCAACCTTAAATCAATCTTTGAGAACAAAGATATATAGCCTACAACCGATTGAAAAGATCATCAATCCTATGGAGTAGGTAACATTTCTTCAATGTCAACTTATTCAAAACTTGATAGTCTATGCACAAATGATGAGACCCATCCTTCTTCTTCACAAACAGAATTGGTGCTCCCCCGGGTGAACTACTTGGTATGATAAAATTCTTGCCCAACACCTCCTGAAGTTGAGAGGACAACTTCTTCATCTCTGGTGGTGCGAGGTGGTACAACACCTTAGCAATCAAGGCTACACCAGGGATCAAATTGATCTTGAATTCCACTTGACACACTAAAGTCACACCATGTAATCCTTTGCAAATACATCTGGAAACTATTTGACCACTGGAACATATGAAATTGAAACTCTCCCAATTCGAGTCTCAACCACATACACAAGATAACCCAAACACCCATGTTGAAGATACTCTAAAGCCCTGGCAACTGAACAAAAATCCAAACTAACCCTGGTACCCTCTCCATAAATAGTCAGTTCTTCCCCACTTAGGGTTTAAACTACCACCAGCTGCCTCTCACATTCGATCATGGCTCTAAATCTTCTCAACTAATCTATCCCAATAATCATGCACATAACCCCCATAGGGATAGGAATCAAGTCGATCAGGTAAGACACCCCGAATATCTACAAAGTACAATCACAAAAAACACTCGAAGCATAAATCCTATGTTCGTTAGCAATGGAAACTCACAACGGAAACTCCAACTTCCCAAGATTCATATTGAAATCTCTACTGAAGGACTGAGACACAAAGGACCAACTCGCACCTGAGTCAAAAACCACAAGAGTAAATAAGAAATTCACTAAGAAAGTTCCTGGAACAAATAAAATCATAAGCATACATGAAATAACTTGACATAATAATAATTGATAACATACAAGTAACAATGTCAGGTGCTTCCTTGGCCTCCTCTGTTGTAAGCTGAAAAGCATGACCCCTAGCCTTCAAGACCTTGGCCATCCCCTAGCATTCGTCTGTAATCCTCAAGGTAGACGGGGCTGGTGCTTGTACTAGTCTGGCGGTGAGAAAGGGATAGTTAGCCTTCACAAAGCTAACATGATCACAATGGTAGCAAATCCTAGTGCTCGACTATGGGGCCTAGTGACAAAAATCCCTCATAATATGCCCCTCCCGGCCACATTTGTGGCACCCCACCATTGATCTCCATGCTCCCTCATGCATCTTTCCACACTTGTGACATGTGTGACCTCTTTGGCCTCCAGATCGCCAATCGGCGGGCATGAACGGCTTGGTTGTTGTTTGTTTCTTAATCGGGGTCTGTCTTTTCTCTCTCATCTGGGTCTCAGTCTCAATCACCCCCATCCGAGTGAAAGACTGCAACTCGGAGAGAGAACCATACCTCTGAGTCAAAACAAACTCGTGAATCTCCATCTTGAGAGTGCTCAAGTAACAGGACATATGAACCTTCTCCGAAGTAGTATAATTAGGCTAGAAAAGGGCTCTCTTAGTAAACATCTTGGTGATATACGTCACTAACTTTTTCGTCTGCTTCTGCGATAGGTACTCCTAGGTTAACTTCTCTATCCCAACTAATGGAACATACTCAATACATAACATCTTCATGAACTGGTCCCATGTCATTATGGCCTCCTCTGCAGAAGAATAAGCACTGGTCACCAGCTTGCACCATTCCTTCTCCACTAAACGAAGAAGGTTAAAGGAAAACTTGACCTTCTGGTCATCTGGGCACGAGCAAGTGAAGAAAAAAACCTTCACATAATATACCCACCTCATGGAAACAATCGCGTACTTGAACCTGTTGAACTCTAAGGGTTTTGTGTTGCTGAAGTCCTAATACTGAACCATCCCTCTTCCCTAAACTCCCGCAGCAGCAACGATGACTGTGGCTTCTACAGTAGCAGCCTTAGTGACGACAACATAGTGCTCGTCAAACAACATGATCATGGTGGTCTTGATAGAGGCAAATACCTCCGGGATCGCATCCATCACCGCAATGGTCACCTGGGTGGTTATCATTTCATGAATCTCATCATCAGTCAATCTTGGCCTCTCTGGGCTGTCAGCTCCTGATCCTGAACCTCTAGTGATCGATATATTGAAACCAAACTGAAATACATCAGAAAAGAAACAAGTCATACTGCTATAATATTACGAAATCACTAAATCCTCAGGGTTTGTGACTTCCTTGACACGTGTATCGGTCCTATGCTTCCAGTAATACGGGCATGTACTACCTTCCACACCTACCCGTATTTGTCTCGATAGATCATCACGGACCACCCGACCACTAAGCCCGAAATACTAAGATACACATACATCTTATACTCAGTCTCTCAAGAGTGGTTGATCAGTCCTTATGTTTTCCTTCTACAACTTCACTCACTCATGAAACTTCCACTAACCTTGCAGCCGCTAGTGTATGCTAATTATATATAACATCGGATTCGACAGACAATCGAAAAATTGATGCTACCCTAAGCCCACATCCAGAGGAAGAACATGAAATAAGGATAAATTAAACATTTTCAAGATATAAAATCTTAGTTATGTTCAAGTATGATGCACACACTAAGCAACCACAATAATAATGTCAGTTTGATCTAGCATATCAAGAAATTCACTTAGACCATTAAGCAGTATAAATCAGAAAATTCTATAATGCAATCCCAGAAGATCCCTAGCCTACGAACTAGCATGCATTTCTATTATATCATCAATACACAAAAAAAGTGTGGGTGTCTTGGGGAATACTATCCTTGGCTTCGGCTTATTGTACACATCGCATCCTCTCCGTTGATCAATTTTAAAGTTATTTTTTTAAAAATATTTTGTAGATCCTTAGTTTGAGTCAAGGATCACACATGTGTTCATCCAATTCTCTGAAACCAGGGTCTGATACCAACTTGTAACGTCCTAAATATCATGATAGAAATTTTTGTTTTTAAAATACCATTCTCATAAACCACAAGTCACACAAAACATTGTTTCCGAACCATAGTCACAAAATCATATTATCAAAATCTCCCAAAACATATATTAGAAGGAATATATGTATGATCACGCCTTCGCCTTTCCCCGATCATCTGATGTACATGAAACCATAAAACCAATAACTATAACCCAAAGCTTGGTGAGTTACCCCAAAGCCCAACACATAACCATATGTATATAGTTCATGTACAGTAGGCCCACAACATAAGACTGGATTGCCTTCCTAACCCACAACTCATGTTTGGATTGCACCCGAGCCTACAACATAAGACTGGATTGCCCTCCCGGCCCACATCATATGACTGGATTACTCTCAGGTTTGTTGGCTTACCCCAAAAAGTAGAACTGCCTCAACCCAACAACATTATGACGACATAGGCAACAAATAAACAATAACTAGCAAGTACATGTAATATACCACTCTAATAGATTAGTACAACATAGAAACATCTTATATCCAAGGACACATAATACAATCTAGTGGGCTAGAATTGGTGCCTTCGACCCACAAGTATAGTGAGGAAAACTATCCTTAAAGTCTAGAAGATAGTTGAAATGAACACTTCTTCGAATACTAACTTTATGGGTCACATTTACAAAAAACAGGGACCAAGCCTTACTCTACAACTCAAATTACTCCATTTGACCTAAACTCAAACATAGTCAAAGTCAATGGTCAAAAGACAAAATTCAACATTGAACAAGATTACATTATGCGTAACAACACTATGCCCTACGTTGAGTATAAAGTGGCTTTTACGGGACAAAACAAGGCTATGCGTTGCGTAACCATAATTACACCATGTGTTAACAAGCTGTCGCGCATGTATTAAACAAATAAATTTATCACTGCTGGTTGCACTAAAAATATAGCATAGGGAAGCAGGGTCGAATCCTCAGGGACACAGCCTAATGGTCAATGCCTTTTTGCATCAGGCACATCTAGTCAATACAAAAATATAAAAGAAAGGGGTTTAATATTAAACTAAAAACTAAAATTGTAGTGATATTAAACTAAATGAAAATCAATAATAAAAACGGTTTCAGTTCTGCTATGACTTTCCTAATCTTGTAAATGATCCAGATCTGATTATTTGAGATGCGTTCTATCTAAGCTGGTACTGAGAAAAAATAACAAGCTCTAGTAATTTCTCTTTTACCTAAATTAGTTAATCAAAACAAGCTCTTCGATTAACCTTAACTTTTTACTGTCTAAACAAACAAGCTCTTAATTAAGATCAGAAAAGTTGCATTAAGTTTTATGTAAAATTCCCAACAATACCCAATACTTCTCACAAGCTCGGAAGCGTAAATGTATGATTTTTCAGTTTATAATAAAGTCAAATCCCAAACACGGAACTGATTTATTACTTGTTACTTATTACCAGTTGACAAGAGCAATTACGTATTCTATAAGTGATTAACTGGAATGATAAAACCCTAGCTAGGTAATCAGACTAACAAGAATCAAAATCAAACATTCATTACGAACAAAATTGAAGAATCTAGATAGAAACACAAATCAAAAATCGGATCTGAAAGCTAATCACATGAGAAGGACTAATCTATGCAGAACCGAAAACTAAAGTTTAGCCATACATGGCCAAAAACGAAATCAAACTAGATAAAAGAAACATTACTGATCAATCTAGATAAACTACATGTGTGAGATGATTCGTAGTCTTCAGATCTCTAAAATTCGCTGAAAGAACACACAAATCGCCTTCTGAAGTGGTTTTCTTCGTCTAGAATCGTCCAACTTAGGTTACTGGAATGCTATCAGGGTCTATTTATACGTCCAGCAGCAAAAACGGTGCACATGCGATCGCATGTAGACAACCTGTGATTGCAGGTTTTGAAGAAAACATGGCTCGTACCTTTTTAATGAAGTAGGATGCTATTTTGACACTTTTTGGCCAACCTACGATCGCAGGTATTGAGTTTTCACTCTCGGATGAATTTGGGGCACAAAACAACTCGAAGACAAGTTGCGACCCAACCTGCGATCGCAACAAGGCCCCATGCGATCGCATGTTGTGCCTAAGACGTCCGGAATTTCGTCTACTTTTCAGATCATACTGAATCGTGTCAATCGGAGTTACGGTTCTCAAGATGTAATCAAAATACTGACAGGGGGTCAAAGCTGTCAGCAACATCCTTTAACTTTAGATTGTAGATTGTATCTTCGTGTGATCAATCCGATCGAATGTTTCTTGACCAAAACATCTTGCAATCATTCCTCAAAATAGTCCATAAGTTCCAATTAAGCTCCAAACACGCATCCAACTACTCCCAAATCACTTCTCCACTCGAACTATCTGGAATTGACATAAAAACATGAGCAGTACGAGAATTCTAACGAAAGATATGAGCTGAACATTATTTAAATAAATGACATGAAAATGTACAAAATATGATCCTAAATGATAATGAAAACTACCCTATAAGATACATAAAATGGCATCTAACGAATCTCCCCAAGCTTAAACCTTACTTGCCCTCAAGGAAGAAAAAGATAAAACATTATAAACAGATGGAAACATGTAGATAACTTAAAAAGAAATTAAAATAAAATAAATAGAAAACTTAAACTAAAGTACTTCACTCTTTTTTTGTTCACATGATCAGATTTCACAACGATGAAGCTCCAATGAAATCACTACCTAGACAATAGTGTCAATGCTTTATATTAATGATTCATAATTATATTTAATTAGTTAAACCAAGCTTGAGCAAATAATTTTTACGCCGAATTAAATTTGTGAAAACAGTGTATTTTTAAAAATAATTTCATGAAAATTCATTTATAAAAACTTAGCTTGACCAACCCCTCCTTTTTTTCTGAACTCGTCTAGTAAACGCGGTAAGCTCCATTATGGACAAAAAATCCAAGCTTACCCCTATGATTCCACTATCGAGTGATCAATCTCATTATAACACACGTCTTCTTTGTCTTGATTAACTCTTCAGATTTAACTTGCTTGCTTCTTGATTTTGACTTGAACTTGACTTGGATTTAACTTTGAATTGCAAATTTCTTCAAGTTGCTTGATGTACCATTTGTAACATATATATATATATATATATATATATATATATATATATATATATATATATATATATATATATTGACTGGGCGCGAATTTTACTTTGAGGCCCACCATATCTTCAATACTTAAAAAATGATAACTATTATGGGTATAACGAGAGTTCCCTCCTAACCTCAAAAGGCGCAAAAATTATAGGGTTGAGTGCTTCAAGGAATGATAAGGGTTATCCAATATAGGTTCTTTTTAAGGCATTCAAGGAAATCATTTTCAAAACACTGTTCGTTTTTCCATCCTACGCTTTCAGTGTGAAAATTATCCGACTCTTATGTTGGTTCATATTAAAAACATTTAAAGCACTTGAAAAGATAATTCTTAAAATTGATTGTAATGAGACTGTTATTTTCGATAACTATCACACTTCATCTTAACAGAGCTATCGAATGTAGTAAGATATCCTCATCTCATGTAAAATATAAAATTTTTATTTATTTATTATTTTTTTTTTGGACTTTGATATGCAGAAAATAAAAAATAACTAGAAATAAAAATCTTTTTGAGTTTTTTTATTATGAATGCAGAAAAATAAAAACAGAAAATAAAATATTTTCTTTTGGATTTTTAAAATTTTTATATGCAAATGCAATGCAAAAAATAAGATGAAAAAATAAAAATAAAATTTGAAAAACTAAAACGAAAAACTAAAAAATTTAAAATTCTTAACGAAAAATGCAAATTTTTACACTAACCCCCTCTCTAAGTTTAAAATGATGAATTGTCCTCAGTGCTTAGAGAGGAATAAATAGCTCAATAAAGATGTCCCCATTACTATCTTTCACTAAAAAAAGTATCATCAGAGAAAAAATTATGAATGTCCTTGACGCCAAAAAAAAGATCAACATTACTATAATTGTCATGACCACCCCAACCCTGAATGTTTTTATCCGTATCATTTCTATTCGGATCTTTACTTTCACTGGCATTTTCAATAGGACCAAGACTGCCCATTGATTTACTTAGCCTACATCTGTGTTCGAACTCCTTCTTAAATAACATCGAATTGAACCACCATCTTTTCATAGAGTTTTCTTGCTCCATATTTGCATGAAAATACAATAGATTAATATAAAAGCAAAAAGGATTGCAGCTAGGAATGAATGTACCTGATATGTTTGTAGAAATTCTGATTTTGACGATGAATGTTGATGAAAAATCTGGATTTCAGCAACTCTGATGATCCTTTGATTTCCCCAAGCATGCTTGGAACTGCGACCATCTCTTTATTGAAAGCATAAAAACTAAAACTACTCATCGGGTTGCCTCCCGGAAAGCCGCCCTTTTTCAAGGTCGTTGGCTCGACCATGCCTGAACACTAGATTACATGTTAGTAAAGATTTCGGCACAAAACAATTAGCAGTACTGTGTCCCCGGCAATGGCGCCAATTTGTTAACACGCTGTCGCGCACGTATTAAACAAATAAATTTATCACTATTGGTTGCACTAAAAATATAGCACAAGGAAGCAGGGTTGAATCCTCAGGGACACAGCCTAATGGTCAATGCCTTTTTGCATCAGGCACATCTAGTCAATACAAAAATATAAAAGAAAGGGGTTTAATATTAAACTAAAAACTAAAATTGTAGTGATATTAAACTAAATGAAAATCAATAATAAAAACGGTTTCAGTTCTGCTACGACTTTCCTAATCTTGTAAATGATCCAGATCTGATTATTTGAGATGCGTTCTATCTAAGCTGGTACTGAGAAAAAATAACAAGCTCTAGTAATTTCTCTTTTACCTAAATTAGTTAATCAAAACAAGCTCTTCGATTAACCTTAACTTTTTACTGTCTAAACAAACAAGCTCTTAATTAAGATCAGAAAAGTTGCATTAAGTTTTATGTAAAATTCCCAACAATACCCAATACTTCTCACAAGCTCGGAAGCGTAAATGTATGATTTTTCAGTTTATAATAAAGTCAAATCCCAAACACGGAACTGATTTATTACTTGTTACTTATTACCAGTTGACAAGAGCAATTACGTATTCTATAAGTGATTAACTGGAATGATAAAACCCTAGCTAGGTAATCAGACTAACAAGAATCAAAATCAAACATTCATTACGAACAAAATTGAAGAATCTAGATAGAAACACAAATCAAAAATCGGATCTGAAAGCTAATCACATGAGAAGGACTAATCTATGCAGAACCGAAAACTAAAGTTTAGCCAGACATGGCCAAAAACGAAATCAAACTAGATAAAAGAAACATTACTGATCAATCTAGATAAACTAAATGTGTGAGATGATTCGTAGTCATCAGGTCCCTAAAATTTGCTGAAAGAGCACAAAAATCGCCTTCTGAAGTAGTTTTCTTCTTCTGGAATCGTCCAACTTAGGTTACTGGAATGCTATCAGGGTCTATTTATACGTCCAACAGCAAAAACGGCGCACATGCGATCACATGTAGACAACCTACGATCGCAGGTTTTGAAGAAAATGCATCTTGTGCCTTTTTAATGAAGTAGGATGCTATTTTGACACTTTTTGGCCAACCTGCGATTGCATGTACACAACCTGCGATCATAGGTATTGAGTTTTCACTCCTGGATGAATTTTGGGCACAAAAGAACTCGAAGACAAGTTGCGACCCAACCTGCGATCTCAAAAATGCCCCATTCGATTACATGAAGGCAACTTGCGATCGCATGTTGTGCCTAAGACGTCCTAAATTTCGTCTACTTTTCAGATCATTTTGAACCGCGTCAATCAGAGTTACGGTTCTCGAGATATAATCAAAATACTGACAGGGGGTCAAAGCTGCCAGCAACATCCTTTAACTTTAGATTGTAGATTCTATCTTCATGTGATCAATCCGATCGAATGTTTCTTGACCAAAACATCTTTCAATCATTCCTCAACATATTCCATAAGTCCAAACTCCATTTTAAGCTCCAAACACGCATCCAACTGCTCCCAAATCACTGTTTCACTCGAACTATCTGGAATTGACATAAAAACATGTGCAGTACGAGAATTCTAACGAAAGACATGAGCTGAACATTATTTAAATAAATGACATGAAAATGTACAAAATATGATCCTAAATGATAATGAAAACTACCCTATAAGATGCATAAAATGACATCTAACACGATGCATACTACGCTGTTGAGCACTTTTATCATAAAGTTCCAAATATAGAAAGTTAAACTACCAAACTACCATATCTGAGTTAGATGAACGTCTTAATAGATAAAGTCTATGACTTTATCCATTTGGATGCATACAAGGAGCATAAAATCATAACCTATGTCCAAAAGTCACTTAATACTTAAGAACACTTGCATGGATAGATGAGAGTGACCAAGCTCTAATTTTTCGAACTTATCAACCCTGAAAATGTCTAAAAGGACGCATAAATGGCCATGAGTAGCTCATACTCATGAAAACCAAGGTTATGGGGACAAAATCATGGAATTCTTATGCATGAACTAGATCTATGAAAAGAACACAATAAGTTGGAAACTTTAGACCTTCTGGAGATGGTTGAGTATATGAAACTTCTGGATCTATGATTATTTGAGCTCATAAGTGATTCCACCACCTTCTTCTTCCTGAAAAGATTGGGTGTTAGAACTAGGCTCATCCACTTTATTGCTATAAAGGAGTTTTAAGGTAGGTATTTTTGATTCCTAATGTGGTCGGATTTTAAGAGGCCTTCATTAATTGCCACCCTCACCGCCTTCTTGCGTTTAAAGTGGAGTTACCGAAAGGGTTTGATAAGATATGTGTGCAATGTTAAAAGTAATAACTTATTAAGTAATAAAAAAAATTTCATTTCATATATATAATGTGAATTTTTTGTTTCCCTTGTAAATTATGCCTTGTGGTAGGTTCTTGTTGATGTAAGTGTGGGTGGTTTACTGGCTCGTCAAAAGAAGAGCATAGTCAAAGAAAGGTATATGGTGATCGCGATTCTCAAGCTTTACTTAAGATGAATCTCATTGTAACTTTGCATGGTTGATTCACCTTCTTGGGTTCATGATCCTGGGCTAATCCAGCCATGAATTCTAAATGAGTATTACAAGAGATTAACATATTGTTGGCATAAATCAATAAATCTTTTTTTTCTAGGAATCTCATATAGATTGAGATCGAAAATAGTTTGTCCATCTAAATAACTTCATTTTGTAATTTTTGTCTAGTCCACTTTACATTATGAAGCCAAATATGAATCCAACATTTGATTAATAATTTGTTATTTAGTATTAAAAGGAATTTTGATCAAATTAATTGTGTTTCTTCTCTTAATAGATAACCAACAACTCGGGTGCTACTCCTCCTCCTGTACCAACCACTTTATCAAACTTCTCTCTACTCCAACTCCTCTCGCGAGATAAGCTTACTGGTCTAAACTACCTAGATTGGACTTGGAATCTAATTATCTCTTTGAGGTATAATATTAAGGAGTTTGTCTTGGATAAGTATCTTCAAGAGGAGCTTCTTGACGATACTACTAAGCAAGAAGCAAACAAACATGAAAATCATCACTATCACTCGATTGAAGTCTCATGTCTAATGTTGGAAACCATGTGTTTTGAACTCCAAAATATTTGTGAGATCCTTCGGGTGTACAACATGAATGATCAGCTCAAGGACATGTTTCAACAGCAAGCTCGAACTGAGAGATTCAAGGTGATGCAATCTATTCTAGGTTGTAAGCAACATGGGAGTGATTATGTGAGTGTCCATAGGTTAAAACTAAAAGAGTAATTTGATAGACTTGGTCGTCTTCGCTTTCCATTTACTCAAAAATCGGCTATTGATTTCAGTCTTAACTCTCTGACTAGTGCATACAAGTAGTTCACTGTGAACTACTATATGAATGGTTTGGAGAATAGTATCATTGAGCTACATAGTTTGGACTTGGAATCTAATTATCTCTTTGAGGTATAATATTAAGGAGTTTGTCTTGGATAAGTATCTTCAAGAGGAGCTTCTTGACGATACTACTAAGCAAGAAGCAAACAAACATGAAAATCATCACTATCACTCGATTGAAGTCTCATGTCTAATGTTGGAAACCATGTGTTTTGAACTCCAAAATATTTGTGAGATCCTTCGGGTGTACAACATGAATGATCAGCTCAAGGACATGTTTCAACAGCAAGCTCGAACTGAGAGATTCAAGGTGATGCAATCTATTCTAGGTTGTAAGCAACATGGGAGTGATTATGTGAGTGTCCATAGGTTAAAACTAAAAGAGTAATTTGATAGACTTGGTCGTCTTCGCTTTCCATTTACTCAAAAATCGGCTATTGATTTCAGTCTTAACTCTCTGACTAGTGCATACAAGTAGTTCACTGTGAACTACTATATGAATGGTTTGGAGAATAGTATCATTGAGCTACATAGGATGCTCAAGACTGCTAAAGAAAGCATTGTTCCTCCTAGGAATACAAGTTCAACCACTCCTGTGTTGGATATTAGGTAAGGTGGTGTCAAGAGAAAGCGGTCCTCCCATTCCAATGTCAAGGGAAAAGGGAAAGGAAAGGTGGGTGCTCCTAGTTCCAACCCGAAATTGACATTTCTGACATACCACCCATGAATGACCCTATGGAAGATATTTTCTACTACTACAAAGTGAAAGGTCATTAGATATCTAGCTACCCTAAGTATCTGGAGGATATCAAGAAGAACAAGGCTAAGGGTGCTGGAACTTCAGTTAGTTTTACTATTTAATTACATTCAACTTCTACTTCTAATAACTGGATACTTGACATGGGATGTGGAACCCATATTTGTTCTGATGTGCAGGGACTAAGTCAAAGTAGGAAGCTAAGGCATGGAGAGCTTTAGCTGATCATGGGGAACAAGAGCAGAGTAGTTGTTACCAAGATTGGAGATTACAAGTTCTCATTTCCTTCTATTTTTTCAGTTGTTTTAAAAGATTGTTGCTATTCGCCTTACATGGAAAGAAACGTTATTTCATTTTATGCAATGTGGATGGATGATTTTACTTTTGGATTTGATAAAAATTATGCTTTTATTTTGGTTTACATAGATAATGATCTTTATTTTAAAGCTAGTGTTGCAATGGTATATATGAATCTATGATTGGTTTATGTAGAAACAATAACTTAATCTTAACTGTTAGTTCAACTTCTTTGGATAAATCATGTCTATAGCATTGTTGCCATGCATGTATAAACAAGAAGAGAATCACCAAGCTCCAATCGGATGGAATCTTGGAACCATTTAACCTAGATTTTAATGGACATTATGAATCTTGTTTACTTTGGAAGATGACAAAGGCTTCACATGCATTGTGAGAAGGGAGAAAATTTGTTGGTCATCATCCACTCAGATGTATATGGTATGTTCAAACACATCACTAGGAATGGTGAAAAATAATTTTTCATATTTACTAACGATATCGGTAGATATGGATATGTTTATTTGATTAAACATAAGTTTGAGACATTTGAAGTGTTCAACAAATTCCAAAGTGAAGTAGAGAAGCAACTAGGCAAGAAAATCAAGATACTTCATTTTGATAGGGGCGGAGAGTATCTTAGTGATGACTTCAATGTTCATCTTATAAATTATGGGATAGTCTCACAATTAGCTCCACCAAGAACACCACAACATGATTGTGTGTTTGAAAGGAGAAATCAAACTTTTCTTGACATGGTTCGTTTTATGATGACTCGTGCTCCACTGCCAATTAGTTTTTGGGGTTATTCTCTAGAAATAGCCGCTTATATTCTAAACCTCGTCCCAATTAAGGAGGTTGAGAAAACTCCATTTAAAAAGGGAATCAGCGCTCTCTTGCACGGATAAAAGTTTAGGGTTGTGAGGCTTACATTCATCGAGAAGTGCTAGACAAACTTGAACATAGATCAGAAAGGTGTTACTTCGTTGGTTATCCTAAATATTCTTTGGATACTTGTTTTACATGCCTACTAAGAACAAGATCTCTATTGCTCGTAGGGCGGTCTTTCATGAGAGTGAGTTGATATCTCAAGATACTAGTGGGAGCCAAATCGATCATGATGAGATTCAAAAGTCTACCAGTGAAGAACCTGAAGTTGACACTAGACCTCAACAAGAGGTTGAACAATATGTTGAGGAATCTAATATACTTCAACTACCACCATGTCAGTCTGATAGAGAATGTCATCAACCTGATATTTATGGATTCGATATTACTCCAGAGGATTAAAACCTGTTAGGAGATAATAAGCCATGCAGTTATTGGGAATCCATGGCCAGCCTAGAGGCTACAAAACAGAAAAAGGAAATGGACAACGAGATTTAGTCCATGTATGATAACTATGTATGGAACTTTGTTGATGCTACACCTTGTGTTAAAACCATAGGATGTATATGGGTATTTAAGAAGCAGACTAACATGGATGGGAAACGTACTGACTTATAAAGGTTGATGGGTCGTGAAAGGTTATACCGATATGCATGGAATTGATTATGAGAAAACCTTCTCACCAGTAGCTATGTTTAAGTACATTAGGATACTACTTGCCATACCTACATTTCATGATTATGAAATATGGAAAATGGATGTAAAAATTGCTTTCCTTAAGGGGAAACTGACTGAGGATGATTACATAGCTCAGACAAAAATTTTTGTACAACCCAAGTCTCCTAATATGGTATGTAAGCTTGAGAATACCATTTATGGACTAAAACAAGCTCCTCACATGTGGAACATATGTTTCAATGTAAAAATCAAGGAGTTTGGTTTCTCACGAAATGAAAACATTATGTGTATGTTAGATCTAGTAAGAGAGTAGTTATCTTTCTTGTCTTGTATGTCGATGCCATTCTACTCATAAGAAACGACATTCCTACACTTAATGGTGTAAAAGCATGGCATGGGAAAAGTTTCGCTATGAAGGACTCGTGAGAAGTTGTCTACATACTTGGTATTAAGATCTATAAGAATAGATCTATAGGCGTCTAATCAGACTTTGCTAAAATACATACTTAGATAAAATATTGAAGAAATTCAAGATTGAAGAATCTAAGAAAGGATTTGTACCTATGCAACGTGACACTGTTTTGAGTAAAACCCAATATCCAAGTACTAGTGAAGAACTGCACAGAATGAGTAGAGTCTTATATGCTTCTGTTATAGTATCAATCATGTATTCTATGATATGTACAAGGCCAGATGTCTCATATGCCATTAGTATGATGACTCATTATCACTCTAATCTTAGTGAAAGTCATTGGACCATATTCAAGAACATTCTAAAGTATTGTAGGAGGAATAATGATATTTTTTTGGTTTATGGTGGTAAAGATGAGCTGGTCTTAAAAGGATATGTGGATGAAAATTTCCAAACTAGAAAAGATAATTCAAGATCTTAGTCTGGTTTTGTCTTCACATTGAATGGATGAGCAGTGACTTAGAGAAGTTCCACGCAAGAGACTATTGTTGATTCAAATATAGAGTAAGAATGCATTCAAGAAATGAAACGGATAAAGAAGCAGTGTGGCTAAATAAGTTTATCAACAATTTAGGTGTTGTTCCAAGCATAGCTGAACCGGTCGAGATCTTTTGTGATAATAAGGTTGAAATTGCCTCAACTAAATAACCTCGAGATCACAAGCGCACAAGGCATATTAAGAGAAAGTTTGTAACGACCTGAAAATTCTATCATATACGATGTTAGTTGTTTCGTTACTCAAAGAACTATTTACACAAAGTATTTAGCTTTTTGGGGTATAAAATGAAATATATTAAATAAGAAGGGTGTTAAATAGTACCTAAGCCTAAGAACTCCTTTGTGTCATACTCTGACTAGTGAATACTATAGCTATCCGCAGAACAATATTCACTCTTATCGACTACTGAGTGCCATGGTTCCCCCCGTAGGCTTACGACACCCCCTCACTAACCAGTGAGTACTACGGGCTACGGCTCCCCGCAGTATCACAACACTCTCCCACTAACCCGTGAAAAATACAGCTCCCCACAGTATCACGGCACTTTCTCGCTGACTAGTGAGTACTATGGCTCCCTGCAGTATCACTACACTCTCCCGATGACTTGCGAATATTATGGCTCCCCGTAGTACCATGATACCCTTTCCCACTGACTCATGAATGCTACGGCTCCCCGTAGTCTTACAAAACTCTCTCGTTCACTGACTCACCATGGGCTCACTCCATGGTTTCTCCTGATAATCCCAAGCGATTATTCCTACCCGGATCCACTCGCTCTCTTATCACCCCATAATCTCATCATCAAGAAATCACTACACTGAGTTCAACAAATCATGCTCTGCAGCTCAACCTAGATAGGTGCTTGCACCCACCCAACTTATGCACTACCACTCCCTGATGTAAATTCTTGAAGGCACGACACTTCTCTCAGCACAGATACACCCTTAGACTGTCCCACTCTGACGACACTTAACCGATGGGTTCCCCCTGGAACAAAATCTCTCGTTACTCCACTCGCCATCTCACGCTTGAGTCTCAACATGACCAAAAATTAGGACATCATACTCAGGTACCTGGGTACATCCTCACAACATCTCACGATGTCTTGCCTCAAACCACTGATCTTCCACTTACGCAACTCAAAACCTCAAAATATTCCCATCTCACGAATTGAAACACGGAGGAATCGTCAATGACTGAAAACACGTTGCCAAAAATCCAAAGTACCATCCTCTATTGATCACCACCCATACGAAACTACTCATACCGACTCTGAAATTGGTTGACAAATCAATTGATGGCCCTTCTGGAGTATAGATCACAATCTATGCCTATACTCGCAAATCTCAGCTAGTGTACCCTGAACTCAGCGATCCAACCGCCTTAAACTCAACATTTGTAAACCCGAAAAATCCTTGGCCTCAATAAATTCTCTGACCAACGGCCACCTGCCATGGATTCACTCATCCTTTCTTAAAAACATACTCATACATCTTCTAGCGTTGCACCTCGCCTCATCCACCGATAACCCAAGTCTCATGTGTCCGCACCGCAGATCTCCATAACTAGTTCTCTACCCACACTTGAACAAATCGATGATCCTCCCAATAGAATATTTAGTTCTCCTCTACTCAGGGTTCGAACCATCACCAATTGGCATACCAACAACCTACTCCAGACTGTTTTACCCGGTACATCACACTTGACTCTTGGAACGTACCACGTAATCATTCAATGATCTTTCCAATAGAAACCAACCAACTCCAAATATCCCACAAATCAGCCAAAAATATCGGAATCTTCTCAACGTGACTGCCTCTAGTCATCTCGAAGCCTTAGACCTACACACAGCAGGATACCCCAACTGTTTCAAATAGACCTGAATCTCAAACTCAAAATAATACACTATCACACACCTCGCCACTGATTCCTCGACTAGCCTCCTACCGCGGGAATAATCATAAAAGCAAGAGACCTCACTCTCATAGTCGATACACAACGTAGACAACGAGGGTCACGACCCCGATATGCTTCTCTTGATCACATGGAACTGCTGCTTAAAGTATGCCTCCCTTAATAAGGCGCTTCCTTGTTCTCTTCCATATTAGTCCTACTAATGGCTCTCTCATTGTATGAAAATACCTCGTAGCAAACATATTACCCAAATACTCTGGCGAAAAGGTTACATCCCTATGCTACCCCACGAGGTTTACCTCCAAACTTTGAAACCGGGAACTCGTTATCTCCTTTGCTTCTCCTAGAAACGGGGACAACACAACTCTTGTCACAAAAGGTGACGTCTCATCCACCGATCGATTGCTCAACTCAGACTGTGATTCACCAATAAGCATTATCTCTAATCATCCCTAAGTCTCGTGACTCCAACTGGCATCTCACCAACAATCTCTCAGAAACTAACTCGATTTCCTTATCAAGGTATGCTCCATTGAAACTCGTTCGACAGGGCCCTCATGCCCCACTCTCTATCACATGTAATCTCATTCTAATCAAACACAACGGGATAACTAGCAAAACCAGAAGCACTAACCGCCACGAATCATGGTACTCGAACCATGTTATCACCTCTCGATCTGCTACGAATCATGGTACCCGAACCATGTTATCTCCTCTCAGTCTGCTATGAATCATGGTACTCGAACCATGTTATCTCCTCTCAATTTGCTACGAATCATGGTACCCGAACCATGTTATCTCCTCTCAATCTGTTACGAATCATGGTACCCGAACCATGTTATCTCCTCTCAATCTGCAATGAATCATGGTACCCGAACCATGTTATCTCCTCTCAATCTGCTACTTAGAACCTCTGGAATTCTCCCTATTTCGAGTACAGTTCCTCTGCTTTCAGTAGTATGGGCCCATACTACCTGCCACATCTACCCATACTTTCCACACGGATCGTCCCAGATTTCCTATGTAGCTGCTCAACCTTCTCGATCACCAATCCCATTAAACCTGGTCGCTCCCAACCGAATACTCTCCTCTATCAGTGTACTCATCTGACTAAGATCACTCCCTAGGATCTTCCTAGGTTCTCACACTTCTATGCAATCAGCTACTGAAGAACGCCTTATGATACCAACCATTTACCTCCTGAATATCGTCATATACACTTAGTAGCTGAATCTCATCATCGATAGTTCCACAAAGCATGAAGTAAGCAGCATTCAGGCATCGAATAATCTCCACTAGCACCTAAAACCATTGTAGGTTACAACTATATTTTCTCTACTCACACTCAAAAGGTGTCACCGAACTCAAGCAACTCTACCCCACACGGGTATCTAACTACTCTCTCAGAAGGCTCCTCCAATGCTCATCTAGATATCACTCCCAGATTACTCCTCTACTCAAAGCTCTATCTCTGAAATATTCCTACTGGATACTCTTACTCTGCACATACTCAAAGCACATCATAGATAGAAAATTCCTAGGTTAAGGCATCACAAATCAGGAAAATCTAGACCTAAAGTATGAAATACCTAGCCTATCTCCTAGCATGCATCACTAATACCTCAATAATAACTCATAACACAAATAAGTAAGGGTATTTTTGGAAATCACCGTTCGGGCTCTGGCTGATTGTACACACTGCTCATTCTCATTTTTTCTTAGAAACTCTTTCTTGTTTTAGAAAAATCATTTCTTTTGAAATTTTTTCTCAAATCCCCAGTTTGAGTCCAGACATACACGCAGGTGCATCCGAATCCTGCAAACCAAGGCTCTGATACCAACTTGTAACACGAAAATTTTCAAACAAAATTTTCATTTAAAATCACATAATTCTCATAACACATTTCATAAAAATCTCATTTGTTTAATTTACAACTCGCAACTCCATAATTTTTTGATTAAAATCCAGAATCCTCAAAAACATAATTCTTTCACTGGTGTGTACAATCAAGCCGGTGCCTTCCCGCGATCCTGAGAAAAACATGAAACACATAACACATAACACGGTAAGCACGAAACTTAGTGAGTTCCCAAAATACCACACACAACTCATTAGCCACTCGAGGCTATAACATAGTAAGACCCTCCGGTCAATGTGTCTCAGTGGGACCCTCTGGTCCTATAACTCAGGTGGACCCTCCGGTCCTAACTCAGTAAACACAAAATAATACACAAGATAAATCACATAGACATAATGCAGGATATCTCAATACTCAATATAAACATATAAGACATCTCCATCACACAAAGATACCACTCATGGTAAGTATAGTGAGAAGACTCACCTTAAAAGCAAGCAATCATCCTCGCACTCGAATCTTGAATGAGCCACCGCCTAACACATAGGGTAATTATCTCAATAAATACTCGATTCTCAACTCTAAGTAAACCAAAGGTTATTCTTCCTCTTTCCAACTCTTAAAGTGGGTAAAAGACCATTTTACCTCTCCATGGTCTCCATTACTCATGTTTGACCAAACCCTAAAGTCAACAGAAGTCAACTCGAGTCAACAGTCCACGTTTGACCCGACTCGCTGAGTGCACCTGTGTGACTCGCCGAGTCCACTCATTTCCTCATAACTCTCGTGAAGGTCCAACTTAGCTCGTCGAGTTGACCCCCAACTCGCCGAGTTATCGCATGATCAAGCTCATTGGGACAAACCCTAACCGACTCGTCGAGTTGGCTCATCGACTCGGAGAGTCCATTCAGACTCGTTTCTCATTCAGGCGATTTCAAGACAGAAAACCTTCCCAAACTTTAGATCTACGTTCTTAGGGATCAATTATCACATAAAGTCATGAGCTTTACGTCCATGCATGACATATGTTGATCTAAATGCCAATATAACTCTAACAAGGATGTTTAACCACAATAACTCTTATATGGTTGAATAAATCTATAATCTTTGGACTTCCTGGACCTCACAAGGTCAAGATATTAAGTCTAGGCTTCCTAATAGACTCCATGCACTTATTTTCCCAACAAAGGGTAGAAAAAGCTCTAACTTCCATAGCCATGAGATCCAACAAATAAGATGAGAAAGGTGTAGGCTTTATATCTTCTACAGAAGCTCCACATGAAGAAATTCTAGATCCCACAGCCTCTTCTCGTTCCTTGCTTGTTGCTCACTCATTTCCTTCCAAAAGATTCACCAAAAACACTTGATATTAGCTCAAGAACTCTCTCTTAGCTTCAATGGCTGCTAAGGGTTTCACACAGGAGAGTTGGGCAACTCGTGAGGTGCATTTGACTTTATAAGTCCCCTTAAATAGACCCCAACCCTGGGAATTTAGGGTTTCCTTGCACATCACCAACTTGGCGAGTCGGCACACTGACTCGTCGAGTCAGTTCATTAAACCCACGCAGATAAATTGACTCTACTCGATGATTTGGACTCATAACTCATCGAGTCGCTCCATAAATCTCAGAATTACTCTTACAATGATATACCTGAAAATCTGGATGTTACAATGCTCTCCCACTTGAATTAGATGTCGCCCTCGAAATCGCTCCTCCACAACACATAGATCGAACCCAAAAACCCGAAAGGCACCACCAAAAGGATCTCATACCACACAACTATCTTCATCAATGGACACCTGAATCCAAACAGGAACTCCCAAACCCAGAAGAGAACAGACCCCTCTGCCACTACGATACCCGGTCTGACTCTCCAGAACCTAGAGACTCTAGTGGTCTGTCTCACTGCCAGACCGCCCTCTCAAGATGTCACCATGTTATTCGTCCCTCGAATAACAGACCCCGATAACTTACTGCCCCTCTGATTCTCTTGTTGTGTCTGATAGAAACAAGTCAATGCCCAAAAATTGGCTACCAAACACTCATACCAGACATACTAAACGATTCGGATCATACTGCAAGGAATGAAAGGGTCACATCACACCACAGACCCATCCACTGTACTGCAATCAAAACCCATCTGAACAATAAACTCTCAACACCCTGTCCTCAGACACATGAAAATGATCATGCTTGCTCAAAAGTATCCTCTGACATCTAATAATCATAAGCCCCAGCTCCCTTCTCAAATATCCCTTTCAACACTAAGCACTAGGTTAACTCTCGACCCAATAGTTGAACCTCCAAAGTTTAACCGTTGCATACCCCAAAATGTCTCACGGACTTCCTTCTCACACTAATTATCTCGGCCCAGTGTGACACACAAGTCACGAAGTTCGCTTTACCCCAAGCAAATACTACAAAACCAACTGAAATCATCTCACCCTCGACCTCTTTCGTCTACTAGTCATTAGTTCCATACGTCTCGCGGTCCTTCCCATACAGACGAACTTTCCCACTCAGGTATAAGACATCAGATGACACACAATACCCCTCAAAATGGAACCCATCTGCAAATCCGGAACCTCATCTCGCCTACTCAAAACACGAATTGTCCCAAATTCAACTCGAGAGTCTGATTTCACAGCAGAAATGGAACCACTCATTTCCAATCTGATACTCAACCCTTACCCGCGATTCACGAATTTATTCCCACACTATCTCTCCAATTCCTTCCGATTACGATAATCCCTACTCAACCTGGGATGCAACAATCCTCGTCTGACACGGAGACTCCAATCTCTCCCCTGTTCTGGCAACCAGGTTCCAGAAGACTCAAGTGGTAAGGCTACCCAAGCCTAAGAACTCCTTTGCCTCATACTCTGACTAGTGACTAATATAGCTCCCCGCAAAACAATATTCACTCTTATCGACTATTGAGTGCTACGGTTCCCCTGTAGGCTTACGACACCCCCTCACTAACTAGTGAGTACTACGTCTCCCCGCAGTATCACAACACTCTCCCACTAACCAGTGAATACTACAGCTCCCTGGAGTATCACGACACTCTCTCACTGACTAGTGAGTACTACGGCTCCCCACAGTATCACGACACTCTCCCGATGACTAAAGAATACTACAACTCCCTGTAGGACCACAATACCTTTTCCTACTGACTCATGAATGGTACGAATCCCCTTAGTATTACAACACTCTCTCATTCACTGACTCACCATGGGCTCACTCCATGGTTTTCCTAGATTACTCCTCTACTCAAAGCTCTATCTCTGAAATATTCTTGCTGGATACTCTTACTCCGCACATACTCAAAGCACATCACAGATAGAAAAATTCCTAGGCTAAGGCATTACAAATACGACAACTCTAGCCATAAAGTATGAAATACCCAACCTATCTCCTAGCATGCATCACTAATACCTCAATAACAACTCATAACACAAATAAGTAAGGGTATTTTGGGAAATCACTGTTCGGGCTCTCGCTGATTGTACACACTACTCATTCTCATTTTCTCTTTGAACTGCTGCTTGTTTTAGAAAAATCATTTCTTTTGAAATTTTTTTCTCAAATCCATAGTTTGAGTCCAGACATACCCGAAGGTGTATCCGAATCCCTCAAAACAAGACTCTGATACCAACTTGTAACACCGAAAATTTTCAAACAAAATTTTCATTTAAAATCACATAATTTTCATAACACATTTCAAAAAGATCTCATTGGTTTAATTTACAATTCACAACTCCATAATTGTTTGATTCAAATCCAGGATCCTAAAAAACATAACTCTTTCACTGGTGTGTACAATCAAGTCGATGCCTTCCCGCGATCCTGAGAAAAACCCGAAACACATAACATGGTAAGCACGAAGCTTAGTGAGTTCCCAAAAATACCACACACAACTCATTAGCCACTTGAGGCTATAACACAATAAGACCCTATGGTCAATGTGTCTTAGTGGGACCCTCCGGTCCCATAACTCGGGTGGACCCTCCAGTCCTAACTCAGTAAGCACAGAATAACACATATCATAAATCATATAGACATAATGTAGGATATCTCAGTACTCAATATAAACACATAAGACATCTCTATCACACAAAGATACCACCGCCTAACACATAGGGTAATTATCTCAATAAATACTTGATTCTCGACTCTATGTAAACCAAAGGTTATTCTTCCTCTTTCTAACTCTGGAAGTGGGTAATGAACCATTTTATCCCTCCATGGTCTCCATTACTCATGCTTGACCAAACCCTAAAGTCAACAGAAGTCAATTCGAGTCAACAGTCCACGTTTAACCCAACTCGCCGAGTGCACCTATGTGACTCGTCGAGTCCACTTGTTTCCTTAGAAGTCTCGTGAAGGTCCAGATTAGCTCGTAGATTTGACCCCCAACTCACCGAGTTATCGCATGATCAAGCTCATCAGGACAAACCCTAACCGACTTGTTGAGTCGGCTCATCGACTCGGCGAGTCCATTCAGACTCGTTTCTCATTCAGACGATTTCAAGGCAGAAAACCTTCCCAAACTTTAGATCTACGTTCTCTGGGCTCGATTATAACATAAAGTCACGAGCTTTACGTCCATGCATGGCTTATGTTGCTCTAAATGCCAATATAACTCTAACAAGGATGTTTAACCACAATAACTCTTATACGGTTGAATAAAGCTATAATCTTTGGACTCTCTGGACCTCACAAGATCCAGATCTGAAGTCTAGGCCTCCTAATAGACTCCAAGCACTTATTGTCCCAACAAAAGGTAGAAAAAGTCCTAACTTCCATAGCTATGAGATCCAACTAATAAGATGAGAAAGGTGTAGGCTTTATACCTTATACAAAAGCTCCACGTGAAGAAGTGCTAGATCCCACAACATCTTCTCACTCCTTGCTTGTTGCTCACTCCTTTCCTTCCCAAAGATTCACCAAAAACACTTAATATTAGCTCAAGCACTCTCTCTTAGCTTCAATGTCTGCTAATGGTTTCACACATGAGAGTTGGGTAGCTGGTGAGGCGCATTTGAGGTTATAAGTCCCCTTAAATATGCCCCCAACCCCGGGGATTTAAGGTTTCCTCGCACAGCACCAACTCGGTGAGTCGGCACACTGACTCATCGATTCAGTTCATTAAACCCACACAGATAACTCGACTCTACTCGATGAGTTGGACTCAAAACTCGTCGAGTCGCTTCATAAATCTCAGAATTACTCTTATAATGATATAACTTAAAATCTGGATGTTACAATAAAAAGTTAATGGGTCCTAATGAATCTTCATCGATAAGGTCGATGATGAAAAGTGGTGTTTTTCAATTGCCAGAGTTGGTTTGATGGAAGAAGAAGCGTGATGGTATGGAGGTTGAAAGAGAATGGTGGAGTCTGTTTTATGTTTAGGGGAATGATTACTTAAAAAAAGAAAAAAGAATCCTTGAACTTATTTATAGCCTTTAATTCATTCGAAGAAAAAAATTGTCCGTTTAATGGTTAAGAGATGTTTTTTTTCAAGCCAAACGCCATGCATGCTTAGTGGTTAAGGGGTTGTCTTTTACATGGTCGGTTATGAGGTGAAACAAATACCCCTAAGACAATAGTACATTCTTAAATTACAAGAAATAATAAGAAAAATAATAACAATCATGCCAATTTGGATTAAGTAACTCCATGCTAGATCCATGTAAAGAGGTCTAGTAGAATTTCTTGGGTTGCATTCATCAAAAATAGTTTCGGATTTTCATATAAGAATGAATTCAAAAGAACTTTAGGGATTTATTTGGTTTGATGATTTCAGTGGAATTCAAAAGGAATTTAATACAAATAATGATCGCATAAAAGTGTTTATTTGTCAAATGAAAGAATTGGATTTTTTGAAAATATGTTTAACAAGCGATGTTGTGTTACCTCCTTATGAATCCTCAATATTTGATCGTAGGTCTCATATGACAATATGTAAAGGAGCTTAATAAATCTTACCAAGTGACCTATGAAGTGTTTAATTAAATATTATAAACTTACCAAAGGGCTTGTATCCCAATGGTATCAGGTGGTGTCTTCCCTCTTTGAGGTCGAGGGTTCAAGTCCCGTCGTGGACATAGGTGGAATAGGTGTTGTTAGCTTAGGAGTAGATTAGATTTGCTGGTTCAAAAAAAATATTATAAACTTAATTTCCTTTCTATTAATGGAAGATTTTCTATTAATGTAACCTTTTTTGTGAAAAATATAGAGGTCCACACACACACATATATATATATATATATATATATATATATATATATGTGTGTGTGTGTGTGTGTGTGTGTGTGTTCCAATGAGAACATTTCTTAAATTGAGAACAATAGAGAACAATTTTCGTTCAACATGCGTGTTTTTAAGTTTTAATAATTAGAGGGATATGTGATCACATGTTCTTTGCTTCTTCAACGACACCGAATCTGATTTTCCCTCTGCCCAGCACCGCCCTGTCATACCCCGAAACCGGAACGGTGGAAACGTTCAGGGGCAGAGGACGTCATGTTTAGTATCACAACACATGCATCATAGTAATCAAAGTAACAACCAACCATTGCATTAATATGAAAGTGTTTAAAAAGTATGTGATTCACAAAAGATTGACTCCAAAAGTAAATAACAAAACAAGACATGAAGCTACTATGCTCCATCTTCTGAATCCCAAAGTGCGTACCTGATCCATCTATCATTACCTCGTGTATATAAGTCGTATATAATTAAGATTAGTAAGACGGTCGGATGTACGACTCTACCCCAGGTCCACAACCAAACAAGGAACATGAGATAGGGCGGAAACACACATACTAAATCTACATAATCATAATTATATACCACCCTCGCGTATACAATAAATAATGATAGGTGGGTTGTGTTCGTCCTTAGCCTCTGCGCTTGAACTTGATCTATTGGACGAGTGGTAGTTCGGGAAGGTCTGCTGAGTATATGGTCGTCAAGGTTTCGAATAGCAAGGTACTCCTCGCACGAGTACTTCGGGGTTTAGAATACAAGATAGACGATTCTGAGGTCTGGATCGGGCTGTCGTTACGACTGACGAGGGTTTCGTGAATTTGACAGTCAAGGCAATGGAAACATATTAACTTAGTATGGTGAGGACCACGCCAATACATGACGAATGATGATAATAGACTCTTTATAGGAACAAATGTTAGGCCGATTTGAAAGAAACGTTTGTTATACGACTGTGTATCCCGAGTGTGTTCGACAATGTACTCTGTGTAAATGTTCTAGTGCTTTTTATTTTCCCGTTGATATTACCACTGCCACAAATCGTACCGCGATGAGCGAGTACTAATAGTGTAGAGTTTTGATAACTAGTGATGATACTCTATATTATGATCCTCCTTGGTACCTCTATGATATCCTGGCATATACAAGTTATGTATAATTAAGATGAATAAGACGGTCGACTGAGTGACTCTGCCCTAAATCCACAACCAAACAAGGAACAAGAATTGAGGCGGAATCACTCACTCTATGTCTGCAAAATCTTAGCTATGCACAACCATGATGTACATACTAAGCCATCATAGCTTCCTTGAATGGATCTTTAGTTCTCTCACGAATTTTGTGACTTGTTCATATGATTGAGTTATTATAATTACTTTTAAATATTTCCCCAAGTTTTAATCTTATATATATA
The DNA here is from genome assembly GCF_051521515.1 of Lactuca serriola. Classification (NCBI taxonomy): domain Eukaryota; kingdom Viridiplantae; phylum Streptophyta; class Magnoliopsida; order Asterales; family Asteraceae; genus Lactuca; species Lactuca serriola. The sequence continues at coordinate 54,195,804 of NC_136413.1, forward strand.
AATTAAATTTTAAAGCAATTATTATTTCGAAGATGTACCGCTGGTCGCTGGGGACTCCGGGGTAGTTTCTCCTGCGGTGATCATCAGAATTCTTCCATCCGCCCATTAATTCTTCGTGATCAGGCAGTCCCTCTTGTAGTGCCCTGTCTCACCACAACCATAGCATGCCTGGTTTACTTCTATTCTGGGGACGTGGGTGATCGGTTGTGCCGATGCCCTGTAGAACCGGGCAGTGTGCCCCTTCCTGTGGCAACTCTAGCATTGCACTTTCCGACATACTCCGGTGTGGTGATAGTTACACGTTCCATAATTCGGGAGTTTTCCAGCATATCGATTGGTAGGTGGTGGAATAGCAGGTGTTGTGGCGGCGTATATAGTACCCATTTGTTGCTCCTGCGGGGTTTCCTGGGTTGTTAGCTCTTTCCTCTTTTTCCCCGTCTTTAGTTTATAGTCCCCTCCCTTTGATGGCTTGGGAACGGGGACCACCACGCCATGGCAGACTCCATGGTCAATAAGTCGTTGGGCCAGGCGTTTGGTGCTATCGAATGTAGTTGGTTAAGAAGACAGTACATCTCCTTGAATTGGGGTAGATAAACCCCAGATGTACCTTTCTATCTTATTTTTCGGGGTAACCATCTCAGGGCATAGTGCCTCCAGGTGGCTAAACCTGTCAGTGTAGGTCACTATGTCTAAGCCGATCATGGTATGCTCCCATAGCTCTTGTTCCAGCTTTTGAACTTCGTCCCTTGGGCAATATTCTTCCAACATCAACTCTTTTAGGTTCTCCCAACCTATTGAGTTAGCCACTAATAAGTTCAGTGAGTTAACATGGCTATTCCACCATGTTAGGGCTCTGTCGGAGAAGGTGCAGGCAGCAAACTTCACTTTGCTCCTTTCTGGGCACAGACAGATTGAGAAGACCGAATCTGTTTTCTTGAAGCATCGCATCAGAGCAATGACTCCACCATTTCCATTAAAGGATTTGGGTTTGCAATTCATGAAGTCCTTTTATGAACACTCTCGTGCGTGTCCGTAGGTAACTCCAGGGTTTGTTACGTGGGTACCACTACCAGTTCCGTTGGTACCACTTTTGCTGATGTGAGTTAGAGCAGTTGTTACTGCGGATGCTATCGCTGCTTGGAGAGCAGATGTATCGAATTGTGGAGGAGGTAGTGGAGTTTGAGTTGGAATTATCGGAGTAGTGCATCTCGCTGATCGACGTGGAGGCATATTGCTAAAAAGAATACAAAGATGAGATGGAAATGAGTCTATAGCAGTTGTTATAAGCCGAAAGCTGAATGACAAAGTTATCCTAGTTCTGACTGTATATGGTTCTGACTTTCATAGGTTATGGAAACAATTCATAAAGCGAGTCTATATAAAATAAACTTTATGAATAAGAAGTGGCTATCCTCGAATGAATATCTGTGAGTTGAATAACGGATACTAGTTGCACAAAAAAAAATCCTAACACATAATGTGAGCAGTGTATCCACTGGCTCACTAAGTCAATCAAGGTTATTATTTATTAGTGTGACGCATGAGATGTTTTGTTTCTTTGGTTGATCACTTCTTTGAAAACTTCTCATGAACCTGCTCTCGTTCCTCCTTGACTCTTCTGCTGACCGCCATGAGGAAGTGGTTACATCTATCTGGGTTTGTCGTACGAGAATGGAAGTGTCTAAAGAATCTATGAGATTAAGTGTAACATTATGGGGTGATCCTTACCAGTTCCTCCTATAATTGTACAATGTATACAAGTTGTATATAATTTAAGATTGAATAAACCTTCGAATAAGTGATCCTACTCCAAAACCACAACCAAACAAGGAACAAGAAGTGAAGCATAGATCACAAATTTTAAGTCTATAAAATCTCAATTATATAAGACCTTGGAAGTATACACTCCGGAATCATAGACCTACCAGAAGGGCCTTTTAAATTCTCACATAAGTTATTTATAGTGCCTGAAATACTCCTATAGTATTTTAATGTAATGTACTTGCTATGTTTTAAACATGTTGTTGTCTTGTAGTATCATAAAATACTCCTATATTATTCTAACTTTCATGTTTTGATTTAGAAATCCCTTGAATAGAGTTAGGTAAGTTTTAAGACTGTTGCAACACCACATCACTCCCAAACACATGTCGATCACATCTCAAATGAATATAGTTGATCAGGCTATATTGATCCCATATATGATTACATAACTGTCCAGGTTTGACCGTAGTGTTCAACCTTTAAATACTTTTGTTATGTTCTTCTTGTGATACTTGTTCTAGTATGTATGTATGTATAAGCAAGTATGTATAATTTTATAAAGTATTGTTATATTTTTAAAATATATTATTATTCAGAGTACTTCGGCCCCATTGCATTTATAGTTGTATATCTTTTATAGGTTGATATACTTAGTTCACTATAAACAATGCTCTAATAACAATCTGTCACACCCCCAAACCAGAACGACAGAAACATTCGCGAGCGGAGGACGTCATGTTTAGTATCACAACACATGCATCATAGTAATCAATGTAACAAACAACCATTGCATTAATATCAAAGTGTTTACAAAGTATGTGATTCACAAAAGATTGACTCCAAAAGTAAATAACAAAACAAGACATGAAGCCACTATGCTCCATCTTCTAAATCCCAGAGTGTGTACCTATCTACTATTCTCCTGAGAGTACAAGTTATTTTGAAAGACCAGATCAACATTTAAGCTAGTGAGTTCATAAGTATTTTAGTGATGTGAAGTAAACTGAAAGTTCTTTTTAGAAAAGTCCGTCTGTTCCTTCAGAAAATCATATATCTTCTGATGTGATGATTGAAGTAAAAATGACTCTACAATTCCTTCTATGAGTACTAAATGGATACAAGTTATATACAATTTAGAGTAAACTGAAAATCGATTGTGTGAATATGACCTAAGCCCACAACCAAACAAGGAACAGGGAATGAGGTGGAAAACACACATTCCATTGTTTGTTAGATATTCAATGTATACAACCCTGGCATATTCATTTGGTACTTACGGAGCTAACTGTAATAGTTCCTTTATTTGATGAAAACATTCTTTAATAAAAACCACCCATATTTCCTTTATTAAGAATGGCAACCACAATAGTGCCTTCAATAATCACTTAGTTTATACTAGCTATATATCATCTAATATCGAACGGATAGTTAATTGTGTGAATCTGCCCTAATCCCACAACCAAACAAGGAATAGGAAGTAAAGACGAAAGCACATATCCAACTACCTATCGGATATTAATTATATATAACCCTGATGTATAAACTAAGGTATTATAGAACTAACCACTAACGGACTTTAAGTTAGCATTATAGGCCCCCTTTTTAGTAAATGTACTAAGACTCGACTGTAACTGTAATCTTTGTCTTCTGTAATGATGTAAGTTTCCCAAGTAATTATTGAAGCACTTACTACCTTAAAACCAGTTTGTTAATTAAGGTTAAAATGTGATGTGATTATAACCATATTGATATGACACGTGATTAACACGACGACCTAATGGTGCTGAACTGATGTGATATTTGTCACCCGTAGACTTGCAAGTCCCACTATAGCTAGAAGCAAGGTGTGGGGTGTCAATCCCGTATAGATCCATATACAAACTCATGCTCTCCCTCCAGGAGACTCTGGTTACGAAACGTGACCTAGAAAGTATATTATTAAGCCGTGAAATAGTGGCTCACATTAATGTTATGGTATTCTTGTATTTGTATAATATGTTCGTCACTGTACTAGATGTAGTATGAACTGAGCCCATAAACTATACCTATTATAATTTTCTAGTATGTTTACTTGAACTGTTACTGACTTGAAGAAAAGACTTACTTATCTACAGAGTTATGACTGTACTTTTAAAAACAGAGTTTTATAAACAACAAAGTGACAACTTTAAAAGAGTCTTTGAAATGAATTGATCACTTGTAAAAGCATAATAAATCTTTTAATGTGATGGTTATCACAAATAGGGGTGTGCAAAAAACCGCACAAACTGCCCACACTACACCAAACCGCACCGCATAATGCGGTTTAGAATTTCGTGGTGCAGTTTGCGGTTTATAGTTACCAAACCGCGGTTCAAACCGCACCGCGTCGTGTGTGTGTATATATATATATATATATATATATATATATATATATATATATATATATATATATATATCTCATAGTTTCCAATCACCAAAAACTTCATACTGTCCAATAACTTTTTTCTACATCATGATGGTTAAATATGGTAATTAAAGGCTTAAAAGACTATGATATCAAATTTCATAAGTCATAACAACTTAGCAAAACATTATGTGGTTCTTTTGTTTGCAATATCTATGCCTTTTAAAGGGTATGCAATATAATTAATAAATTTTGAAAGTGTTTAAATGGAATGAATAACAACTAAAGTTATAAATTGAAACAACTTATCAAACCACATAAACCGCACAAACCGCCCGCATGAAACCGCACCGTATAATGCAGTTTAGAGATTTTGTGGTGCAGTGTGCGATTTCAAAAAAACTCAAACCGCATGTGCGGTGTGGTTTGCGGTTTCAACTCTAAACCGCACCGCGAACACCCCTAATCACAAATAACATTTACACAATTACCATTGTGTTCAACTTGTATTCCCCCCCCCCCCCCTCAAAAGCATTTAAAACATTTAAAAGACTGATTATAGGGGTATGAACTCACCTTATGTGGATGATTCAATTGAAGGTTCGCATAAGGATGAGAAGTTCCACGAATGAATTCCCGAGACACAAACGAGTCCTAAATGACATATTATGGCATATATAGGCATGTAATTAGTGTTTAAAACAACTAATATGCAAGGAAAATACCTTAGGGACTAGGAAACACTTGAAATGAAGTGTTACAATCACATGTGATTGTATAAAGGGAGTTTACGGCCAAAGGAAAGTGTGTTCACAGCCACACTTGAGTTTACGACCATTGAATATGTGTTTACGGCCAAGGTGTTTACGACCATGGATGTTTACGGCCCAAGGAGATTAGTTTACGGACATCGTAGATTGCATGTCCGTAAACACTCTAAAATGATGCACTTTTGGGTCTTGTTTCAATCTTAAAGGGTATTGGTCTTATGAGGATACAAGAGCTTCTAGTAATTAACAAGATGATAGAAGAAATACTCACCCTTGGAAGGATTTAGGGTGTTCACGGTCCAAGAACAAGTAGGTGTTCTTGGTGAACGAATGAAGTTTTGAAGATCTTGAAGTAGAAGTGACGAATCTAGGGTGAAATCAAAGGAGGTTCTAAGTATCACCAAGTATAGATGTGTTACTAACCTTTTAAGGGAAGATATAAGAGTTCTTGGTGGATGATACTTGAGAGAGAAAAGGTAGTTTGCGGCTAGGACTTGAAGAAATGAAGAAAAGTGAAGCAAATTCTCTTATAAGGAGGATAGTTCACGGTCACCAAGAGTTTATGGCCGTAAACTCTTAGTTTGCGGCCATAAACTCCTTGTGATGGAGTTTCCGGCTAGATTGAAAACCAATGAACTTAAGCTGACATAACCCTACTCCCAATTCTTAAGTGTATTAGGCTTAGAACCCTCAAACCGACCCCTATCAATGCTAAAAGATAGAAGGAACAAGTCTGACATTTGATTGGATTGATTGGCTTTATAAGTTAAAACATTTTGGGTTGTCACACGCCCCCTCCTGCTATGCCCCTCCGATAGTTTCCTTTTCTCTCTCCTGATCTACTACAACCTCTACTACTCCCACCATCAAAAACAATCTCTCACTGTCTCCGGCTCAAATTTGTTTTGACCGCCTCCGACTTCAACATTGTAGTTGACTCCTCCGGCTACAAAGACTATTCTTTCTGGTTCGATTAAGGTCTAACAAACCTAAATGAAGCTGCACATATATTGAATCAGTCATTTACTCGAATAGCTTCAATTGTCAATGCGCATCTCATACCTACAACCATGCTCGACGCACTCGACTATCATACTTGAAACATGATCGTTAGGGTTCTATGATTCAAGAAAAACTGTGGTCCATCCTTGTCCAATTTCCAAAATCAAGACAAATTGAATCTTTCTGAAGCACATTCATTTCTTTAAATAGTAGCAACATGATTCTCTTAAACAAGTACAAAGGTGCAATCGTAATCTATGTCTCTTAAATTTCGTGCTTCCACCCTTATAAACATGTTTCTCTTATTGTTCTGAACTGGATGCTTGAGATGGAATGGTTTTAGATATACTCATACACTTGCAAAAGTGAAAAAAGATTTGTACACTACAGGTGTTAGATGAAATTTCTGAGTGAACATTTTTGCTTGATAAGGCCATTTGCATCCCTACAGCCGAAATAGTTATCATATCACTCATATACAAAATCATTCAATATACCAAACTCCAAAACACCATCATGATGATGACAAATTGTTGTTCCGATCAAATGTTCAAAGCGTATCCCGTCATGCTGGTTACAATTGCAAAGGAAGCTAACTTCTTGGTTTAATATTCCTGGTTCTCTCACTTATAGTCGACCTCATTGACAACACTACTCCAGGGTGATTAACTTTTTGGCTTCATAATTAAAAAGGATTAAAATTACCTACTACCTATCATATGCAACCAAAATTCAGTTCATGACACTGATTTTGAAGCAATTCCATGAGACATTTCAACAAGCATTTGGTGGGCTGCCATCCATAACCAGGTTTGGATGTTCTTACTTGTTATAATCACCTCAAATGTAAACCAATTTGGTTCTATCCATCCTAAATTCATCAGATAGTGCCAAAAAAAATTCAACAAAATTGATACGAATTTGATTTAAAAGTTTAAGACCTGACAGTTGTGATCATGTATATAAACGAGACAGTGAACCTTTAAAGAAGAAAATAAACCATGTCATCTTTTTTCTTTAAAAAAAATGTAAAATAGGAAATAACAACTCATTAAGAAAATTAATTATCCCTATATGGTTTCTCACTTTTTACACTTGAAAACTAAACAGAAACAATTGTATCTCGGAAACGAGGTGATAAGAGAAATGGCAAAGTTCCTAAAAGAAAATGTGACTCTTTTTCTATAAAGGCGAGATTGTCAAGCTTCAGTTCATTTTTTGGTGGAATTAACATACTTGGTATGTCTTTTTTAGCAATGGTTTATTATTTTTTAACACACTTTATAAAATGTTATTTATTTTTGTCATGGGTATATGGTTCAAAACACGATATTTGTGAATATGGAAAGCATGTGGATTTGATGGTAGTTACAAGTGCCCTGATTCCATTAAAGATAAGAAAAAGAGAACAAAAATTCTAAATGGAAGTATTTTTCTATGAGCAAGATGCTTGCTCAATTCGTCAACTTTAGAAGCCTAGTCAAACTAGTAAAACCCCAAATGTGGTACATGTAGATGGTAAGCATAACCATAATGTTTCTTCTTGCTTACCAAATGTTGTCATTTCTGGAGATAACATGAATGATGACAATAAAGGAGATGTAGGAAATCCATCTTCTTTTACAAGGTTAGTCCAATTTTACCGTTTTTTTTATTCTAGTGCTTTATGGTTAAAGAGATAACTATAAATGTGGTCCCTATAGTTTATTCATTTGTTTTTTTCACATATTTTGCTTTGTGGTTTCATTTTGATATAGTTTTGGTCTTTGTGTCATGAAATCTAACTACTTAATTATTGGTTTAAATGCCCGTGGTTACTATTTTTTTTTTAAAGTGGGTGTTACCTACATTTTTATCTTCTTATTATTAGTACAATTAAAAATAAATTTGTAAGTTTTATATGTTTAATAAAAATTTGCAATTTATGTTTAAATAAGATTGCTAAAGTAAAAGGTTATAAGCTATTGCAATTAGCTTGTCTATAAAAAAAATGTAGTTTAAAAATAAAATTGACTAAATTATGAATTTGGTGGTGTGCTTTCGGATTTGATCCATGACCATTTAAAACTAACTATATCTTTATATGTGATACATTAAACATTAGTAAGTCGATTAAGAGACAAAATTATTTTTTTAATGATGAAAATCGTTCTATTATTACACGAAAGCCTTACTAATTAGATATTAGTTTATTTATTCGTTATTTAAAGTTGAGAATTCATGCACGATTGTTACTAATCACATAAATATACTTAAATCATATGTGATTATATATATATATATATATATATATATATATATATAATCACATGTGATTAAATACACAAGACCAACTATTGAATCGAAAACGTAAAAATAATTATTTTCTATATAAATCATATGTGATTAAATACATATAATCACATTGACTAAATACACTAGAACAACTATTGAATCAAGAACGCAAAATGAATATTGTACTCATAAATCATATGTGAGTCCCTATAATCACATGTGATTAAATACATGAGACCAATTATTGAATCAAAAACACAAAAATAAATATACTTCATATAAATCATATGTGATTAAATACATATAATCACTTATGATTATATGTATCCAATCACATATGGTTTATGTGGACAATATTCATTTTTGTCCTCTCGATTCATTAATTTTTATATGTCCACTTTAATAATATTTGCTTAAATACATTTAATCACATATGATTATATTTATCTAATCACATATGATTTTATTTGGAAAAAGGAATCTTATCCATATAAATCATATGTGATTAGATGCATATAATAACATGTGATCATATATACGAGAACATCTATTGAATCAATGACGCAAAAACAAATCTTGTTCATATGAATCATATATGATTAAATACATACAATCACATGTGATTATATTTGTCTAGTCACATATAATTTATATGAACAACATTCAACTTCAATCATATGTTATAAAATACATCTAATCACATGTGATGATATGTATCTAATCATATATGATTTATATGGAAAAAAATCTTGTCACTATAAATCATATGTGATTATATATATATATATATATATATATATATATATATATATATATATATATATAATCATGAGTGATTATATGCATGAGAACAACTATTGAATCAAAAACACAAAAATAAAATTTTTTCCACATTAAGCATAGGTGATTAAATATTATATAATCATATATGATTAACTATTACCTATCCACCCAATTTAAACACAAGAACAAGTATTGGTTTAATTACATGTGATTATATGTTTTTAATCACATTTGATTAAATATATGAGAAGAATTGTTGAATAAAAAATGCAAAGATGAATGTCGTTCATATAAATCATACATGATTGGATACATATAATCACATGTGATTATATGTATCTAATCACATATGAGGTATCTAGACAAGATTCATTTTCAAATTCTCGATTCAATATTTGTTTATTGTCCTTTTTAATCATATGTGATTAAATACATTTAATCACATGTGATTATATGTATCTAATTATAAAGATTTTATTTGCAAAAAAGAATCTTGTCTATATAAATCATATGTAATTAGATACATATAATCAAATGTGATTATATACACTCGAAAACTAATAGAATCAAGGATGCGAAAAAAAAATCTTGTCCACATAAGTCATATGTGATTAAATGCATATAACCACATGTGATTAAATACATGCGACTAATTATTGAATCGAAACCACAAAATAAATATTGTCGACATAAATCATATTTGATTAAATATAAAAATCACATGTGATTATATGTATCCAATCACTTCCACGTTCTCGATTCTATAATTGTTCTTTGTTAATGTTAATCATATGTGATTAAATAAATCTAATCACGTATGATTATATGTATCTAATCAAATATGATTTATATAGACAAAAAAGAATTGTATCTATATAAATTATATGTGATTATATATATATATATATATATATATATATATATATATATATATATAATAACATATGATTTATGTGATTATATGTATTTAAATCAATGTTGTAAAACTCGCCGAGTTGGCTGATTACTCCTTCGAATACTCGCTACTCGGCCCCTTGCCAAGGCGAGTTACAGAATCCTGGGTACTCCTTGATCGACCCCTTACTGAATTGAGCAGTGTTGTAAAACTCGGTCAACTCAATGAGTAATATATATAATATATACTTAATGATTTATTATTTAACATACACACATGTGATTATATATATATATATATATACATATATATATATATATATATATATATATATATATATATATATATATCTTAAATTTTCAGTAATTATTCAAGAAGTGAGACCATTATTTGTTTTTTTTAGTTTTTGTGTATTCACATGTATCTATTTTTTTATATATTTCAATCAACTTATGATTTTAACTTATCATTTTGACATATATAATTTTCCTAAAAATATTACTACATGAATTACCAAATCCGAGTACTCCCGGGTACTCGCTACTTGGTAGTCGGCCGAACAGGTACCGAGTAACGAGTTCTACAACCTTCATTTAAATACATGAGAGCAACTATTGAATCACATATGATTTATGTGGACAAGATTCATTATGCGTTCTTAAGTCAATAATTGTTCTTTTTTTTTTAACTTTAGTCGTATGTGATTAAATACATCTAATCACATGTGATTATATGTATATAATCACATATGATTTACAAGTACAATATTTATTTTCGCGTACTCGATTCACTAGTTTTTCACGTGTGATTATATGTATCTAATCACATATAAATCATATGTGATTCGATACATATATTCACATGTGATTCGATACATATAACCATATGTAATTATATACACGAGAACACCTATTGAATCAAAAAACAAAAACACAAAAACAAATCTTTGTCCACATTAATCATATGTTATTAAATATTATATAAATAGGTATGATTAAATACATGAGAAAAATTATTGAATGGAGAATATGAAAACAGATCTTGTCATAAAAATCATATGTGATTAGATACATAAAATCAGATATGATTATAAATGTGTTTAATCACATGTAATTTATGTGACTATATATTTATAATCACATATGATTTATGTGATTATATGAATCTAATCATATATAGTGGCGGTGGTTGTAGTAGTGGGTGGTGGTGGTGGTGGTGGAGATGGAGATAGATGGTGATAAGGATATTTAATAGTGGTGGAGGAGGTGGGATGGGTGAGTAATGGTAGTGGTGAGTGATATGTAATAGTTGTGTGGTGGTGGTTGGTGAAGGATGGTGCGTGGTAGTGGTGTTTAGTTGGTGATGGTTGTATAGTTGGTGGGTGGTGGCGGTGGTGCTGATTGGTAATTGCAACGAATGGTGATGGTTGGTGCTGGTTTTTATAGGTGGTGGGTCGGGGTGGGAGGTGGTGGTAGGTTGATGGTGGGTGGTGGTTGGTGGTGGTAGTGGTGGGTGGTGGTTTTCGTAGGTTGTGAGTGGGGATAGTGGTGGCAGGTAGTAGTGATGGGTGGTGGAGGTGGATGGTGGTGATGTGTAGCGATGGCTAGTGATGGTGGTAGGTGGTGGTGAGTAGTATGCGGTGATGGGTGGTGGTTGGTGGTAATGGCGGTTCATGGTGACGGTGGTAGAGGCGGGTGGTGGTGATAGTGGGTGATGTGTGGTGGTAGTAGTGGGTGGTGCATGGTGGCGGTAGCAGGTAGGAGTGTGGGTGGTGGTGGCGGGTGGTGGGTGTAGGTGGCATTAGGTGGGTGGTGTTGGCGGGTAGTGGTTGGTGGTGGTTTTGGTGGGTGGTGGATGGAGGTGGTGGTGGCGGATGGTGGTGGTTGGCGGTAGTGATGGGTGATGGAGGTGGGTGGGGGTGGTGGAGGTCGGTAGTGATAGTGGGTGGCGATGTTGGTCAGGTGGCGGTATGTGGTGGTTTTTGGTGGGTGGTAGGTGGGTAGTGGTGGCAGTGGTGGGTGGTGGATGGTGGTGGTAGTGACGGGTGGTGGAGGTGGGTGGTGGGTTGTAGGTAATGGTGGTGGGTGATGTTGATTAGTGGGTTTTAATAGTTTTTTGTAACTATTTTTTGATTTATAAGAATATTATTCTATAATTTTAATTAAAAAATTATATGGTCCAAATTAGTTCTCAAATATTCTTACAGTAAGATATATTCTTAATTGTAAGGTTCTTTTGCGAACCCATACTTTTCTACGAACCACTTTTAAAATGCGACTTTTTTATGTGATATTTTTTTTTGAAAAAAAGTGACATAAAACACTAAATTGGTTCTAAAGAAGAAAATGTGCATATGCGACAAGTGCATATGTGCATTTTTTACAAACTTTGTGAATTCTTGACCTTTTGCAAATATGCACCTATCGTATACACATATTTTTTCGAGTTTTTTTTATGAATATGCTTTTATAGGACTGATTTGTTGTTTTATGTCACTTATTTTGAAATATATATATATATATATATATATATATATATATATATATATATATATATATATCACACAAAAAATTTGCATTTTAAGAATGACTTGCGGAAAAATATGGGTTCGCAAAAGATCCTTACCCTTTATATATATATATATATATATATATATATATATATATATATATATATATATATATATATATATATATGCGGTTAGAAATTTTTTTCAGTATGAATGTAAAAAGTTTTTTTCTACGTATTTTTTGGTTAACAAAACAAATTAATCACTAGATGAATAAAGAATAACATGATTCACAAAAAAAATCCCTAAAAAACATCTCAATAATTTATTTTTATTTTGATTTTATTGTTATTTATTAAAATTATCGTAAAATTGGTTTTTTCTTTCTTGATTTAATTATGGAATAATGAGTTAAAAGGGTAATATATTTTTTGATTTGTACATGTTTGGTCACTGATATTTTTCGTCCACATGTACCCCTTCAACTTGTTAAACTGTACACATTCAGCCCTTATGACCAATTACACAAGCTTAGCTAGTAAAAATGACTTAATAGGGTAATATATTTCTTACTTTATACATATTTGGTCCTTAATATTTTTGTATATATTTAGTCCTTAATATTCTTTTTGGTTGCAAACTAAATCTTTTTTTGTACTCATTTAGTACGTATGAATAATTTCTCCAGGTTATCTCATGATATCTTACATGGGACAATCATTAATAAGATGTTTGACGTTTTGACGCTTATGTCCATCACGATCTCAAATACTTGGTTATTTAGGTCATGTGTTCTGAACGTCATAACTTCTTTATACGATCTCATATTTTAATGACATTTATATCTATGTGTTTGTATTTTAGTCTACTACAACTTTCGTTTTGATTACTTTTGTTAAAAGTAAAATATTTTTACTTACGATCTTTATATCCATACCTTTTTATGAATGCATGCATGGATGTTTTTTTTTTATTAAATTGTAAGTAAAAATAAATTACATATTAACAGGAGTAATTTTAATGACAGTTGTATTAGACTCAAAAATGAACACGTGAATATAAAGATCGTCAAAATATGATATCATGTGAAGAAGTTATGACGTTCTGAACATAAGACCTAAGTCAAACCACAAGACCTACACAACCAAGTAGTCGAGATTGCGATGGATATAAGAATCAATAGCCCCAAACACCTCATCAATGATTGTCCAACGTAATATTTCGTGAGAAAAATCATTCATAAGTATTGAATGAGTAGAAAAACAAAAAGGACTTATTTTGAAACAAAAAATATTAAAGACTAAATGTGTACAAAAATATTAAGGACTAAATGTTTATAAATGAATCTTAAAATTATTTTTTTTTGAAAATTTTTTCATATGAATCATATTATTTTTGAATTATCTAATGATTCAATTTGTTTTTTCGTTAAAAAAATGTATATAAAAAATTTCTTATATTCTTATGAAAATTTTCCTTTTAAGAATGTAAGAAATTTTTTTAAACGTGGTAGGATTGCGTCCCTATGTCTTATAAAAATAACATAGTCTTAAATAAACCTTTCTATCTCCCTCTTTCTCTCTCTCTCTCTCTCTCTCTCTATATATATATATATATATATATATATATATATATATATATATATATATATATATATAAGGGTTATTTGGAAAACAAAAAAACCTAAAAATCATAAAAAAAAAAAAAAAAAAAAAAAAAAAAATACCAAGATATCACAAAACTTTTTTGAATTTTTTTTATCAAAAAATCGCAACATTTTTTACAATTTCGCTGAAAAAAAAATAAATAATCAATTTTTTTTATAATTATTTTCAACGATTTTGACCTAAAAGTTGCGATTTTTTTATAGAAAAATTCAAAAAAAAAAGATTTGCTATCTCTAAGTATTTTGTTTATGCATTTCAATGATTTTTAGGGTTTTTTGTTTCTCATAGAACCTAAACGTGTGTGTGTGTGTGTGTGTGTATATATATATATATATATATATATATATATATATATATATATATATATATATATATATATATATAAGTTTATTTGAGACCATAGTTTTTTTGGAAGACATGAGCATGTAATCCTAACTATTCATTTTGAAGTTCAGAAAATAAATAAGAAATTCTAAAATCCAAAAGAAATTAAAATTTTGATTTTTTTAAAGATTTGTTTTCGTCATTTTAATATTAAAAATGAATAAATAAAATTATAGTCTTTTGTAAATATATGCGAAATATTCTAAATGAATTGTACGTGTATAATTGTAGTACAATATATAGTATATTCTAACAATTATAGTAGATTATTATAATGTTTTAATAAATCAACTAGAATATTAGAGTATTATATAAATTCTTATTTGAATATTTATAGTGTAATTTGTAGTAGAATATTATAATATTCTATAAAAATCTAAAAAAATTCCATATAATGTAAGAACAATGGAAATTTTTTTTAACCTTTTTATTTTTGTATATATTTTTTTATAACATAAAGTTATGAGAATAATATTAAAAGAATTATGAATATTTACATTTATTTTGAATTTTAGAATAATTTTTTATCTCTAAAATGAATTGCTAGAATTGCATCTTCATGGTCTCTTTTAAAAAAGAGATGTACAATAAGAGGTTGGATGAATGAGGAAATATTTTAAAACATGGAATCAAGCAACCAATTTTTGTGGTTAGAGAGAAAATAATCAATGACCAAAAAAAGAAATGTACATCAAGAGGTTGGACGAACATGCATTATATCATAACAAAAAACACCATTTTTTTGTTTTTTTTTAGTTTTTAGAAAATATTATTATCGAAAAAAACGAATATACCAAGATTTATAATTTTTATTCTATTTCCTTAGATATCAATATTGATAAGAAGAAAACAATTTTTTTTTTATTTATTATTTTTTTTTTTTTTTTTGCAAAAAAAAAAACTTAATTCGTTTTGTTGTGTTTTGTCAATATTTTGGTTAATTTTTTTCTCCATAAAAAAAGCTAAATATAGAAAAAATTTCATTTTGTTGTCATCTATAAATCAACATTAATATCGATATAAAGAAATTAGTTTTTTTTTCACTTTGATCCGGCTAGATTTACACTGTAAATCCGAACTACATAGAATTCCTTTTTTTAGCATTTACAATATGAATCTGAGTTACTAGTTTAACACTTTGATCATTCACAAATTAATTTAGTAAAATTTACATATCAATCAAATTATATTTTCTTGTTATTTTATAATACTTTTACATTTTCATTATTCATAAATTAGTTTCATAAGATTTACAATTGAATGTATTCACCTTGTGAATCTGAACTGAATATAATTTAGTTTTTAGTATTCACAACATGAATCTGAGATAAAATGTCTAACATTTTTTTTTCAAACATCAACATGAATGTTTATTTAAAGAGTACAAAAAACTATGATTTTTGATATATGTATTTTCTTTTTCTGATAAAAAAAAATAATCTTAAACATTAAAAAAAATGAAGTATGTTACTTTTTGAAAAATAGTTTTGTAAAATTTGCAATTAATTTTATTCATGATGTGAATCGAAGTTATATATAATTCAGTTTTCAACATTCACAATGTGAAACTAATTTATTATTATTCACTATGAATTTGAACTGTATATATACTTCAGTTTTCTGTATTCACAACAGGTATCCGAGCTAAAATTTTAACAAAAAAAATTGTTTATTAGTTATTACAATAAAAGGTAATTTCGTTATTTGACATTATTGAGCTTCCAATTATATTTCATTTATTTGCTATTATCACGTGTTTGAATTCCTTCAACTTTGAGAAAATATAGTAAATTTGTATTTTTATTTAAACATCAGACGAGATTTGTTACTCTGAAATCCAATTTTAAACTCTCATATGTAATTGTTTTCTTCCATTGGCTGTTTGTTAGTGTTTTTATATTGAAAATCTTTCAAACGTTTAAAATTTTTTTGCAAGTGTTCCATAAGATACTAAGAAAAAAATGTATTTCCTTTGTAAATATGTTATCTTCTGTTCATACAGTACTATGATTTCCATATAAAAGGACAAAATTACAGATAATCAAGGTAAGCCAAAAATATATCCAATGACACATTATATTTTAATTATAGTCCTTGTATATTCCTTTCATTTATTGTAAGTTGAGCATTCGTTATTTGTTGGTGTGGTCATCATCAAATAGGGGAGTTTGTTAGTCTCAATTTGAATTTTGGGATTTAATGATGACAAAAATATGTGTCGATAAAGGATTGTGATGAAATGTATATGTCGGTTAGTACAAAAAACAAAGAAAAGAAAAAAAGATAATATGCATGTCAAATCTTCTAATCAAGAGCAAATAGTAAGATTAAGGACGCAAGCTTTGTGTCGGATCTTGAAATACAATCACTTTTTAGAGTATTTTGGTTTAATATATATTATGCATTCAATTGTGATCAAATTGTGCTTGGTTTTACATGTTATATTTTGAAGAATTCTTATAGTTACTCAACAACATTTGTAACTAGCTTGTATGTCCAAGCTTGTAACATATGTTTAGTTAAGAAGATTGTTAATGATGACATGTGAGATATGTCTTGTTACAAAGAAAAAGTAACATAACAGATCCTTGTGCATTGGTACTGTAAACTGTCAAGACAAAAAATGGCTATGGTTTTATATTATTATCAAAATGAAAAGTATCAGATATAATGAAAGGAAAAGACAGAATATATAGACTAGCTAACTAGGGTTTTATAGCTAATGAGCCAACATAAGACACAATACAAAATAAAGCCCAAATCTTATTAGGCTAACATCCCCCCTCAAACTCACAATGCAACAACACTAAGCATTGAGAGGTTATCTGACAGAAAATGAAATTCATGAGCAATCAATGGCTTCGTAAGAATACCAATAATCTACAAAGTGGAAGGAACATAAGGAAAGGAGCTAGTTCCGTTCTGGAGATGATGTCGTGTGAAATGACAATCAATATCATTGTGCTTTGTGCGCTCATGAAACACTGGATTATTGGCAATCATTATCGCACTCTCGTTGTCACAATACAAAGGGGTAAGATGAGAGATATGAACGTCCATATCTGCAAGAAGCCATTCAACCAAACAATCTCACAAGTGGAAATAGCCATGGCTCGGTACTCAAATTCTATAAGAAGATCGAGAGACAACATTTTGTTTCTTGTTCTTCCATGATATCATTGAATCTCCAAGAAAAACACAATACCCATTAGTAGACTTATGATTATAAATATCAATATCCCAATTTGCATCACTATAGGGACACAAATCAAGAGAGGATGCAAATAGAAACACAAGGGTGCAGAATTGAGAACCACAAATATATCTTAAAATACGAAGAACATTTCCCCAATGAACAATAGTAGGGGCAGTGACAAACTCGCTAACCACATGAATTGCATGAGCAATATCCGGTCTAGTGATAGTCTTGTAAACCAAACTCCCTACAATGGTATGATTAAGGGTTGATCTGATAAGGGGACACCATCAATTGGAGAATACTTTGCATTACTCTCAATAGAAGTATCAACTGTCCGATTATACGTGAGTCATGAGCGTTCAAACACATATATGAAATATACTTCGTTTGAGATAAAAGACAACCCTTTAGAGACTGAGCAACTTCAATCCCCAAGAAATAACATAGCAAATCCAAGTCTTTCATAGCAAAATGGTGAGCCAAATCACGCATTAAAGACTATATACCAGCGTGATCATCACGAGTAATAATCATGTCATTGATATATAAGGAAAGAATAATCTGACAAGCACTCGTACATCGAACAAATAAAGTCGAGTCATGGTTAATTGGTTGAAAACCAAGAGAAATAATCATTGTAGAAAATTTCTCAAACCAAGCACGAAGGGCTTGTTTGAGGCCATATAGTGCCTTTCGAAGCCAACAAACTTCACGTGGTTGGTGAGCAATAACATGGGGAGGACACATGTATACTTCCTCATGAAGATTACCATTTAAGAACACATTCTTGACATCCATCTGATAAATCTTCCATAGGCGAATGGATGAAATTGCAATCAAGGTGTGAACAGTCGTCATTTTCACATAGTTATATCGGCTTGCTACTTTCTGCTCTGATACCATGTAAAATATCAAGACATAAAACGGCTAGAGTTTTATATTATTATCAAAATCAGAAGTATAAGATACAACAAAAGTAAAAGACAAAATATATATATATATATATATATATATATATATATATATATATATAGAGAGAGAGAGAGAGAGAGAGAGAGACTTGCTAATTAGGGTTTTATAGTTAATAGGTCAACATAAGACCTAATATAAAATATAGCCCAAAAGCTTATTAGGCTAAAAGGTACCTGAGCAAATCCTTTATAAATAGATTAATAAACGAGAGTGGTTCATTTACCAATTCAGATATAGATATTAAACATTCTTTTTATGGCCTATGAAATGAAAGTCCTTCAATTTGACATGTTTTATAGATTTTGACCATGTAACGTTTTTTTTTTTGTTTGTTAATGTCTAGAATTTGCCAAAAAAAATTAAATTTTTTTCCTTGTTACCTATAATAATAAGTTTTTACTTTACCATTAAATAAAATTTATAAAAATATCCTTAGGTTTACAAATCTTTTATATATATATATATATATATATATATATATATATATATATATATATATATATATATATATATAAGGAAGAGTTATATGGAAAATGAATGATTAGGCAACACATATTTGAACCAATGAAAACATGACAACACATCACTTCCACAATAACTTCCACAATACATTACTTGTAAAGAAAGAAATGGACACGTGTCATTTGATTATTGGTTCCGGTAGATGTTGCTTTAGTTATTTGTTTTCCATAGAACTCATTCCTCTATATATATATATATATATATATATATATATATATATATATATATATATATATATATATATATATATATATATATATATATATATATATATTATACGTGTTCATATAAAAGAAAAACATATTTATACACGATTTTTTTAACTAAACATTGTATAAATATATTTTTTTGAAAAAAATATACTTATGGTAAAATTGTAATAGTTTTGTAAACTTAAAGGTTTTTTTTTTTTTTTTTTTTTTTTTTTTTTTTTTTTTTTTTTTGCAAACTTAGAATTAATTGTAATCTAATAACTTGCTAAGTAGATTGGGCAAAAAAAACTTCACAAATTTAGGACGGTAACGAACAAAAAATACAAAACCAATAAAACATGATAAACTCCATCTCTTTATTATGTGAGTGAATTCCCCAAGCAAAATATTTGTCAAGATCTAAGTGTGTTAGAAGTTTAAAGTGTGTTTTTCATTCTCCATGTTCGTAATCAATCTTTTAGTTTTCATTTTTGTTCAAATAAATTCCGAAAGTCATTCCATAAACTCTAGATTGTTAAATTTTTTTTAAAGAATTTAGATTATTCGGTTTTATATAATCATATCAAATATATATTACTTTATGAAATGAGGATATGCGGTTATCTTTCTCAAATTTCAACTACTGAATTCGCATACAAGAAAAAGACACCAATAAAAATTATTCTCATACATTCATACATGTTGAACATGCATACCATGTCCAACACTAGTCGTGGTATTGAGCCGTGTAACGGTCCAATTGTCATGTTATTTAAATATATTAATTAAAACACAACATTATTCAAACATACGTATCACCATCACCATCGATCACCATATAGTACGCCAAGTTTCTAGTTATGGGAACTCCACATCATTACATATCCTGCACACATAGAGATCATAATAAGATCACAACATTGATTCTTCCAATTGTAAATACTGATTAGTAGTCATTTACATTTATGTATAAAGGTTTGTGCATGTTGAAGAACTTACAGAAAGGTTCTGTCTTCCACCTCTGGTTATCATTTTTATTCCACTCCCACAAAAGAATTTCGGTGCCATCATGAATACCAGTGTCACCAATGGATGCATCTATATTAAGCTTAATATTGTCCACCATTCTTACTGCGTGAAAACCATCGCCCAAATCCTTGCTTTCTGTCCAAAGAACAGACAAGTCAAGCGTATATGGGTTGAATTCCGTCAGCTGAACCTACACAAGGATCCATAGGAATTTTACAAAAAGAAAAGATCGACCAAAATATTTGCTATATATTCCTGGAAGTCCATAATTACACCTAATTGGCATATTGTAAACAATAGCTAAAAGCCCATTAAAGAACTGATACAATTTCAAGTTCAGATGATCAGATTTAAACATCTAATGATTGTACATGAAGATCGACATACTGGTTTATGAGCTGGATCGGTAGGCTGTTGCAGAGCCTGTCCAGTAGCTTTATTTACCAGAGCAAAAGAGGGAAAACCCTCTTCGTCTTTGACTCTCGTGCTAAACTTCTCATCCTTTATCCAATGCTGTGTAAAAATGTAAAAAGGTCAACTAATGTTAAGCGGATGAGCTGATTGAAGAAGGAGGAATTAAAGTGTGTATACCTGATGAAGATCGGAGGAGTTGGTGGGTGCAATAACCGGTGCTCCATCATGGATGGTGAGTGAGTAATCAGTCTTGATCTTGGTGTAAAATCTAACAGTGGGTTTGTTGTCAGTGTACTTCGGTGTTTGATCCATTTTTTCTTGATTTAATTGGGGTGTGTGTTGGAAGTTAAATAAGAAAGGAGATGTCGAGGGCAATTAGAAGATTGTGTTCTTTGGTCGGTGGAAAATCACGTGCCCATATGTCACTTTTTTATTCAGAAATTGATTGATACGTAGAAAGTTCTTTTTTTTCATGACACTAATGGTCGTGCCCACAATCTTTATTTATAATTCAAATATTTTGTATACACCGAGATTTAAATCCTTTGATGTGTAGAAAGTTTTTATTTTTATTTTTTTTGAACCGGCAAATATTATAAGGGACAACCGCCTAGCAAGGTACTAGGCGGGCCCAAAAAAAGAAAGGAATTACAATTGGTTTTGGATTACAAACATTTCAGCGGACAAGTACACCAATAAGCCCAATTATACCGACAATTGATTCTCTTGTGTCTAAGCCAAACGAGGACAAGAGACTTAACATTATCTATAATATGGAAGGGGGTAGATTGAATGCTCCTAAACACCCAGTCACATCTCTTTTTCCATATGGCACCATAACAAACACTAATTAGATTGTTTCTCCTTCTCTGACATCTCCCCCAAGTTTTTGCAAATCTGATGAGTTCTCCGATGGTTTGGAATTGTGGATTCGGAATCTCGCACCATTTAAACATCAGGTCCCATACTGTGCTCGCCGTTGAGCAACGAAACAGAACGTGCTTTGAATCTTCATCCTCGAGATGGCATTGGGAGCATGTTGAGTGTAATATTGTGACTCCTCTCTTCTTTAATGCCACATTTGTTGGGATACGTCCTAGATTAGCTTTCCAAATAAAAGTATTGACCTTTAAGGGAATATCATGGATCCAAGGGATGATTACTTCGTTGTTCGCCGGTTCTACATTATCAATCTTGAGTCTGATCACCTCTACATGAAACGTACCATCCTCCGATAAGGGACAATTCCATGTATCAGGTTCTGGGGTTGGCTGGTGTTCTCCAATGACATCATATAGCATCCTAAGACTATGAATTTGTTCAGCAGATGCAGGGGTTGATCTCCATTCCCAAGTGTGGCCCTCTGCTTGTACTCTTTGACTAACCCTGCAAGTCTTATGCCTTTCAAGCTGATAAAGTTCTGGGAATTTATCTTTTAAAGACTCACTATCGCACCAACTGTCCAACCAGAAGAGGGTGTCGTTACCATTCCTCACTTGTTTCTTTAAAATGTCATGAAAATTTATTCCCACCTTAGTTAGGTCAGTCATCACTTCCGATATGTTTTTCCACGCACCTGAAATAGTTCTTTTTGATAAAACGTTGAAGGGTTTGTTATGCAAATTATGAATTCCCATAATTACACCCATAAGGCTGTTTTGTTTGTTTTTAGTGCCCACCACCATTTGGCAATCAATGATATGTTAAAGGCCTTCAGTGAGCCAAGGCCAAGTCCCCCTTTCTCCTTTGAAGTAACGACTTTTCCCCACGATACCCAAGCTATTTTTCGTTTGTTACCACTCCCACCCCATAAGAATTGTCTACGAATTTTTTCAAGAGTGTCAATAACTCCCGCCGGAGCCACAAATAAAGAGAAATAATACAATGGTAAGCTGCCAAGTACCGCTTTGGCTAAGGTTAATCTTCCTCCAAAGGAAAGCACTTTCGATTTCCAAGGCGATAGTTTTGCATAAAAACGATCAATTATGGGCTTCCAGTGTTTCTTTAACTTAACATTTGCGCCCACTGGGACCCAGGTATGAGAAGGGCAGCAAGATGGCTGACAACCCAAAGGTGCCGCCCATCGAGATACCTCCAACATGTCAACTCCTACACCAAAAACAATGAAGAAAGTTTTTATTTATATACTCAATCTTATTTATTAATCAATATTTTGTGTACAACTAGACTTAAATCCTTTTGTGTGTAGAAAGTTTTTATTTATATACGGTTAAACTATAAACTCTATGGTATCTAGAAATTTTTTATTTATATATATTTGAGCAGAAACAATTTGTGGATTATCACTCAGATTAATGAGACGGTTGTATAATTACAAATTACAAGCAAGTAACACACCAATCATGTTAAAAGGTTAAAGAAAATAGTACATTAATTACAAATTATAAGCAATAATAAAAGAACAACACTAATCATACTAATCCACAGTAAATAAATATTTGATCCGTGTGTGAAGAAGTTTAGTTGAAATTCGTCTGATGCTTTTATCGAAGATAGCTTATCATGTCAAATATGAAAGAATACTGAAGAAGACTAAGGTCGACTTTCGTCGTCAAATACTCAGACGCATGAATTGGATTCTTTAAAAATAGGTATTTAATTGATTTCTAAGATCTTATCAAAAATATTTGAAACATAAAAAATACATTTTCATCTATCAATTAACTATTCTACAAACAATAAATAGTTTAAGACATGAGAAAATACAGCTTCAATACATCATTAACAATAAAAATTCAAAAGTGCATCTCTAAGGTTCATATTCCATTCACTTAATCAAAGACAAAATATTATATATATATATATATATATATATATATATATATATATATATATATATATATATATATATATATATGATAAGGATGTTACGATATGAGCCTACTCAGATCATACCTCAAAATTATAAATTCATAAAAAATCATAACAATGTCAAACCGCTTATGCAAAAATGGTCTTCATACCTTAACATATAACATGTCGCCGAATGCACTCGCAAACTAAAATTGTTACATTGCTAAAATAAAGGTCTGTCGAAATAATATATGAGATATTAAAGAAGTAAAAAACATAAAACCAAATGTTTTGTTGTATAAATGTCTTTCGACTAAAATATATTTTGGTATTTTTGAAAATAATACCCTTCGGCATTAAAGACTTGAAAATACCTTATGGTATTAAATTTTTGAAAATACTATAGTATTTTCTTAAATGAAGACGTAATGGCGGGGGCGTAGCTAATATAGTGTAAGAGTGGACATTGACTCACCCACACAAAATTAAGGTTACATATGTATTGTATGTATAATATATATTTTTGTTAAATAAAAAGACTTAGAGTTGTTATATGTCCTATTGCATTCAAAACTTGAAATTAGTAGAAGGGATAAATTGTTGTAAGACAACAACGTGTGCGACTTAAATAATAATTTAGTTAAGAATGCATATATAGTTACATTTTGTTATCGTTTTCATATTTTGTATATTATTTTATTTACACTAAAACAAAATCCTGGCTACGCTACTGAGTAATGGAATCTTAAGATCCCACGCTCCCGTAATAAAAAAACCTCTAAAAGCAACACAAAATATAATACCCCAAACTTCAAAATAGTTCAATTTACAATGAAATATGATAGCTTGTAAATGAATCCAAATATCTGATTGATTTGAATCAACAGGATCTCTTATCTTCCAAAAACGTCAATGCATCATGATAATTGATTTGAATCAACAGGATCTCTTATCTTCAGTCGCCTTTCTTGCCAAAAAAAAAAAACTAATGGCAACTGTCCAAAAGAGGAGTTGATCCGTACACAACAATTGATGCTTTAAATTGTTGTATAGTACAACTATATAATGCATGAATTATTGTGTATGGCAAAAAACTGTTGTGTACAAATCACTCGTCCAAAAGTGGTAGGGAAAAAAAACAATCTAAAGAAAACAAAGAGAAAACCAATTTACAAGGGCTGAAAAAAAAAGTTTCAAAAAAATGATTTATGACGATAGGAAAAAATCGATTTAAGAGGTGGAAAATGATTAAAGTGGCTAAAACAAAAAAAGAAAAATCGATTAGTAATATGGCGAATTAAATAGATTCTTAGGCATTAAGAAAAAACCATCATAAAGGTCAAAAATGACTTCATGAGAGGAAAAAAAACGTTTAATAAAAAAGTTGTATGCTATGTAGGGCTTTAAAGAAAAAGTATAAATTATTGAGCCAAAAAAATTAATAAAATTATTGTAAGTTATTGAATAAAAATGTTAATGAGGCTTAGAAGCAACTGATGATATAGGTTTTGAAAAAATGATTTTGTGTTAGGTTTAACGTTTGAACAAAATCTGATGAAATCAGTAAGGACGAATCAATTCTTTAGTCTAGAAAAACCGAAAATGTTGAATCGATATTTTGGTCATAAAAAAACGGCAAGAACGAATCGCTTAAGGTTCGAGAACATAAACACGAAAAATGTATATTGTTTTGATCTTTAAGTAAACTATGATACCACTTGTTAAAAATAGTAAACAAAGAACAAACACAAAAAGCATCGACGAAAAATATGACAATACTTGGAACACAATAAATTAAAGATGAAGAACAATGGAACACCATGATATAAAGTGGAAAACTTAAAAAAAAAAAAAAAAAAAAAAAAAAAAAAAAAAAAAAAAAAAACCGACATTTATCTTAAAAGCTTGCATGGCTAATAATTTTTTAAGAACAGAAGATAGAAACAAATGATCTAAAGGATTTATATAATATTCTTATAAGAAATCATAAAAAAAATCTAAAACATTTACAAATAGAAAACATTCTTAAATAGATATGATGTGTTCTGAATTCTAATAAAAAATAACTCTTATTTATAATAACAAACAATCAATAAAAGGGTTTGAAAACATATTTAACATGTATAGTTGATAACGTTGGTGACTATTCTACTGTGAGCGGTAACACATTTTTTGTTAGGGGCGAGCAAAATTGAAACTAAACATAACCGATAAAACCGAAACTGAACCCAAACCGTCGAGTTTGGGTTTAGATTTTTCAAAAACCAAAATTTTTGGGTTGGGTCGGTTTATGGGTTTGGTAAAAACCAAACCAAACCGAATTTTGTGCAATATATATATATATATATATATATATATATATATATATATATATATATACACACACACACACACACATACATACTAGGTGTAAGACCCGTGTATTACACGGGTTTATTAAAAATAAAATTTTAATATCAATATATAAATATGAAATATTTTATAATGTAATACTTTACATAACATAATATAATCTTCTGAAAATTTGCAAAAGAAACTAAATCATTTGAAATATTTATGAGAATTTATTACCAAATTAATAAGATGATTTTATTTCCTTATAAAACTCATTACAATTTTATGGAATTTCACTTTAAGAAAATGGAAATCCTTAAAAAATGACAAGTGAAAAATAAAATTTCTAAAATTCTCACAAAATGACAAGTGTCAAAATGAAGGAGAATATGACATGTAACAAAAAAACCTTAATTTATTAAAGAGGATATATATATATATATATATATATATATATATATATATATATATATATAAGTAGGATCAAATGAGAACACCTAAAAGATTGAGAACACAAGAACATATCTAGATCATCTAAATTTTCAAATCTACGGCTATTATCAGGCAGACCATTTACGTAAATTCTGAAATTTATTGGTATTAAAGTGTATCTTTGAAATGGTGAAAAGGGTATTACAATAATTATAGCTCTAGAAACATTAAATAATTCCTATAACCTCTCAATCACTCATATATTTCTTTTAATTTTCCATCACTCTCTTCATCTCTCTTTGAAATCTAGGGCACGCCACCATCTTTATCTCAGAACACAATCTGTCACAACCATCATCGTCCCTCCTCCCTCATCTAAATTTCATCACTAGCATATTTTTGCTTCCCTCTCTTTTTATCTTCTCGTTGCTGCCCTATGTCCTCGTGCCATCGTCATCATGAAAAAAATAAGCAAAATAAGGGTTAATGGGGGAGACTGTTTCGAGACATAAAAGAAACAATCAAGGAGTTTGTTCAAATGAGCACATTCATCGATGACTCATATGCATTGTTATTGACAAAGCACGACGGAATGATGGCTACCGACGGCGACTATGATGATTTTTTGGTGAGTGGATAGAACCTTGTTCTTCATTTACACATCAACCCTTTATTTATTAGTTCTACTTCATCTCATACCGACCCTTATAATCGATGGAAAAAATAGTTACACAAAGTTGTAATCTGATTTGAAGGAAAAGCTAATGCACATAAGCTGTTTGACGAAATGTGTGTGAGAGATCTGGTGTCTAAAACTCAATGATATATGGGTATTTTCATATTGGTTTTTCTGAGTTCCATTTGTTCTAAAAAGGGAAAACTGAGGACTGAGCTTGAGAGGGTTCAACGAGAGATCGAGAAAGGTAATAAAAAATCGTTTACGTTGTTTTTCTCAATTCCCGATCCACTCTTTGCTTTCTAATTGATTTTTCTATATCATCAGTTCTGTGTAGGAAAAAAAATCAATTCGTACATCACCGGGTAACAAATTTTTTTTTCAACCCTTTTATTCATTCTCGCATCTTTACTTAGTTCTGTTATCAACCTTGTGAAAATCTTGGTTGCAAGTGGACAACCTAATCATGAATTATGAATTTTTGATTGTTGGTTGTATTTTGTTATGGAAATTTAAAGTTATTTTATTGATATTATTATTCTTTTCCATTCATCTGCCAAATTTTCTCTTGTTTTTTGTATAATTTTTATGGATTTTGTGCTAATATATTGAAAAGTTTAGGAAACATTATAAGAGTAGGCCTGTAATATATTTTATTCACCATTGATTGTATATCTTTCATTACCGTTTGTAACATGATTCATTTCTGAAAAGAGATTTTCTTTTTTGCGATTTTGTAATATAAATGTACTTTTTCAAATTCAGGAAAATGGTGTGGCTAGTTCATCAAAGGTGTTTTGAATAGTAGATGGCTTTTAGGAAACATTCAAGATTATTTAGAAGACTCTTAAGTGAACGTCAAAACTAATAAATCAGATTTTATAAATAGGTTGTTTGAGTTTTAATCATCAATGAATAGAACTATATTATAATTGCATGTGTTTAATGATTGATGTTTTGAATAGGTTTAATGTAAGAGCTTGATATTTTGAATAAAGCTAACTGTAACTAAGAAAATCGACAACATGATCAATGGCGACCCTCTTTGAATTCAATCATGATTAGTGGTATATTTATCAATGAATATAATTGGTGGAAATGTAGAAATTTAATTGTCTTTTGTATTTTGTTAAAATATATTCTTATATGGTTAAAAATGTATGGCTAAAGTTGTATTCATGTATGATTATGATTAGAGGTTCATTCTTTTATAATGAAATGATTTTGCTTAGAGTTGTATTCATTTATGATTACGATTAGTGGTTTATTATTATTATTATTATTATTATTATTATTATTTTGAATGAAATAATGAATTCTTAAACATTCTTTGTTTTCAATTCATTAAAAAAAACGAATCTAGTCATGACATCTTCACTTATGAATATGACACTACTTGATAAATATTCGGATAGAATGATTATTGCGCCATTATTTTTGATGTGGTTGGTAAAAAAATAACTTAAAGCAAAAAAAAAAATAACGCTTTATTTGTTAAAATTATGGTAAAAACGTTTTTTTAAAATCATTTTATTGATTTTGTTAATTAAAAATAGATTATATAAATTCCTAATATTTAGGTAAAAAAAATATATTAATCATATTAAATCTCATGATTTTAGGAATTAATTGATTATCCATAAATTACCATAATTAATTATATTGTAAAATTCATTTTATGCCCTTATATGATGATTGGTTCATAACTGTTCTTACGTTCTCAACCTTTTAGGTGTTCTTATTTGATCTTTCCCTATATATATATATATATATATATATATATATATATATATATATATATATATATATATATATATATATATATATATATATAGACACACACACATGTATTTTGTAAGGCCGTTCGGTATGGTTGCAACGGACAGGTTCGTGGTCTAGCTGGCCACGAACCACGACTGTGCACACCATCCCGGTGGCTAGTGGTGGTTCGTGGTCGTGATGAGCCGTGGTCGGGACAACGAATGCAAACGGAAATTATGATTGGGTGGCACAGTAACGGTCATATTTTAGGGTTAAAATCTTTTTTTTTTTAATTTTACTATTCAAACAACATTAAACCAGTTCTATAAAAATACCACAACTTATTCATTCATTTTACTCACACAATTCTTTTTTCTTCTTCTCACAATCACACACTTCTTTTGCTTCATAAACTCAAAGCCAATGGCTCCTAAAATGATGAATTAGTCAGAAAATGAAGAAGAGAACTTAGCATTAGCATGGGTAGCTGTTTCAGAAGACCCAAAAATACCTCCTAATTTTTGGGTAAAAGTTGGAAACATTTTCCACGATTTAATGGGTTGCCAAAGTCGTAATCTTGATGAAATATGTTTCAAGTTTCGCGACATGAGGTTAAAATACCTTGAATTCAATGGGATTTATAACTTTGTTATAAACAACATAGACTAAGCCGACCCGTTTGTTGTGGCTATGCACCAATATGAAGACACGAAACACACGCCGTTTAGACACATTAAAGCTTGGCGAAAATTGAGAATCCCTAAAATTTAATCATTAAAAATAACGGTTTAAAACTAGTTTAAGTTCTTTGTGGTTGCATTTTTATCTTTTATTATTAATATTTTTTTTATTTTATGTTGTGTGTTTTAAATTAATGTAATCTTTGTTTTATTGAATAAAAAACTAATTTTAAAAAAATATATGTTTTATTGTGTTTGTGAATTAAATTTAAATAAAAAAACTAATTTAAAAAAATATGTTTTATTGTGTTTTAATGTATTTTTGAATTAAATTTAAATAAAAAAATGATGTGGAGTGGTGTGTTTAGTGGTAAGTATCACATAGTTAGTTGTAAAAAATGTGGTGCTGATGTGGTACCCACCACATATATTATATATGGTGGGTATAAAGGATGGTCTAAGATAGCATCACAAACATCATGTAGCTTAACTGGTTCAGGCCTGTTCTCCTTAAACATTGAGGTATCGAGTTTAAATTATGTCCCTTCCGTTTTCTTGTTCCGAACATCGAATTTTATT
This sequence comes from Lactuca serriola, assembly GCF_051521515.1. NCBI lineage: Eukaryota > Viridiplantae > Streptophyta > Magnoliopsida > Asterales > Asteraceae > Lactuca > Lactuca serriola. Next base: position 54,225,841 of record NC_136413.1, read on the forward strand.
ATGCTCTAAAAATGTGATCGATCCCACATCGGTGGTAGCTTCAAACTTAAGCCTACAACCCTTATTTAACACAATGTCATCATCTTTTACAGTGGGATAAAACAAAAGCCTACACTCCTCTTTTGTATAATATTTGTTATACTCTTGCTACTTGGCTTAGTCCAAATCATTGGTTAAATGGTGACTAATTGGTTAAGTTTTAAAATTTTGGGTTTAAAACTGATCAACCCGAAACCGAAACCTGAAAAAACAAGGAACCGTGAAATCAAACACATCGGGTTTTGGGTTGGGTTGAGTTTTAATTTTCTAAAAACCGATAATTCAGTTTTGGGTGCGGTTTTAAGTCAAAACCGACCCAACCCGGTCCATGTTCACCTTTATTTTTTGTTGGTTTAGTTGCTTGGCTGACCAGTAGACGACATCATTCCACTTGTATCATTGTATCATACGTATCATGACTTGTACCAAAATTTGTGAATGGAAAGGGATGAATTTTCATGTATTTTTGTTTACGAGGAAGTGAGATAAGAAATAGACATTAAAGTGACACTTTAGATAACATGATAGAATGGGAAGGGATGAGAAATTTAAATTCCTTCATCTATTATTATTAAAATAACTTAATTATCCTTTAAACTAGATAATATTAAAGCAAACAGATATATTGTTATTTATTATTGTGTTCTTAATATCAATAGTGATAATATTAGTAGCAGTAGTATTAGTCAGGGTATGTATTGTTATTTTAGTTACCTATGTTATTGTAGTTTTATATAAATAAAATTATAAGTATTATAAAAAGTGTTATTACTTCTTATTCCTATGAAGTTACTTTATAAATGAGTCATCATATTTAGAACAGGTTTTATCGAAAGTGGTCATAGACATCTTGTGTCGCTTAGCAAGCAATGTTGTTTGTTATCCCCTTCTGGTCATCCGAAACCCCTGAGAATTAGACTTAGGCCTTTTAGGCTCGTGGGTGTGGTCACTCACCTTACAATACATTTAGTTTGTTATGTTATTTTTCTCTATTCTCAAAAAACCGGTGAGTATTATTCTCTATAGTGGACGTCATTTCATATTTTACCACATCCACTATAATACATATTTTTATGCACAAAGTACTACATTTTAACGGTATGTTTGTTTTTCTTGTGCGGTGGAGCGATAACTTGCAAGATTATACTGCAACTTTTCTTTGGGGCTCAATGCGGTATTTAACGCAAACCGTGGTTGCTACCTCATATACCACAAATTGCGGTAGTGTGCACACCGTTGGGTTGGGTGTTATACAATGGATCTTAACAAATCTTACCAAACACATATATCTAAGGGTGTGTGGTATCGTCACGAGTGGGTTATATGTAAAAAGAAAGCCACAAACTTTTTACCATTTCACAACCAGCCCACCAAGCTATTTCGTTGTGGAAATGATGTTCACCGGTGGGTTGGTGATGATGAGGCAAAAGGAAGAGAAAAATAAAGAGAGACGATGTTGTCTTCTTCCTTCTTCACAAAGATGTCACACCCAAACCACCTGGGGGCGGTGTTCACGTGTTATATGCCCCTCCACCTCCGCTTTTCACGCGTGAAGAAGTATCCATTTCGGATAGCCTAAACATCCATTTATAACTTGTTTTTAGGTATATAATTATAAAACAAATGATATATCATAAAATTTATTAAAATATAATTTTGCTATTTGACATTATTAATATTAACCTTTCAACTACATTATATATTGGTTAATTTACAACCCCTTAGTGAACGTGAACACTACTTGTGTTTTTTTTTTTTTGGTTTATATATTTATGTTGTTCTTTATTTTGTACAGTGGAATTGGATTACATGTGTCCTTAGGCCTACCCTTACCATCTATGTGTTCGTTTTCCTGATTCTGTTCTTTTGCCATATCATCCTTTTCCACCGACTAAGTTTTCTGATTGGCGGTTGTTACGCCTCGACTACTGATTTAATCCTATAGTGCTAGAACACTTCAATTCTTCAAGATTTTTTTAGTTGTATAAATAATGAAAGAATGAAATATCTCAAAACCATTTCTGAATCCTAAATTCTACAAGAATATTTTATTTGGTTATAAGTTAAGCTGATTCTTAACCTAAATTCTACAAGAATATGTTTCGTTGTTAAGTTAAAATGATTCTTAACATTAATCCTTAAAAATCAAGTCAAGATCTAAAATAGAACGTTATATTCTTCAAGAATTTGTGATTTTTATTTTTCATAATTATTTGATTATTTTTCCTGAAAACGTATCATTCTAATAGTTATTATATATGTTGATTTGTATTAATTTTTATTTATTTTGATTTTAGTTAATTATTTTGATATAGTTGCCTTAAATGTAGGTAATATTTATTTCTCTCTCTTAATTAAATGTCTTAGTTTCCTTTACAATCAATTAAATGTAATTATATAGTAATAAATGCTACTATATCTTAATACCATGCACCACAAGATCATAACTCTTTATTTTCTTTCAATCTAATAGTCAGAATTCGGTTGCACATTCACACAATACTTATTATTCACATTTGATCCTATATATATATATATATATATATATATATATATATATATACTAGGTGTGAGACTCATGTATTACATGGTTTTATGTTAAAAAAATTAAATATAAATTTAATAGTTTGAAAAGTTTGAATTTATATAAAAAATTAGAAAAATTTTGAATTATTAAAATTGATGAGGCTTTAATGTATTGAATACATTACATATATAAATCATTTCTAATAAATACCTTATATATATATATATATATATATATATATATATATATATATATATATATATATATTACCTTACATATTAAATGTGGATTTTTAATTTAATAAAATAAAAAATACAATAAAATAACAAGTCGAAAATAAAAAATTTAAAAATTCTAAAAAATGTTATATGTCCAAATGAAGGAGAAGAAGGCATGTGACAAAAAAACTTTCATTTATTAGACTAGATTATATATATATATATATATATATATATATATATATATATATATATATATATATATACTAGTTTATAACCCGTGAGAACCACGGTTAAAAAATTAATTAAATTTTCATAGTAAAAACTCAAAATTATTAATCAATTATTTTAAATAAATTATTAATTAAAAACTATTTTTTTAGTTATATAAGATTATAATCGTTGATTTAAATAAGTATGTGACCTTATAATCTGTATTAATTTTATTTAATCTTATTTAATTTAATATAATTAGAGTGAAAATTTTAAATTTTAAAATTTTAAATGGATAATCAATAGATTGACATGTGACATGACATTAATTATAAAGTTTAATAAGATGACACATGTCAAAAGGACAATTAACCTATTCTTTTATTAGAATAGGGATATATATATATATATATATATATATATATATATATATATATATATATATATATATATATATATATATATATATATATATATATCGACAACTATACTTCAGCCGATATTTAGTGATAACTTAAATATTTCGGTCTCTAATCAGTTTAGTCGGACTTGTAAGGACGAAAAGTTACCACCAAAATCCTTTTCTTGTAGTGAATATACTGTTATCTTCCTCAAATTTCAATTACTTAATAGGTATAGAAGAAAAATACACCAACAAAAATTATTCTCATTCATACATCTATGTATAAAAAGCAACACGAACCATATGTACGTGTCCAATACATACTAGTGGACTAGTGATGGTATTGAGACTTGTAAATGGTCCGATTGTCGTGCTATTTAAATACATGAACATATTATTTAAACACAACATTATTCAAACATACATATCACCATCACCATGAACATAGCACGCCATGTTTCTAGTCATGGGAACTCCAGCTAGACCACCATATCCTGCACAAATAGAGATCATAATTAAGATCACAACATTGAATAGTAGTCATTTGCTTTTATTCGTGACAGTTTGTGTTGAGGAACTTACAAAAAGGGGCAGTCGTCCACCTCTGGTTATCACCTTTAGTCCACTCCCAACAAAGAATTTTGGTCCCATCATGAATACCAGTGTCACCGATAGATGCATCAACATTAAGCTTAATCTTGTTCACCATTCTTACTGAGTGAAAACCATCTCCCAAATCCTTGCTTTGTGTCCAAAGAACAGACTCATCAACCCTATCTGGGTTGTATTCCGTCAACTGAACCTGTAGAAGCAATTATTTACAATAAAGATCCGAAGAAAATTTACAAAAAGAACAAGCTTGTTCAAACATGTGACAGATACTCGATCTATCTCCATACTTATATACAATTTGACATTTTCAAAAGCATCATTGGCCAATAGATATATGTGATTGTTCATCATTAATTGAAGCAATTTCAAGTTGGAGGATTACATACTGGTTTAGCGGCACCGGTAGCATGCTTCAGAGCCTGTCCAGTAGCTTTATTAATCAGAGCAAAAGAGGGAAAACCTTCTTCATCTTTGACTTTCGTGCTAAGCTTCTCTTCTTTTATCCAATGCTGTGTAAAAAGATAAAAAGGTCAACTACACTGAATTCAGATGAGTTGATCTGAGAAGGAGGAATGAGAGGGTATGTACCTGATGAGGATCGGAGGGGTTGGTGGGTGCAAGAACGGCTTCTCCGTTACGGATGGTGAGTGAGTAATCAGTCTTGATCTTGCTGTAAAACCTAACAGTGGGTTTGTTGTCAGTGTATTTAGGGCTCTGATGAGAGACATGTTGGACAGCTGCAGGTTGTGATGAGGATTGGTGGTGGGTCTGGGCGGGAGCATGGTGGACTGCGACAGCAGGTTGCGGTGTTGATTGGTGGTGGCTGGGAGCATTGTTGTGGTGGTGATCCATTTTGTGAGATTTGATTGGGTTGTGTGTGTGTGACTGTGTGTGTGTGATGTAAGGACTAAGGAAGTAAGTAGTTAGTTAAATAGAGAAAGAGGAGGTGAAGGGGTAGTTAGAAGATTTTTGTTTTTTTGGCCGGTGGAAGAAGTCGTGCCCATAATTAATTGTTTTTTTGTACAGAAATGGCCACGTTATTATATATTATTTTATCTTAAATTGACAGTTTTGTTCAGAAAAGATTTTGGAATTATCTCAAAATTGATGATTCAGAGGAATTGAAATGGTAGGGCCAAGTTTTAGTCGACTGAAAAAATGTACTATTATTTATTTTATTTATATATTTAAAAAAATAACTAGTATATACGGTTCTCTAATAGTATATTATTTTATAATAAGTTAATTTTATTGGGCCATCGTTGGATATTACATTATGGGGCTATTTTCACAAATGAAACCCGAACTAGTAAAGAGGCCGCGGCTACGTCGTTTTTGGAGTAATCTGGGAAAAATCGGCAAATTTTAAAAGATATGTACTGAAATTGTAAATCACCACAAATAGGGGAGAAAGTCGACGACCCCTAAAATTAGATTTCAAAACTATACAACCAAAAGAATGGACACTGCTGGCGAAAATTCAAAAATGTTGTGGTAATAATGTTAAAGTTGCCAAAGTTAGGAAAATATGGTGACAAAATTCAAAATGAGGTTTTTTTTAATGTCAAAATGTAAAAGTTTTTAGTACAAGGACGAAAAGTGTCAAATTCATAAAAGATTTGTGGCAAAAACATCAAAAATGTAAAACTTTTGAATATAAGGACTAAAAGTGTCAAACTCACTAAAGTTTTGTGGCAAAAATATAAAAGTTTTGAATTTAAGGGCGAAAAATATTAAATGCACCAAAGATTTGTGGTAAAAACTTAAAGGCCAAAAAGTTACAATCAAAACTAGATATTGACACAAAATATCTAAATATAGTTGAGGGACCATTTTTGCCAAAAAATCTACCAGTTTACTATTGCTAAGAATCATTTCCATAATATATATATATATATATATATATATATATATATATATATATATATATTAATTTTGATATAATTTTTTATGAAGTTGTTTTTATATAAAACATTTTTTTTCTGGAAAATTGGAAAAGTACGATTTTGAACTGAATTAGAATGTCTTGATAACTCTTTTTTTCAAAAAAAAAAAGTACAAGTCTTTTAAAAGGAAAAATGACATTATAACACTATAAAGTGTTAGGTTTTAAAAGGTCATTCAATTTATATTTTGCAGTCTAAGAGATTAATCTCGAATGTTACTGTTTTAAATGATTACTTGACTTATTATAGGCAATTTCATATTTCATCCTACTCATCAAAGGCTAAATGAAGACATGTTGGCTAAAAACAATGTCATTTTCCTATTCAAGAAACACTCCACCGGAAATTGCACATTCGTTCAAATAGCTCTCAAAATTGAATCTATGAAAGTCGCAGACTCAACGAAAGTGCAACTTGATCCATCTTCATCTCAAGTTTGAAACAAAAATAAAACAATCATCATCGAGTTGTTTTGATCAAAACATCAACGCCTCCGTTCTACACCACTTCGAGATAACAGTGGATTGAAACTCACTCCCGTTTAAATAAAAAATGAACATCCATCTCCGAAATCTCCTTTCGATCCATCACCCATTTTCGAAATTGAAACCAAACACCTTTTCGAAACAATTTAGACAACCATCATACCTTCAAATCGAAACCAGAATAAAGTCTGTTGGCCCATCGAAATTAGAACAATATCCAAACAAAAATGAGAAAAAGACATCAGTTCACTGAAACCTAAATCCATCTTCATCTCCAAAATCAAACAACTATTTTCGTTCCAGACTCCCTGCAACACTATCATGACTGAAAAATACAAATTTGAAAACCATCTATTGAATCTCGTTCAACATCTAAATTCATATGTAACGTCCCAAAATATAGAGTACATTTTTCACTTTTTATATATAATAAAACCATCCAAATACCATTCCATCAAAAGATAATCAGAGTATAAGTTTGAAGTTTCAATTAATTATCAGAGTAAAATCATAAAAACAGATAGTGTGGAAATCTTTAGTAGATGCGATGCAATCAAGTCGGGCTATTCCATTTGCTACCTGAAACATTTAAACTTAAACCGTAAGCACAAAGCTTAGTGAGTTTTCCTAGATACCACATATAACAAAATAACAATGGGTCTGGTCCTAGGGGTATATTGATGGGTTTTCTATGTTAAACAAAAACAACATATTTATGTAGCGAAATCATAAAACTATTTTATGGGTACATGCAACCTAAAGATCTATGACATTTTTTCATTATAACAACATACTAAGTAAAACCGATCTAATCAATTTATATGTAAGAACAAATAAGACTAATAACATACCTTGAACTGTAGTCGAATACACTTACTCCTTTGATATTCAATAGCTCATGGAAAGTAAGCGCCAGAAGCATGTCTCTAATGACTCACACCCAAAACCTTAGAACACTAGAAATCGAAAGGGGGAGGAGGAAAGAAGTGAAATTCATATTTCATTCTTCTTGATATTATTATCAATGAAAATTAGATGCTAATGGAAGGTATTTATAGCTAGGGGATTTTCGGGATAAACATTGATTTGAATAATTAAATATTAGATTCAATCTATTCAAGGTAGTTATCCTTATCAACTATACGACAAATCTAGAGCCCTTAAAACCGTCCACACCATGGACAGTTTTAGAATTGTTTCTCCTTGCTCAATTATGAAGAATTACAATTCAACCATCGTACCTTTATTTAATTATAGTTAATCCCGAATTAATTCCAGATAAATCCTGATTAATCATTAATCAATTCCAATTATTTCTAATTAATTTAACTAAACATATAATAATATAACAAATCATTGTATCTTTCTCCTAAAGTCATTTCTAGCTATTTCTAGTTATTGATGGTAACTCGAAAAAAAAAGACTTATTTGTATTCCATAATGTTATACAAATTTAGTTATAACACCGACCAATTTAGTTATGACCTTGGACACCTACTTCAATATATATTTCAACCCATGTGAACGCTACGTTCCACCCATAGTCTTACAATCACTTCTATTGCTATAGTCCCCCTGCAGTCTTTCCTTCTATACCTCCCCCCCACCACCATAGTATTTCATACAAATCGATATGGTCCACCCATAGTCTTTCATTCAGTTCACAAAGAATAACAAACATATTTTATACACTACATATCCTACATAGTATAGCTAGAAGACTCACCAGAATCAAAAGTTGGATATCGACACTCTAAGTCACACAGGACCAGCTACACAAACCACTTATAACAAATAGAGGTCACACCTCAGTATACTACCTAAAACCTCGAAGTTTGACCAAAAGTCAAATTGCTCAAATGTCAAAGTTAACGGTCAACCCTACCCGACCACCGCATCGCGACCAGACCCTGGTCGTGTCATGGTGACTAAAAGACAAAATAGATGCAGGACCATTCGTCCACCGCACCTTGGTCATCCCCCGACCGCGTTACGGTTCGTTTGGCAGATCAGTTCCCTCATTAAGCTCTTAATTTGTTAAGTCCAAACCTCTAACTTTCCAAAAGGATTTAATACTCTCTAATAGTCCATAAAATTGAATCTTTAAGACATGCATAACCCATATAAGGCTCACACCATTTTAGGTAAAAAAAATGGTGAAAAATGGTTCTAACTGATGGGTTTTGGTCCTAAGAACATCCTATGTGCTCATACAAACCCTAATGATTGGATCTAGGTTTCTCTATTGTACATGCAAGTTATCCAAGACTATAAATCCTAATTCTAGCATACAAGTAATCATATTAACATAAGAATGGGTTTAAGATGTTACCTTGATTGTTATGTAGCAATAACAATCCCAAATCTCCTTGTATTGACTTTGGAAGGCTTAGAGTCACAAGTGTCACTCCTCTAATGGTTCACAAACACCATAAGCAAGAGGATGAAGATGAGAGAGGATGGAGGCTGCCCTAAAATGTCTACAAACCCTAGAAGGAGTCATGTCCACGTTTTTGAGGCATAAGGGATCTATATATAGTGAGGCTATTAGGGTTATCTAATAAGGAAACCCTAATTTGGATGCTTAAGCCCTAAGCAACCCATGGATCCCTTTCCTTAAGGCCTTGGACGATTTCCTTATGGGCTTCCCCATAGAATTCATCCACTCCTTAATATAAGGCAATCCATGGCCCAAATTGCAATTATCCTATAATTACAATTCCAGTCCCTTAAGTTTAATTAATCTCTTTTAGTCACAAAACTAATTACTAATTAATTCTTGACTAATATTAATTAAACAATATGATTTCTCCTTTAATATATTATTCTCATAATATATTAATAAATCATATTTAATCCTTTCTCTCCATAATTCATCCTATCAAGTTGCTTTGGTGAAGGCAACCCAAAAGGACCATGCACCATCGGGTCAAGTACATACCAAAATAGTTATGGACTTAGACACTAATCCAACAGTCTCCCACTTGGATAAGTCTAATAACTATTATGCGTATGACTTCAGATCCTGATCTGCAATCGTAGCTTTCCAAAGCCGCTGTCAACTCTGATCCTATCAGATACGCGTGTCCTTAGATAAGGGATCATATATTCCTCCATTCTAGATATCATATGAGATATGATTTCAAATCATTCTCTTTGTACTATATCTCGATTCCGATTTATGACGACTGACTAATTGAACAAATCAAATTAGCCCTAGCCCGGCCGAGTATTTACGTTTGTCATCACTAAATCATCGAGGGGCCCAAAGATATCGTTTTTATCCTACTTTGGATAAAAGGAACGGATAAACTTTGATACAATGCTTGCTTGCACTCACTCACCGAATCACACACAACAATATGTTTTATAACACCAAGTTACTAGTGCGTTTACATATTATCAATGTGCGACCAATTCGCAAGATACAACTCACACATCTCGGTTTCAAGAATATAAGATGTTATCGTCTCACCAATCACTCGTGATACAATTCATGGAGCGATCCAAGTGAGCGTGGGTTTAATCCAATGCTCAAATCATATTCATAAGCACTCATGAACGTTGCAGCAAACATTTGCTTATGTCTAATACTCTTTTAGACAATCCACACACCAATTCACGACAGTCTTCTTTCATATCTACTTCCAACATATGAACGACTGTGGACCGTTCGAATAATTCGATTATTCTTAATAAACTCAATTATTCTGGAAGTCAAAACATGCAAAGTGAAACACAAGAATAATACTAATCCCATATGGCCTCAAACCTTTGAGCATAAATAAAACACCTTTTATTTATCACCATATCGATTACTCATTATTTGTTGTTTCGGTTAATCAACTTCTTACTTGAATTATTACACTTGTCCCATGCTCCTAGCATGCACACAATGTTTACCTATGGTTCTTACTTTGTGAAATAGATCACATTGAACACATTTCCAATCATACTCATTTCACAACTCCAAATCCTTTTTCATAAGTGAAAGAATATCAAATTCTTGCTACTTATTCTAACGTTCTATGCAACTATCCTTTCGTAATGTCACTGCACCAAAGTCACAAAGACTATTGCCAATGATATTACAAAGTCTTCTATCGGAGATTGTTACATGACAATTCCTTAGATATGATGTCTCTCACTCAAGGTACATTCCTTTGAACATCCTTTTGCATAAAAGTTTCTAATCTTAGACATAGATTTTTCAATATTCAATTCCCAATATGGACACGCTTCCATATTTTCCATATGACAACTCATTCTTAATAGAATCTTTTCTATTCATAATAATGTCGATATGGTCCATTCAATACCATGCTTCCAACTACTCACAAGCAACCAATCCTCGTCGAACTTTGGATTGTCCATTGATAGTTGTTTAATTATTTTAGTCAAAGCCGATTCTAGTCCCTTTTCCCTCTAAATGCGCTAGACATTTGGAAAATTTTAGAATGGTCAATCATTAAAGCATTTGCAATCGATCCTATACCCGAAGCGTATGGGATACGACGCACAATGTTTTATTTGCTATGTTCTCAAAATTCGAATTGTGAAGAGGAATGTCGTAATCATAATCGAAATTTTAAGAACACACTATGTACCTTTGACTAAATTTAACATTTCTCAACCTAAGCCTTTAGATTTGAAATGAAGCATAATATTCTCTCCCTTAATTATAGCAAAACAACTTTACAACCCTTACTACTTTGCAAGGTATAACTCTTGTTTTCTATAATTAATATTGCCAACTTGCAATACTTTCCTTAATAATCATTCAATCATAACATTTATGCTCCCACTATCATGATGATTATTATAAACATAACACTTATGCTCCCACTAGCTTTGACATGTATTCAGAAACAGCTTAACTTTCAGAAAAACAATGCTTATTGAATTTCTTAAGTTCATGTTTCTAATACTTAGTGCTTTGATAATCTTTTATCAAGGCTTCTTGAACTTATACACCTTTGCCTTAGATAGTTCATATGTGTGTCTAAACGATTAATACTAATTGCCAAACCTCATAATTCAAATTATGGAAAGGGATACCGTAACCATAATCGAATTCGAGAATGCAATTTTACAATCACTATCTTCTTAAAATCTTTCTTAGTGAAAGCATTTCCTCACAATCATTTTCATGAAGGAGGAAATCTTATGACACTTAGATTTAAACGGTGTATGTGTTCCTATCCATGTGAATTTGTTAAAACCAAAGTTTATGACAAATTCAAACTCATATGGATCGAACTTTCTTAATTTCGATTTCTTGCCTTATGGTAGCACAGCTGCCCACCACGTCTTCCAAGTAGTTAAGCAGCTCACCTTTTCTTATCAATGTACTTTTCATTGATCAAGGTCCTTGCCTTTTATGCATTCAAATGAGAACTCATAGGACTCACATGCATAATTAACTCGATTGGATTGGCACAGAAACAAAATAATGTCAACACGATGGGTTGTAAACCTCAATTCGTGTGCTAGTGATGATCGATAAGGTTTATTTGATTTGTTCTTGAAACTTTTCAAGACCATTAAGACTCCCACTGACTCCTTGACATATAAGATTCTCTTGTCAATAACCATTTCTTGACAAACAAATATTCAAGAGTTAGTGTATCTTTTATCATAACATTTCATAAAATGGTCCTAGTTGGTCTTCGTCTTATTCAAGACATCACAACTTTCCACATTTGATGAATGCTATAAACCTTCTTAATACTTTTCACTCAATGTCACAATCTTAACTTTAAGACTTGTTTTGGAACGAAGTATGATTGACTTCTTGATTTAACCATTTCTTCAATTCTTGATTCCTCTTCTTAAACATACAATTGTACTAAGACTCACTTAGAGGATCAATTGAGATATGGTTCTTAATCATTAAGACCTATCATAAAGCATAAAAGATACTCTCCCTTCTTCTTAGAATGGAGAAACTTTTATCTTTCTGCCTACTTGATTCTTCATTATTCATTCTGCTATTGACTTGAACTTTTTAATAAATTCAGAATTACACTTAATCTTATAAGTATAATCATATTTACTAAACCTTTAGTAAATCATGACGAATATCTTTGCTACTCTTATGGTGAACTTGATCAACACACAACTTTGTGTGCTCGATCTCCTAGTCCTTCACTTGACACTTTGTCAATGAATTATTCTAATTTCCAAATATGAAATTTCTCATTCATCGTGCAACCAAGTTGCATGATTCCAAGTTTCTGTCCAATTGAAACTTGGGCGATGAGAAACTCTCCCTATTTGGTAAACTCTCGACTTTCCATAAATAACATAATAAGAACCAAATCCATTATTGCTAATAATAGAAACATTCAAACATCAATTTTTCATATACGCCATTGTAAGGATAATATAAAATCAAAATTTATTTGTTGCGGAAAAAATTTGTCCTTACAATGCAATTCATTGCAAAACTATGCTAATACATCTTTCTTAGCAATCTAATTCTAACTCTAAGTAGTAGCTCAAGAATCTAATCTTCGAGAAATGCGATCGAAATCCATTTCTTCACGGTTAGATTCTGCTCACTTCTTCTTTTAAGCTTCCTTTCTTTTCTTCGATCTTACAAAACATCAATTGTAATCTTATCACATTATGTATTAAGAATCTAGAATAGAAGCTTAAAAGAGTTAGTTAATGGATTTTACCTATATTAGAGCCATACGTTTCGACTCTCCCATCTCTTAGATCTCTTTAGGTAAATGGGGCAGCTTCGTATCCAATGCCCTTTCTCTTGGCAATAAAAGCAAATTGACTCTTTTGGAACATGACATGGAACTACTTCAGACATTGCCTTTCTCTTATGATCAAACTTTTCGATCATAGCATGTCTTTCGTTGCCATTGTCTATATCCATAGAGGTCTTGAAGGCAGATTCACCAATCAACTTTGCTTTTCTATTGCGCCAAACCAGTGCTGATTCAGCAGCAATAAGCATATAAGTGAGATCTATAAGGGTCACGTCGCGGTTCATCGTATAGTACTCTCTTACGAACTCACTATACGAGTTAGGAAGTGACTGAAGAAACCAATCAATAGTCATCTCCTCACAGACAACGGATCCCAACATTCTTAACCTATCAATGTGTGACTTCATCCGTAGGACGTATGCACACACCGACTTTCCTTCTTTTGTTTACTTGCCAAAAGGGCTTGAGTGATCTTGAACTTTTCAAGCCTTTGAACTTGTGGGTTAGGGAGAATAATTTGAGGTGGTGGATGAAGTGAAGCATGATTTCTTGTTCCTCGATCGAATCGTGAAATATCATCTTCATGTGGAAAGCTTGTTCCACGGGATTTAGGAAGACCATAGTTGTCAAACTTTGACATCTACAAAACGGGAGAAAACAAAATTCAAGTTAGTTGATTGATTGAGTCCTAAATAATCACCCAAATGAGATACTAAGGCTAGGACCCAACACAATATTCTACAACTCGGGAGAGGGATGCTGTAACCCTAATTGCAGAATATTTGAAGGTAAGTGAATGACGATTCACTAATTTTCCACCATCAAAACGAAAAGAAAATTTAAGTTTTAAATCTATGAAAACTCCTAGATCCTTTGAGATTCATTTAACTTTCAATGGCATGTTTAAATCTCGATATCCCCCTCTTGTTTGTGACTGGGATGTCGAGGATCACGAAGCGAGTGTGAATAACCATGCAAACCACATGGTGCCCCCACATGTTACAGTCACCTATTCGATGTGCCGGTAAACCACACACGCTCCACCGAACTATGACAAACATTGAGTCACCCTTTGCTACCTTTTCTTAGACCCATTTAGTGTGCCGGTTAACCACACACGCTCCACTAACGTCTTCGCAAGGTCACAAAGTGTAATTTCATGGAATTGCATCAATTCACTTTTGCCTAAGTAACTAAGATTGGGAATTTTATGAAAACATTTAGTTACTTTTATACTTCATTAAACTTATAATGGAAGGTTTTGTCCCATCCTACCCGTTCGACTAACGACCCTCCATTAGTCAAGAGTGCGGTGGGTAAGAGTGGATACCCATTCAATCGCCATTTTATAGGCAATTTCCTTAAACGCCCCTTATAGACCAGCTTCGTGAATGAGGCCTACTAACGGTAAGACTGACTTTTACTAATACATATATATAATGTTAGACTTTTAATGTTATATATATAGTATAGGGTGTATTTTACACTTTTAAAATACTAGGTGGTCTAATTTAACAATTATACTTTTAATTCAATTAAATTGTAAACCTAAACTTTTATGGGTTTATTAAACCTCTTTTAATTATACACCTTAATTAATTAATAAAACCATAAGGGTGTGATTTGAACTTTTCAAAACAATACTAGGGTTTTAGAATTTAACATTCCTAATTAAACTTTTAATCAACTTTTAAATTCCAAAACTTGAGGGCAAGTTTTGAAACATTTCAAAACATTAGGGTTTAGAATTTAAATGTACATCAAAATTAAACAATTAATCAAAATTTAAATTCCAAAACTTGAGGCAAGTTTTGAAACCTTTTTCAAAACATTAGGGTTTTAACTATTTAAATTTCAAAACAACAAAACTTTTGGGTTCGAATGTAAACTATAAAACCTAAAGGGGAAAATATGAAACTTTTCATAACAACAAGGATCAAATAACAAATAATCTAAATTAACATTTAATCACATAATTATCCATATTTGATTTATTTAATGATTTCTTGCAAAACAATTTACGAATTTAATCAAAATAATTAATCAATTATCACATAAGGAAACAATTATCTTATTAATTGATAAATATCTTCAATTAGATCAAGAATATAGTCAAATATATCATAAAATCGGATTGATATTGATCTAATATGATAAGGTAACTATCCTTAAACAAAAACAGCAAGAAATCCCGGTTTTCCCTCCACCTGACCAGCTGACTTGCCGAGTCAGGCATGGACTCGTCGAGTCACCTTGGACTCGGCGAGTTCATCTATGGACTCGGCGAGTCCAGCCTCCAGAACCACAAAAATCGAATTTTTTAATCATACAATGCATCAATACAATAGAAACCAGTCTAGGCTCTGATACCACTGATGGGTTTTGGTCCTAAGAACATCCTATGTGCTCATACAAACCCTAATGCTTGGATCTAGGTTTCTCTATTGTACATGCAAGTTATCCAAGACTATAAACCCTAATTCTAGCATACAAGTAATCATATTAACATAAGAATGGGTTTAAGATGTTACCTTGATTGTTATGTAGCAATAACAATCCCAAATCTCCTTGTATTGACTTTGGAAGGCTTAGAGTCACAAGTGTCACTCCTCTAATGGTTCACAAACACCATAAGTAAGAGGATGAAGAGGAGAGAGGATGGAGGCTGCCCTAAAACGTCTAGAAACCCTAGAAGGAGTCATGTCCACGTTTTTGAGGCATAAGGGATCTATATATAGTGAGGCTATTAGGGTTATCTAATAAGGAAACCCTAATTTGGATGCTTAAGCCCTAAGCAACCCATGGATCCCTTTCCTTAAGGCCTTGGACGATTTCCTTATGGGCTTCCCCATAGAATTCGTCCACTCCTTAATATAAGGCAATCCATGGCCCAAATTGCAATTATTCTATAATTACAATTCCAGTCCCTTAAGTTTAATTAATCTCTTTTAGTCACAAAACTAATTACTAATTAATTCTTGACTAATATTAATTAAACAATATGATTTCTCCTTTAATATATTATTCTCATAATATATTAATAAATCATATTTATTCCTTTCTCTCCATAATTCATCCTATCAAGTTGCTTTGGTGAAGGCAACCCAAAAGGACCATGCACCATCGGGTCAAGTACATACCAAAATAGTTATGGACTTAGACACTAATCCAACACTAACTTCATGCATGACATCAAATGGACTGTAAATACCATATCTTATATCAACAATACTCCTTGGACCTTAGAAATCAATAAAGTTGCAACCTTTATTCCATTATTTCATCTAAACTCATTAAAATGGACCAGAACTAACTTAAAATTAATATCTAGAAGGATAAACCACAAGGTTGAGTCTTAAAGACTTACAGAATTCCAAAAAATGCACAAGAGACTGGATTTGGCTTCCTTGTTGACTCTTGCTTTACTAACATACCTCTCCTTCCTCTTCAGAGTCAC
The DNA here is from genome assembly GCF_051521515.1 of Lactuca serriola. NCBI lineage: Eukaryota > Viridiplantae > Streptophyta > Magnoliopsida > Asterales > Asteraceae > Lactuca > Lactuca serriola. The sequence goes on from NC_136413.1 coordinate 54,242,466, forward strand.
TCACCAAACTTCAAACACCAAGGAACACACACTAATAAGGCTCAAGGTCCAAGATCTATGGTTTTGAGCCCAATATCCACGCCGCGTTTTGGTGGATCTCCACCACCGCGCCGCAATTACTCACATTCTCAGGAAATTGAGACTTAAAAAAATTGATGTCATAAAATTAGTACCTGAAAACAGGCATTACATCATAACCATCTTCATCTTACTACGAAAAACCCCAACTATAACACCAATTTCCAGGTAAGCGTCACTTTTGAGTTTGTCAATTTATGCCTTGAAGAATGAATTTTTGTTGGCCACGACGTGAGCATGTGAATCTCATACCCTATCAATGCCAAAGGAAAATGTGTATTTCATTAGGTGTCACGACGTGACAACATGTTGGTCACGACGTGACAGCCCCTGCATGTAAAACCTAATTGTGGAGTTTGTTCCCTATTTAAGGGAAGTGAGGGCCAGGGTTTGCACACCCTCAACCTCCATCACCTCCAACATAAAACCTAGCCTCCATTTTGTTATTTGAGAGTTTTTGGTGGTTTTTTGGTATTTTTAAGAAGAAGAAGAAGAAGAAGCTCTTGGTGAAAAGATCTAGCAATATAACCTCTTCTCCTCACCCTTGCTCATATTCTAGACTCTTATAAGTCCTCAAGATCCAAGATTTATGATTAGTGTTTCTAGATCTAGGTTCTTGTCCCTTTTCTCCTTAATTGTGAGAGTTTGAATGCTTAAATTTCATAAAGTTGGCAAATTTATGGATCCTCTGGGTCCCTTTGGGGCTATATGTTCAAGTTCTATGTTTCTATGGTGTATTTGGTCTCATGAACAAGTTTGAGTTCATTTCTTCCATGTTTTTGACCTAGAATGGAAGAGACATGCATGTTCATAAAGCATCGATTTTTATGTTGCATTAGGAGTAAGAAAGCCTCTTAGAAAGTATGGATGAGTGGTCTTATCGATTAAGGACTTAATGCATTAAGGAGGACAAAACGGTTCTCACGACGTAAAGGATTGGTCTTCACGACATGAGAAAATGCAATCTCAGCGACTGTCTTGTCTTGAGACCACCATGATGTGACAAAAGATCGTGCACAATGTGGCGGGCATGTGGGAGAGTTTTTGACTGTTGACTTTGAATTTTACTATTAACTTTTGACCAAGATTGTCTTTATGTCAATATAAGGGTTTAAGGTTGTAGTGTCGTCTATTGGATTTGTGATCAGTGTTTTTATCCACTAGACTAGGAGATGAGTTTTCTCAGTATACTTTTGTACTACAGTATGTATCCTTGGGTGTAAGATTTTGTTACACTGTAGCAATATATGTATCCTTGTGGATAGGATGTTGGTAAGTTATAGTGATCTATTGATTGGTAGATCTGTTATGATTACTTGTATTGATGGCTATTGTTTGTTTGATTGCTTATGTGTATATGACGACATGTTGTAGTTGGGTTGAGGTTGTGTTGTAGGCCAAGATACCCAGGCAGTCTAGTGTATCATAGCCTTTATAGGACGGTCCAATCATGTTGTAAGCCCAAGGGAGCGGTCTAACTATTATAGGCTTTATGAGCGGACCAGTAAACTGTAGGCTCTATAGAGAGGTCCAAGCATCCCGTCGATCTTGTAAGGTAGTCCATCAAGATTGTAGGCTCAGGTGTGCATGTATTGTATGTGTATTGTTGTATCAAGTATTTTGGGGGAACTCACTAAGCTTTGGTACTTCAGATGATTGGGTAAAGGCGAAGGTGTGATCCTACACATCCTCCTCCTGATTTATGTGTTGAGAGATTATTTTGATACTCAGATTTCTATGGATTTGTTTTAAAAACAATATTTTCCTGTCTTATGATTTTATGATAATATCTTTTAAAATGAAATTTTTGTCATGGATTTTGGGATGTTACAAGTTGGTATCAAAGCTCTGGTTTGATAGAATTAGATGAACACTTATGTGACTCCATACTTAAACTATGGATCCGCAAAAGATTTTTCATAAATAACTTTTAATTTTTAAATAACCAAAAAAAAAAAAAGAATGCAATGTGTATAATAATCCGGAGCTCAAAGAAAAGTTATTCCCCAAAATACCTACACTTGTTTTTTGTGTATTGGTGATATGTTAGAAATGCATGTTAGTTAATAGGCTATGAATCTTTACGAATTTCATGATATAATTTTCCTAATTTATGATGTCTGATACCCTAGGGGATTTCTTGATATTGTATATGAAACTGACATTATTACTATAGTTGTTTAGTGTATGCATCATGGTTATACATAACTAAGATTTTATTGCCTGAGAATGTTTGATTAAGCCTTATTTCATAATGAAGCCTTATTCGGTTGTCTATCGAATCCAACGTTATGTATGATTAGCATACACAAGGCAAATGCATGGTTAATGGAGGTTTCATGAGTTGGGTGTGGATTGTTAGAAGGCTAACAATCGTGAGGATTTGTTAGTTACTCTTGAGAGAGTGAGTATATGGATTGTGTGTACCCTAGTGGCATTGGGCCTAGTGGCTTAGGAAATTTATGGCAAACCTTTAAGACAAATATGGGTAGGTGTGGAAGATAATATGGGCTCACATAACTAAAAGCATAAGACCCGTATGCATATCAGGGAAGTCACGAGTTCCGAGGGATGAGTGGTTGACTAGTGATGTGCTCGGATATAATGTGAATTTATTTCGTGTTTTGGTTTAATCTTAATATGGTGACTACGAGAGGTTCAGGATCAGGTGTTGATCGCTCGGAGAGGCCAAGTTTGAGTGATGAAGAGATTCGTGTGTTGATCATTACTTAGGTGACTTTGGTAGTCAGGGAGGCGATCTCGAAGGTATTTGGGTCTATAAAGACCACCTTGATCGAGATGTTTGATGAGCGTTATGTTGTTGTCATCAAGGCTTTTGTCGCTACACCCATTGCAACTACAATACTTCAGGGAGGAGGATCGATTCAGTACCGGGACTTCAGCAACACTAACCCCCTAGAGTTTGACAGAGTCAAGGACCCGATCATCGTTATGAGATGGATATCTGATGTGGAAGGATTTTTCTTTACTTGTTCATGTACGGAGAGCCAGATTGTCAAGTTTGTATTGAACCTTCTACGATTAGGAACGAAGGACTGGTGGAAATTTGTGACCAGTGCTTGTTCCCCTGCGGAGAAGGTCGTAGTGACATGGGAGTAGTTCTTGAAGATGTTTCAAGCCATGTATGTCCTACTGGTAGAGAGAGTGGTTAGCCTGGGAGTATCTGTCGCTCAATCAGACAATAGAGTCGGTGACAGAAATCACCAAGATGTTCGTAGAGAGAGCCCTTTTCTACCCGGGGTATGCTTCTTCTGAGCAGGTTCAGATGTCACGTTACTTGAGCATGCTCAAGATGGAGATTTGCGATTTTGTGTTGAAGCAGAAGTATCAGACCCTGACCGAGTTGCAGTCATTTGCATAGAGGAGCGAGATTGAGATCAAGAGGCAGACAAAGGAGAAGAGGCAGGCCCCAGTTCATACTCAGCCAGCAGTAAGTCAGTTCAATCCTATTGATTCACGATATGGAGGCTAGAGGGGCCATACTTGTGGCAAGTACGGGAAGGTACATGATAGGGTATATCGTTCGGTAATGGGGTGCCACAAATATGGCAAAGAGGTACATTATGTGAGGGATAGTCGTCAGCAGCAGCAGGCATCGCTTCCAAGCACGTGAGTTTATTGCCATTGTGATTAGGTTGGCCATGTGAAGGCCAACTGTCCTTTTCTTGCTGTTAGGCCTGTACAGACACCGACACTTACTACCCTTCAAATAATAGATGGACGCCAAAGGAGGGGTAAGGCCCCGAAGGCCAGGGGTCGTGCATTTCAGTTGACTGTAGAGGAGGCCAGGGCGGCGCCTGACGTCGTTACTGGTATGTATTCATATATTATTCTGTCAAGTTAAATTTTTGTATGCTTATGTTTATGTTCCTGTTAGGTGCCTTCTTAATGAATTCCTTATCTGCTCTTGTGCTTTTTGACTCGGGTGCGGGTCGGTCTTTTGTATCTCAGTCTTGTAGCAGGGATTTCGATATGACCCTTGGAGAGTTGGAGTGTCATTTGCGATTTTCCATCGCCAACAAACACAAGGTTTCTGATTCGATCGTTTTTCATGATTGTACTTTGGAGATATTCGAGATGCCCTACCCGATTGACCTGATTCTTATCCCTGTGGGAGATGTGTGCATGATCGTAGGGATGGATTAGCTAAGCAGGTTTGGAGCCGTGATCGATCCCGAGAGACAGATTCTGGTGGTTCGAACCCCAAGTGGAGGATAAGTAGCCATTTATGGCGAGGGTACCGTTGGTTCAACCTTTTGTTCGGCTTCTTGGCTAGACAATATATTCAACATGGATGTTTAGGTTACCTCGCATATGTGGTTGACACTCGAGTTGAGGAGAAGAAGTCGGTTTCGAATGTGCCAGTGGTTCGGGAGTTTCCAGAGAAACTACCTGGGTGCGCCTCCCGTGAGGCGGGTGGATTTTAGGATCGATCTGATCCTCGGTGTGGTTCCAATTTCTAAGGCACCGTATTGCATCGCACCACCAGAGATGCAAGAGTTATCCGCTTAGCTCCAGGAGCTATTGGGCAAGCAGTTTATCCTACCAAGTAGTTCACCTTTGGGAGTGCATATTTTTTTTGTGAAGAAGAAGGATGGTTCTCACCGAATGTTTATAGCTTATCGGGAGTTGAATAAGTTGACGGTGAATAACCGTTACCTACTATCTAGGATTGATGATATTTTTGATCAGCTGCAAGGCGCATCTTGATTTTCCAAGATTGATTTGAGGTCAGGATACGATCAGATGAGGGTCAGAAAAGAGGAAGTGGAGAAGATAATGTTCCAAACTCGATATGGTCATTATGAGTTCGTGGTGATACCATTTGGGCTCACCAATACACCTGCAGCATTTATGGATTTGATGAATTGGGTATGCAGACTGATGCTTGATCGATCGGTCATTGTGCTCGTTGATGATATTCTAGTCTACTCTAAGACCGGGAAGCAACATGATGAGCACCTACGAGAGTTACTTGGAGTGTTGAGAAAGGAGAGACTGTATGCCAAGCTCTCTAAGTGTGAGTTTTTGTTGTGATAGGTCCAGTTCCTGGGACACCTCGTCAATCAGAACAGAATTTTGGTCGATTCTGCCAAGATTGAGGCAGTTATGCGGTGGGAGGTCCCAAAGTCTCTATTTGAGATCAGGAGTTTTCTTGGGTTGATAGGTTACTATTAGAGGTTAATCCAGGATTTCTACAAAATTGTTGTTCCTCTTACTCATTTGACGAAGAAGAGTGTAGATTTCTGTTGGGGGCCTGAGCAGTAGGCTGCATTTGAGACTCTGAGGCAGAGTTTATGTGAGGCCCCGATATTGACCCTTCTAGAGGGTGTCGGGGATTTTTCTGCTATTTTCTAATGCTTCAATCACATGTTTTGGGGCAGTACTCATGCAACAGGGTAGGGTCATCGCGTATGCTTCCAAGCAGCTAAATCCTCATGAGGTTAGGTATCCGACCCATGACTTGGAGTTGGGGGCACTTGTGTTTGCCTCAAGATTTGGTGACACTATCTGTATGGGGTCCGTTGTACCATCTACACGGATCATAAGAGTCTGAGATATCTTATGGATCAACTGAATTTGAACAAGATGCAACATAGATGGCTTGTTGTGGTCAAGGATTATGATTGTGAGATTCTTTATCATCCGGGGAAGGCCAATATAGTCGCCGATGCTTTGATGCGCAAGGCGGCTAGTGCCCCTATTAGAGGATTCTGTTTGAGGATAACCATCGTATCACCGCTTTTGGACTTGATTAGAGAGGCTCATGTCGAGGGAATCATGATGGAGAATTAGAAGAAGAAGAAGAATATCAGGGTCCAGATTGGTAGATTTGTCACCGATAGTAGGGGACTTATGACCAGTGTAGGCGGGTTTGGGTTCCAGTTTCCGATGGGGTCCGCCTCTGATACATTTTCACATAAGATATCATCAAACAAATAAGATGACACATTTAATGGATCTTGACAATAGGTTTTCCAACAAGCCTTACAAGGAGCTCTAGGAACTATGAATAGTTGTTTAAACAACGAGTTACATTTACGTACTATCAGTGCCAATATTGGCATATTGGGGGTGATGAAAGAAATAACGGATTAGTCCTTCTACTTTAGACATTATTTTTGATTTATTTTTTTCCAAAAAAGAATTAAGAAATACTCATGGTAACCATTCAAGCCGATAAAATTAGTAATATTATTTGTGAACGTATTGAGCAATATAATAGAGAAATAAAGATTGTAAATATCGGTACCGTACTTCAAGTAGGTGATGACATTGCTCGTATTCACAGTCTTGATGAAGTAATGGCGGGTGAATTAGTAGAATTTGAAGAGGGTACAATAGGCATTGCTCTTAATTTGGAATCAACTAATGTTGATGTTGTATTAATGGGTGATGGTTTGCTGATACAAGAAGGGAGTTCTGTAAAAGCAACAAGAAAAATTGCTCAGATACCAATGAGTGAGGCCTATTTGGGTCGTGTTCACATCAGTGGGATATTTCTATGCGGGTCTTAGCAAAAAAGGATTAGGTCATTTCGGTAAATATATTCAACCAACTCCAATTCTTTTACCTATTAACATCTTAGAAGATTTCACAAAGCCCCTATCACTTAGTTTTCGACTTTTCAGAAATATATTAGCCGATGAATTAGTAGTTGTTGTTCTTGTTTCTTTAATACCTTTAGTGGTTCCTATCCCTATCATTTTCCTTGGATTATTTACAAGTGATATCCAAGCTCTTATTTTTGCAACTTTAGCTGCGGCTTATATAGGTGAATCCATGGAGGGCCACCATTAACTAGTTTTCTAAATAGTCTTTTTTTTAGTTTAATCTAAGGCAATGTTGTGTGGCTAAAAAAATTGACTTAGGGAATGAAAATACCTAACTACACTATATACGATCTAGAGTAATAGAAAAAAAGATTATAATAAAGATTACAATATTGATATTAGAGTAGAAAATTAAAAAAAAAAGGAAAAAGATCTCAAAGATCTTTTTCCTAAAATTCCCGTTTGGTGCATTTATATCATAATCATACTTTCCCCTCAATGAATATTGAGTTTAGATTGGTCATCGAATCCGAATATGAACTATTTGGAGTCGTAATTTGACGAAGAAGTCTTGTACGATGTGTGATTAAATAAAAAAAGATGTTCTAGACAATGATTCCCCTTTTTCAGCTGATTTTATTCAACGATTGACCAAACGAAAATATTAATAAATAATAAATTGTACGAACTTAGATCAATCAAATCAATTTCTATGCAACGATTTGACCCAATCAATTTATCCATTTATTATCTTATCAATTTAGGTTGCATGATAATGATAAAGAAAGGGAAATAATAATTTCTAAAAAAAGGGATTTATAAATGGTTCGTAGAGGCGAGGTCGAACTAGGTATATGAAATTGAATGGCTATAAGTTAACTCTTGTCAAGGGTTAGACGCATCCTTATCAAATTAGCTTGAATTAAAGATTAGGGAATAGTTGGTTTACATTGTGGAATAAAGACATGTATATGTGATATTAGATATTGACTAGTTATATATGAGCTAAAGATATATTTAATTTGCCCTACTAATCGAATGTGAATGTAGATGGGGATTCTATATAAGACCTTCTGTCTCATCTGTGACTCTGAGTTCAATGAATAAACGGAAGGATCTTGTTATCTCTTATGCTTGTTTTAATGGAAACTCATGCCCCTTTAGATTTTCATTTTTGTGTTATTTCTTCTTGTTATGATAGCAACTCGATTGCAATTTTACAAGTCATTTTTGACCTTTATGTCATTTTCCAACCGTTAGTTGTTAATAATCAACCCACAACGCCCTGTTCCAATCCATGTGTTTTTGGTCAAGGATCCACAAGAGGTAAACTTTACCTCCTTGGCCTTATTTTGTAAAATATAGCAACTTTTGATTTGATAACAATTGGGACGTAAGAAATCTCCTTTTAAAAACTGCATATTTGTACAAAAAAAAAATGTCTATTATAAAACAAGTATATATAGCATTCCTTACAAATACACTGCCTTCCACGTCATTTAATGAAATTTGATACATATTGTGCAACCATAACCGAAGAATTTGTGCCAATAAATAGCCATAAACCCAATAATGGTGTTGTGAATTCTTTATTTTGTTATAAATATCAAAATTGTTTTTTGTTAAAAAAAATACAAATTCAATACTCATAATTTTTTTGAAGATTAACTCACCCTCTAATCTTACTTTTTGGAAACGGCAAATATATTAAATAAGAAAGGAAACAAAAAAATCCCGATTAGCAAGGATCTAGCAGGGAACATATAGTTTCAGTTTACATCATTAGCATCACCTACTGCATTACATTGGAGTTTAATTAATTAAAAGGGCATGAGCACCAAACAGCCCATTCACATATCTTTGCCGAGCTCCTGTATTTCAACCACATGTATACCACCGATTGGATATTATCAACAACCTTTGGGGGAGTAATTGGTAGTCTTTTGAATAGCCTCACGTTCCTAGCCTTCCAAATCTCCCAGAATGTACCATAACATATGCTGATCAAGACCTTCCTGTTCTTCCTGTGGCTTCCCTGCTGTGATACATACCCAATTAAATCAGCTACTATGTTAAATTGAAAGGGAGGCATGTTGCACCATCTCCAAAACCATTCCCAAATAGACTTCGCATAAGGACAAGTGAGCAGAATGTGATCTGGACTTTCATCCTCCTCCAAACATTGTCCACATTGGACAGATTCAAACATTACACCTCTCTTGGACAGTTCTGTAGCTGCAGGTATCCTCCCAATACTTGCTCGCCAGATGAAGCAAAGGACTTTGATGGGGACTTCCTTTATCCATTCAACTTTGACATGAGGTTCTGGATTTTTTGGCCAGTCGATCAAATGTCTAACTATGTCGACATGGTATCTACCATCTCCCGTTAGAACACATCTCCATTTGTCTTCATCTGTTGTTGGCCGAAATTGTCCCAATGATAAACAGATGGCTGTAAGATCATTGATATTCTTACTTATGAATATAAAATTTTATGCTCCACATACCTTAAACTCTCAACCACTTGATAAATAAACACATTTACAATACATCTTATATCAACATTCACAACACATCTTACATCGTTAAACCATAAGTATTCTTGGTAAATTTTTCAATACTCATAATTGGGTTCAAAATTGCCACTTTTTCTAGGATAAAGTTTTCATAACATATTTTAACCGATAAAAAAAGGAACATATTCGAAACTTATAATTGAGTTCGAAACGCAACTATTTTGAATACTATAGTTATTTTGCTATATTGTGATGATTTATTACTAAATTAATTAGAAAGGGAGAGGCAAGATGTGGCACTTGGGCACTGTATAGTACTTGATAAAGTGGATCCCAACTCAACTAGTCAATCAACCCATACGTCTGTTTTGATGATAATCCCTAAATTTTAGTACATCGTACTCATACGGTTGAGATATAATTTTTACATGTATTCGTGTCCATATAAATTTAATAAGGCGTATGTCATTTCCTATTTAACTAGATATCTTCTAATTTGAACACTAATTATATCGTCGTACTCCTTTCAAGTTTCTTTACAAAATTTCATACTCGTGTTTCATGACGACAATACACAGAACTTAAAACTATACGATTAAACCTCTTTAAAAAATTCGAGGCAGTAGTAGGTGAAAAACGTCTAATAAATATGTTTCACATACTTTGTCATATTATTGTCTTCATGCTATTTCACAACAAAACAATATTTGTGTAGTAAAATATCTTCAAAAACGAATCATATTACAATTTAGATGAAAATAACCAGTTTTTTTTTACTCTAGCCTAATGTTCATAACCAACCCTTGAAGTATGCATTAGTAAACGGGTTATGGTTTGTTACATCTGGTTTCAATAGAACTATAGAAGGCTGTCATCTTGGACAAACTTTTAAAAACTATCTATTTAAAGAAATTTTAGTAATATCATATTTTTGATCTTAATTAAATATATGAATTACTCAATAAATGCAAAAAAAAAAAATATTTGTAGTGAAACATTTCCTTCTTTCCTCAAAATTTTGTGTCTTTAAATGTTTTTTTTAAACAACAAATTAATGTATCCTTAATTACCACATATATCTCATATCTCAAATAAGATTTGAATTCATAACATCTCAATTAAAATGAATACTCATTACCACTATACAAAACGTAATTTGATATACTTAACTGGTCTAATACTTTAATTTGCTTCTTATTAAATTAAATTAAGGACATATGCACAGATGTGGTGGCAGTTGGTAGTTCATAATAATTGATAAAGTGGGTCAAAACTTGATATCTTAATCAAATCATATGTCTCCTCCCACGTTTATAGGATACTCGATTTCACAATCCTAGTGTCGTCATCTTCCTTTTCCTTACCCACTAAGATTTTATGTTAATAAATAAATAATTTTTATACGAAGAAGAAAGGTGGATGCGAAATCAAACACAAATTCCAACTTATTTTAGTAAAAACATGTATTGAATTCATATGGACCTACAAACCGATGTCAAAAACAATAATTTGTATCATAAACCCAAGTGTAGTTGAATAAAGTATAAAATACCAACAACAATTATGTTTAAATGAATGTTTTTTTTTTATCATACATCTCATATTCTCATTTAATTTGTTAAATATCATTTTGTGGTTATTTTAAATTAATTTCTTTTCCACATGTCATTTTATGAGTTTTCGTATTTTAATAAATTTCATATAATACTTTAATGTAATAATTACAATAAATGTAGTAATAAATGAATATCGATTTTATTAGACTTACCTTCTTATTTCAAATTTTCAAAATTAAAGTGTATTAGTTTATTTTGTTTATTTATTTAAATTTAAAGATAACAAAAAATCAATTTTAATAATTTATTATTTTTCTTATTTTTTTTTTATAAATCCAAAGTTCTTAAATATTTAAACATTCACATTTAATTTTTTTAATTAGCTCATAAAATACATAAGTTTTACACTTAATACATTATTACAATCACTACTAGAAAAACATAAATATAATATTGTTGTTTCCCAAAATAGAGTACGGACTACCTTCCCGTATTATATTGGGGGTGTATTAGATTAGTGTCATAATAGATAACGGTTAAATAATCGTACTCTATCTCCATAACACCTCCACATATGATCCACATATAATACACACTTTATTAGCCGTATTGCACTTTATTTAAACGTACTCTATTCCAAAATAATAGCCTTCTTTTCCACAATTAACCACAATATTAATCGTGCTCCAGGAACATTAGACAAACCAACAAACATTACATTGTTAACTAGACATCCATTGCATTAATGAGGAAGCAAAAATATAAATTGAAAGGTAGCACTAAAGAAGCCAACAAAGGCAAATTGCTAGAACTTATTCAACATGCACAAAACTCCCTTCAATAGCAAATCAAAGACGAGTACTCCAAACAAATCAAGCCTCAAATTCTTTTAGGCATCAGTTCCTAGGCAAAAAAGTCAAAAATTTTGATTTTAAAAAATAGAATGATATAATAGAAAAACTAAGCAATTAATTGGGAGTACATTTTGTTAATTTAATTTGTATATATTTTTCAAAACATAATGTTATAATAGGTAAAAGGGAAAGTAGAGACTATAATGAACAAATCAAAGTTCAATGTTATTTCTTTCATAACAACATTAATGATTTATAAAATAAATCAAAGTTCATTTTCTGGACCTGATTTATTCTTCGTATAACATGATTTATATAACATGAAAATTAAGTAATTGCATGCAACATATGAGTTATAAGATGTATTAAATGCATTGCTTAGTGCTTACTAACCTTCACAATGAACTTCAAAAAGATTCATAGCAGCCTTATGACGACCATTATTGGTTGAAATTTACTAAGTACATTTGAAAGGGAAAAGGATGCCCTGAAACAATAATTAAGTGATTATCATACCAAATATATATGAAAGACTCAATCATAGTTATTGTTACACGTGTCTTTAAAACAAAGAAAAACAGATCAAGATTATGAAGCTAAAAGTTGTTTTACACACCTAAAATGGTAAAATGGTATAATGATGTATAATGATGTCTGTTTCATCTACTTGCAAGGTCACACTCTTTATTTTATCATCTCGATATTGTCCAAGTTTCAGGATTCCCTATAGAAAATGTTTAATTGTATCAATAACAAGTTTTTATTAAAAAAATGGGTAAACATGGATTTAAACATTTTTTCGTCATAAAGATGACATAATCATCATATCTCTTATTATGTTGTACCCTTTTATCCCTTACATAAAACTTCAAAGCAGAGCATAGTACAATCTACACCACAAGCCTTTAAAAGTTAGATGTCAACAAAATCTCATTGATCAAATGTCATCTGTAATTTGTAACTGTTTAGCCCACAAATTTGAATTGAATGGTTAAATAATAGTACTAACATGTTGTTAATGTTGGGGAAGGGAATATATGGTACTAGATTTGTCTGAATCATCATCATCATTATCACCTGCAACCTATGTTCATGTTGATGGGTTTTGGCCATATAAACATTCCTATGTGCACATACAAACCCTAATGCTTGGATCTAGGTTTCTCTAATTAAACATGCATTGGATCCAAGAATTCTAATGGCTAATAGAGTATAAGAACAATACAAAATCAGAGTTAGAAGCTTACCTTGAAACACTTGTTTGATCTTCTTGTTCTTGGAGCTTTAGAGTCACAAATGTCACTCCTCTAATGGCTTACAAACACCAACTAGCAAGAGGATGATTTGAGAGAGAGGAGAGGGAATAGAAATCGGCCAGGGTTTCTCTTCTTTTTTTGAGATGTCGATTTCCCTTGCCCCAAGGGTCTATTTATACTTGTAAGGCTCCTAGGGTTTCACCCTTAAACCCTAATTGGATAACTTTTACTCAAAGCAATCCAAATCCTTTCCAAGATAAGCCCTTGGACGATTTGTGGCTTATCCTAAGCCCTAGAAATCGTCCAACCCTATCCATAAAGGATTTACAGCCCAAAGTGTAACTATCAAACAATTGACAGTTTATACCCTCTTATTTAATTAATCTCTTTAAGTCACCAAATTAATTCTAATTAATTTCTGACTTATATTAATCAAATAACAATATTATTATTCCTTATATTATTCTCATAATATATTAATAATATTTATTCTATCATAATAAATCATCATGTCAAGTTGCTATGGTGAAGGCAACCCAAAAGGACCATGCACAATCGGGTCAAATACTTGCCTAATATAGTTGCAGCCTTAGACACTATTCCAACAGTCTCCCACTTGGATAAGTCTAGTAACTATATGCACAAGTACAATTCGATTTGCAATCGTAGCTCTCAAAGATGTTGTCAAACTCTGATCTAATCAATCTTGTCCTTTAGATAAGGGATCGTACAGTCCTCTGTTAGATATCATGCTGACAATTCTATGGAATAATTTGTCTAGCATTTGGTTTCTCGATCTCCGATTCATTTGACATAGAACTTAATCGAACACATCAATTCAGTTCTGACCGGGCCCGGCACATAAGTCAAATCAAATCATCGAGCGGCCGAAATATCGCTTTTACCCTCTTGGGATAAAAGTAACAGATAAACTTCGACTTATATGCATTTACTTATTCATTAATCAACTATACACAACAATGCGTTTTATAACACCGAGTTATTGATGCGTTTTCGCATTATCAATGTACAACCAATTAACAAATAACAAACGATATATCTAGGTTTTAAGACTATATGATATTATTGTCTTGCGATCACCCTTTTATATCATATTCCATAAGGTGATTCCAGCAAGCGCGGGTTTGTTCCAACGCTCAAAACTAGTTCATAAGCACTCATAAACGTTGCAGCAACCCTTTGCTATGTCGAATACCATTTAGACAATCTACACACCAATTCATGGCAATCTTCATTCATATCTACTTCCAACATATGAACGATTGTGGACAATTTGAATAATTCGATTATTCTTAATAAACTCAATTAGTCTGGAAGTCAAAACATGCAAAATGAAACAATAGTTAAACAATTAACATAAGACAGTAACATTACTCATAAATAATACTCTTTTATTTAATCATCAAATTTTAATCACATTTATTTATTACACGTTTCTATTATTATCTAATCTATGCTAATATCATCCTTCAGCCCAATACTCCTAGCATGCTGCAAGTGCTTAACCCTACTCAGTCCCTTCGTAAGCGGATCTGCTGGGTTATCTTCTGATGATATCCTCTTCACTACGAGTTGTCCTTCTTCTACACGATGTCTAATAAAGTGATATTTTATGTCGATGTGTCGATATCTACCATGATCTCTCGGTTCCTTGGTCAAGGCAACCGCTCCTTCATTATCACTGAAAATCTCCATGGGCTCCTTTATGGCAGGTACAACTCCAAGATCACCGATGAACTTCTTCACCCATATCGCCTCCTTCGACGCTTTGCTCGCTGCAATGTACTCTGATTCGCACGTTGAATCAGCTACGGTTTCCTGCTTGGAACTTTTCCAAGTTACTGCTCCTCCATTCAGGGTAAAGACCCAGCCCGACTGCGAACGGTAGTTGTCCCTGTCGGTCTGAAAGCTGCCGTCACTATACCCTCGCACCTTCAAGTCATCACTCCCTCCGAGGACTAAGAACGATTCCTTTGTCCTCCGAAGGTACTTAAGGATATTCTTCACCGCAATCCAATGGGCTCTGCCAGGGTTCCCTTAATATCTGCTAACCATGCTCAAAGCAAAGGCTACATCAGGGCGAGTACAAGTCATAACATACATGATTGAGCCAACTGCGGAAGCGTATGGTACTCGGCTCATTTCTGCTATTTCAGCTTCAGTACTCGAACTTTGAGTCTTACTCAACTTGGCATTACTTTGTATCGGTAATTCTCCCTTCTTCGAGTTTTCCATACTAAAACGTTTTAGTACCTTATCTAAGTAAGTGTTCTGACTAAGTCCTATTAGTCTCTTACTTCTCTCTCTTACTATCCTTATTCCGAAAATATAGGAAGCCTCTCTGAGGTCCTTCATAGTGAAGCACTTCCCGAGCCAGGACTTAACCTCCTGCAGAGTCGGGACGTTGCTTCCTATGAGTAGTATGTCATCGACATATAGAACGAGAAAGCTAACTATGCTCCCACTGGCTTTGACATATACACACGATTCATCTTCGCTTCGTACAAATCCAAACTCTTTGACTTTCTCATCGAAGCAAAGATTCCATCTGCGAGACGCTTGCTTCAGTCCATAAATGGACTTCTCAAGCTTACACACTCTATTTGGATGCTTCGGATTGACAAAACCCTCTGGCTGAGCCATGTAAACATCCTCGGCCAACTTCCCATTAAGGAAAGCAGTTTTGACATCCATTTGCCAAATCTCATAATCATGAAATGCGGCAATTGCTAGCATCACTCTAATAGATTTTATCTTTGCAACTGGTGAGAAGGTCTCATCATAGTCAACTCCGGGACTTTGAGTAAAGCTCTTCGCGACCAATCGCACTTTATATGTGTGTACGTTTCCATCCACGTCGGTCTTCTTCTTGAAGATCCATTTGCACCCAACGGTCTTACGTCCAGGCACATTATCAACCAAATTCCAAACTTGGTTGTCATACATGGACTGGATCTCGCTATCCATCGCCTCTTTCCATTTTACAGACTCCAGGCCTGCCATGGCTTCCTTATAGCTATTAGGTTCATCTAGATTTATTAGTGTACCATCACTAATATACGTGTCCCCTTCGGTAGTAATATGAAAACCATAAAACTAGGGTTGAACTCTAACTCTTTAGGAACGTCTAAGAGGTAAGGACTCGTCAATCGGTTCAACCGGAGTTTCCTCCTCGGGTTGAGTGCCAGCGGTAGAGGTTCCTTCATCTATTGACTCTTGAATCTCTTCAAGCTCGATTTGCCTCCCACTGTCTCCTTGGCTTATGAGTTCTTGCTCTCGGAAAATTCCTCTCCTCGCAACGAAGACAACATTGTCCTTCGGTCTATAGAAGAGATATCCAAAGGATTTTTGCGGTTAGCTGATGAAAATACATCGCTTACTACGAGGTTCGAGTTTGTCGTGAGTATCTCGTCTTACGAAAGCCTCGCAACCCCAAACCTTGATATGTGCCAACGAGGGAGCTTTCCCTGTCCACATCTTGTGAGGTGTTTTGGCAACCTTTTTAGTAAGGACTCGGTTAAGGATATGGGTGGCAGTCTCTAAGGCATACCCCAAAAAGAGATAGGTAGTGAAGCACGACTCATCATAGAGCGAACCATGTCCAACAAGGTTCGATTACGCCTTTCTGCCACACCATTCAATTGTGGTGTCCTAGGTGGCATCAATTGTGAAACTATTCCACACTCCTTGAGATAATCGTGGAATTCAAGACTTAGGTACTCTCCTCCTCGATCAGATCGAAGCATCTTGATTTTCTTGCCCAATTGATTCTCCACTTCATTCTTGAACTCTTTGAACCTTTCAAAAGTTTCTGACTTTTGCTTGATTAAGTAGATATACCCATATCTACTATAGTCATCGGTGAAAGTCACATAGAAGCGGTTCCCATCCTTCGTGGTTGATCTAAACGGTCCACATACATAGGTATGTATTAGGTCCAATAGACCCTCACCCCTTTCACACATACTTGTGAAGGGTGACTTAGTCATCTTTCCAAGTAAACAAGATTCGCATGTGTCATTTTCCCTAAGGTCGAATGACTCCAACACTCCATCCTTTTGGAGTTGGGCTATGCGCTTCTTGCTGACATGTCCAAGACGACAATGCCACAAGGATGCTCTATCCATACTATTGGAAGAATCCATGCATAAAACATCATTTCCTAAGTTATCAACAATCATAACAGTTTCATAAATTCCATTACACGGTATTGCTTCAAAATAAAAGACACCATTTAGATAAGCCAAAATAGAACCATTCTCATTATTAAAAGAAAATCTAAAACCTTGTCTAAACAAACCATGAAATGAAATGATGTTTCTAGCCATTTCTGGCAAATAGCAACAATTTTTCAAATCTAAAGATAAACCATTCATAAGCACTAAAGAATACACTCCAATCTTGGTCACAGGCGACGATCTTCTGTTCCCTATGATTAGATTTATCCTTCCATGCTCCACATCCCTATTTCTTCTTAGTCCCTGCACATTAGAACAAATGTGGTAACCACAACTGGTATCAAGAACCTAAGAAATAGCATGAGATGAATCGTTAGATTTAATTGTGTATATACCTGCGAAAGACGGCTTGATCTTTCCTTCCTTGATGGTTTGCAGGTACTCTGGGCAGCTTCTCTTCCAATGTCCTATCTTGTGGCAGTGGTGGCACTCTGCCTCCTTTGGGTTAGGGCAGGGTTTAGCAGGATCAACTTATGTCCCACTAGAAGAGGCACCATCTCGGGGCTTAACCTTGCGATGGTTCTTAGACGAAGCCTTCCTCTTCTTTCCCCTTCCTTGTCCAATAGCCAAAACAGAAGCATCGGGTGGATTGGGAGTTGGTGCAACAGACTTGTCCTTGAAGTTGCTCTCAGCGACCCTCAAGAGACCTTGGAGCTTGCTTAGGGTGACCTCTTCTTTGTTCATGTGGTAGGTCATCCTAAATTGATTGTAACTTGGAGGCAAAGAGTGAAGCACCATGTCGATCGCCAAGTCTTCCCCAAAGTCAACATTCAACTTGCGAAGACGGATGACATTCCTTTGCATCTTTTGCAGGTGCACGGTAAGAGACTCTCCATGACCCATTTTAGCGTAAATCATGTTAGTGAAAATCTCATAACGCTCTTGTCTTGCGTTTTGGTGGTATCTCTCCAACAAGTCTTGGTGCATCTCGTACGGGTACATGTCCTCATAGGACTTTTGGAATTCGGAGTTCATAGTGGCTATCATGATGCAATGTACCTTCGTTGCATCACGCTCGTGAGTTTCAAAAGCGGTCATTTCAGCCGGAGTAGCAATTTCAGGGTTGATTTCTCGAGCTTCTCATCGAGGACATACTCCTTGTCCTCATAGCGAGCAATAGTGCGAATGTATCTTATCCATTCGCTAAAGTTTGTCCCATCGAAAGTGACCTTTTGACAAAGGCTCATCAATGTGAATGAACTAGCAGCAGCGTTGTTTGCGTTCGACATCTACAAATAGAAAGGACAAAGATAGATTAGAATATGAATCCCTAATTATCACCCAATAAGAAAATTAGGGCTAGGATCCAACAACAATATTTACATATTAGAAAAGGGATACCGTAATCTAACATGCAAACAATTTGAAGGTAAGTGAATGACGATTCACTAATTCTCCACCACAAAACATTACTTTAAGTTCTAAATGTATTGAGAATTCCTAGGTTTAGATGAGATTCATTGAAACTTTTCAATGGCATGTTTAAATCTCGATATGCCCCTCTTGTTTGTGACTGGGATACCGAGGATCACAAAGCGGGTGTGAATTACCATGCAAATTCACATGGTGCCTTCATTGTAACGATCACCTATTCGATGTGCCGATAAACCACACATGCTTCATCGAACTATGATAAACAATGAATCACCCTTTTCCACCTTTGCTTAGAACCAATTAGTGTGCCGGTAAACCACACACGCTCCACTAACTTCTTAGCAAGGGTGCAAAGTGTAATTTCATGGGATTGCATCAATTCACTTTTCCTAAAGTAACTAAGATTGGGAAATTTTGAAAAAAAACATGTAGTTACTTTGTATTTCATATTATACTTTTAATGAGAGGATGAGGTTTCCCTATCCTACCCGTTCGGCTAACGACCCTCCACCGATCAAGCAAGCGGTGGGTGTGAGTGTACACCCATTAAGCGCCATTTTATAGACAACAACCTTATACCCACCTTATAGACCGGCTTCGTGAATGAGGCCTACTAACGGTAAGACTAGCATTTTAGTTATATATATATATATATATATATATATATATATATATATATATTAATCTTGTAATATTATATTAGTATAGGGTTGGATTTTAAACTTGTAAAATTCTAGGGTTTGAAATTTAAATTGTCTAATTTAAACTTTTAATCACAAAACATAAATTTCAAAATTTGAGGGCAAGTTTTAAACATTTAAAACATAGAGGATCAAATAACAAAATAATTTACCAATTTAATCAAAATAATTAATTAATTATCACATAAGGAAATTAAATATTTTATTAATTGATAAATATCTTCAATTAGATCAAGATTATAGTCATATATATCAAAAAATCGGATTAGGGTTGATCTAATATGATAAAGGCAAGTTTCCATAAGATAAATATCAAAAAATCCCGATTTTAGCCCTTCCTGACGCTCGGACTCACCGAGTGCCCAACTGGACTCGCCAAGTCAGACCAACTCGCCGAGTCCACCATGGGACTCGCCGAGTCCATGACTCGGAACCACAAAATTCGAATTTTGCAAGCAAGAAACAAACAATCATGCATCAATTTAATATAAACCAATCTAGTCTCTGATACCACTGATGGGTTTTGGCCATATGAACATTCCTATGTGCACATACAAACCCTAATGCTTGGATCTAGGTTTCTCTAATTAAACATGCATTGGATCCAAGACTTCTAATGGCTAATAGAGTATAAGAACAATACAAAATCAGAGTTAGAAGCTTACCTTGAAACACTTGTTTGATCTTCTTGTTCTTGGAGCTTTAGAGTCACAAATGTCACTCCTCTAATGGCTTACAAACACCAACTAGCAAGAGGATGATTTGAGATAGAGGAGAGGGAATAGAACTCGGCCAGGGTTTCTCTTTTTTTTTTTGAGATGCCGATTTCCCTTGCCCCAAGGGTCTATTTATACTTGTAAGGCTCTTAGGGTTTCACCCTTAAACCCTAATTGGATAACTTTTACTCAAAGCAATCCAAATCTTTTCCAAGATAAGCCCTTGGACGATTTGTGGCTTATCCTAAGCCCTAGAAATCGTCCAACCCTATCCATAAAGGATTTACAGCCCAAAGTGTAACTATTAAACAATTGACAGTTTATACCCTCTTATTTAATTAATCTCTTTAAGTCACCAAATTAATTCTAATTAATTTATGACTTATATTAATCAAATAACAATATTATTATTCCTTATATTATTCTCATAATATATTAATAATATTTATTCTCTCATAATAAATCATCCTGTCAAGTTGCTATGGTGAAGGCAACCCAAAAGGACCATGCACAATCGGGTCAAATACTTGTCTAATATAGTTGCAGCCTTAGACACTATTCCAACATATGCAGCAAACTCAAAGTTAATCAAACAAAACTACAATGTATTAATGATTAAACGATGACTCCCGAAAAAAGATTTCACAAGTTTTTTGTTGTAGGATTCCAATATTTTATCATATTCCTTCTTCCTTTTGTTAGCTTTGGCTATAAAAGGTGTTGTGTCCTACATTCACTAAAACATCCCAAAAATACAGTCCAAAAATTTCGTTTTTAATTATTAAGAAAACCATAGTCATTAACATCATATAAAAATCATAAGTAGTGTATCTCAAAATATCATAACATCTGTCAAAATATATCAGAGTATAAACATCCAAGGCTAAACAAATGGTGTATGTACTGCAATCATCTCGAGCTCTTCCCCTTGCTGTCGGAAGTACCTGAAACCAAAACTGAAAATTGTAAGCACAAAGCTTAGTGAGTCTCCCCAAACTACCACATACCATACACATAATCACATAATAACATAACAATGGGCCTTGCCCGCTACATCGGGCCCCGCCCTGGCATCAGACCGAAGTCCGACATCAGGCCCCGCCCGGCATCGGACCGAAGTCCGGTATATATATAAACATATCAACAAAGCATATAACATAAACACATAACATAAGCATTCCTCAGGCCCCGCCCGATATGGGACTGAAATTCGGAAACATATAACATAACATATAAGCATTCCTCAGGCTTACCCCGACATCAGACTAAAGCCCGTAACATATAAAAAACACATTCAAGAATCACGAAGACATCAAGCATACAAACATTCCTCGGGTTTTCCCCAGCATCAGACCGAAGTCCAGAAACATATAACCTACATTGGGCTAACCCCGACATCAGACCTAATCTCGAAACATACTATCATACATATACGAGCCGACATTGGTTCCTTCGACCCGTTCATACATGATGAAACTCACCTCAAATGTTGGGTGAAATAGTTGAACGTCTCTGCTCCTGCAACCGGCTCTACTCACGCCCTATACAGAAACAACCCCTTAGATACCATTCCTTTCTTAAGACCCCTTCACGGGTCAACCTTGGTCAATGTCAAGGTCAAGGTAAAAGTCAACACCCAGTCAAAGTCAAAGTCAACACCCCGAGTTAACTCAACTCGCCGAGTCAACCCCCAGACTCGCCGAGTTCCCTTGCTACTCGCAGTCATGATAAAACGAGTTGACTCGTCGAGTCCCTCCTTAGAATCATCGAGTTCCTCCTTAGAATCATCGAGTTCTACCATTTACAGAATCGGGACAAATCGGCTCAACTCGTCGAGTTCCTCTATGAACTAGCTGAGTTCTTCAATCTGTTGCTTCATCTAAATGGATTAAGCCCCAAATCTTCAGATCTTCAAATCTGAAAATGTCCTTTTATGGGTAAAGTTTCCAACTTTACCCATTAATACCCTTACTTAATGGGTTTAGCTGAAAACCTAACTCTTTTGGACTTAGATTTTGGTCCACAAGCCATCAAAACTCCAAGCTAAAGCATACAAACAGAGATCTGGACCCTAGACACTATATGAACACGTAAAGCTTCCACCTTTCTCTCAATGCATGTCCTTTTGGAGCTTAAAAGGCCAAAATGACATCCTATAACTTGCATGGGGCTTCAATGGCCATAAAGCTTGCACCTTTATGCCATGAAAGCCCTCCATGGTTCCAGATCTGACGGTGTATTCACTTGGGACATCCATTTCCCAAAGATCATGCTTCTTGGACCAAAAACCCAATAAAATGATAATAAGGAGATCTAAGAATTTACTAAGCAATTTTGAGACTTGCTTACTAGGAAATGATGAGAATGAAATGGAGTCTCTGGATTTATGAACTTCTTCTTGAATTCCCAAGCTTCTCCTCCCTTCACAAGCTTCAACACACACAAAGTTTCTCTCAAAAATGGCTCACAAGCTCACAAATGCATTAGGGTTTCTGTATTTAGGGTTTAGGACTTGGATGCTGGAAATGAGGCCAACATGTGGGGATTAAGATGCTTAAATAGGGTGCAAAACCCCGAAATTAGGGTTTCACCCCAGCCAGCCTACTCGTCGAGTTGAGGCTCTCAACTCGTTGAGTAGGTTGCTTAAAACCCGCATCTCTTCTGATCTCTACTCGACAAGTTTGGTGCTCCCAACTCGTCGAGTTGCTCTACAAAAATGAATAATTTATAATTTAAATGCGTACCAGGAACCAGGCGTTACATTCACATCCCCAAAAATAGGTAAATACTACATCAATTATATATATATATATATATATATATATATATATATATATATATATTCTTATAAGTTGTAAGTTTAAATGTTAAAAGTTAAAACCTCTATTCAAAACCTACATATGTTATTCTTATTCTACCTTTTATTGCACATTATGACTTTGCCTCAAAACTAAACATATTATACTTACAGAACCTACCATTGACTTCCCTATTGCCACACTAGTTTACCAACCCGATAATACGCAAGTGAAATTCAAATCCAAAGCTAAAACTTCAAAGCATAAACTCAACTCAATTTAGATAGAGAATACTTGAATAAAGCTTAATAAATTTATATGCAAATAACAAAAAGGAAGATCACTCACAGCAATAACAAAGTTGTGTTAAGAGTTATCTTTTTTGAACTGATTTCTAAAGTCCTCCCTTCACAACACATTAACAAAAGGAAAACCATCTAAATATTAGAAATTAAAGTAAAAATTAAAGCTAAAAGATAAAATAAAAGCAATTACTAACATGAATAAAAAGAAAGTGCTAGCAGGTCTCTTAGGTTTATTGGCATCCTTAGCAGCTTCCCCTTGGTTGTAGTTTTCTTTACAGCCAACCTAAAATCCTAACAAAAAAATTGTTAAAAAAATACCAAAATCATGATCATGGGGAAGAACAAAAACCTAATTTCATTGAAGGTAAAAAAAAAGCAACATAAAGCCTAACAGATGGCATCTATGAAACATAACATAGATTAAATTGTACTTGGTATCAACTTTCCTCGTAGCATGGTTTGATTTGCATCCTTTCGTCATTTGATTTTGAATGAAATAACCAAAATAATAAACTAGGTCAAAAAATCAAGATGAAAATGGTTGTAAGTGACAAAAATTAGAGTCGACCTTGAGGAAAAAAGATAGATAACCGAATAAAGACAAAGATCGAGTGACAATAAAACGACATCCCTGTCTCTAATCTGATCTGCCATACATCTGATATGATATGCGGTACATATGATACTTTTTTCCTCACAAATTCAACCGTATTTCAATAATCTATCATAGATCCCGAATTCCTGAACTAATATCCAAAAAAATGAAATCCTTTCTATTAGGGAAAAGTGTTGGTGATTTTTGTTTGGTTAATAAGAAGGAGGAGGCGATGCTCCAGTGGTTGTCGGGATGAGGAGAGATGACAGTGTAGTGATTGTCTAGAGGAGAATAGATGGTGTCACACCCCCAAACCAGAATGGCGGAAACATTGGGGGTGAATGACTTCATGTAGTATCATAACAGTTGAGTATTTGTAAAGAAAGTAAACACAACCCTCATAAATATAATTTAAAAGTTACATTGTTGAATGTGATACATGTTTCAAAATAAATTACAATATGATGATTTAATAAGTTTTGAAACTGACGCCTTAGTGTCCCTTCCCCAAAAGCTGGTGTTACCTGTATTACTGAATCCCTGAGGAATACAAGTAGTTTTGAAAAAGTGTTAACATTTAAGTTGGTGAGTTCATAAGCATTTTTGTATAGGAATAACATGCCTTTTAGTATAAACAAATTCAAGTTTGTTTCTAGAAAATCCAATATTTTCCATATTTGAGTGGTGGTTTTAAAAGTTCCAAAAACCGGAATGCATAAGTATTTTCCATACCTAAAGTAGTATAAGTAGATTTATATATATGTATATATAGTCACTAAGGCGTTTAACAGTCCCGTAAACCAAGATGTAGTAATACTCCATATGAGTTTTTATAATTGTACTATTGACCCAGACTGCCTGTAACAACATTCTTTAGGCGATGGAATGATATGACGTTTGTCACCCCAGACCTGCCGGTCTAACTGTAGCTAACAGTTTAGGTGTGGGATTGTCAATCCCATATAGATCTATACACAAGTATCACGCTCTCCCTACAAGAGATTATGGCTTATAAAACAGGACTTAATCTGCGAACTGAAAGGTTCGATGAAGTCATATATCTCACAAAATTTAGTATCAACAGGTTTTCGTATGAAAAGTCCATTTTTCTTGTGAATATAAGTGTTTCTTATTTTCTTTATAACATGTAAAACTATCATGAATATCTCGTAAACTATACCTATTATAGTTTTTAAAAAAGTGTGTTTCATTTGAATGATAAACCTTGGCGTATTACCAACTTTGCATGTAAAGTAGTTTATAACTTTAATAGTAACATTATTTTACGTATTTAACATTTATACATAAGATGTAGGTAAAACATTAGAACTTATGTGTAACGATTTGTATTTTAACATAAATTCCCCTTAAAACATAAAAAAGACGTGAAAATATAGGGGTATGAACTCACCTGGTAGAAGTGGCATCTTGATGAAGACGAGACTAAATTCAGGTTGCACTTCGACTGGAGAAATTCAATTTCTCGGAAATCTCGGGGGCGTCGGGACTTATGTCGTGTGCTAGTGATGTTACCGGGGCTTCGAGGTAGCTTAAAGGGGCTAAAGAGGTGTTAGATGGTGAAAGAGTTGAGAGAAAAGCAACCAAACCCTGGGCAACCTCGCATCATATTTATAGGGGTTAGCTGAACCTCGGAGGCAGGGTATACCTGCGAGGAACGTTGGGCGTTCTGGAGAGCAAGGCGTTCCCTTCTCGTACGCAGCGCATTCAGCAATCTCATGCGTCATCGTTGACCAAAGGCTCGGACGGAGCAAGTGATGTGACCAGGGGCGACATGGACAAACCGAGACCTAGCATTTTTGAATGCAGCGCGTTCCCTCGGAACGTAGGGTGTTCCCTTCGGACCCGCCTCGAAGTATGTGCCCATAATTTGTAAAATAAGTAACTTTCACATACGAGCTCCGATTTCGACGTTCTTTATATTCATGCGTAGGTAAGAAAATACTCTACAACTCTCGTTTAGACTTCGTCGGCTAATTTCGACTTTATTTTTAATAATGTATTTTTAACAGGCCAGGACTAGAAAAGTCCGTTAAAAAATCATAATTTCTTCATCTGACGTCCGTTTTCGTCAGACTTTTTAACGTTGCACTACTATTGTTGAGATCTTCGATTCTCGTGTAGATTGGGTTGGCCACAAATCACTCGATAGTTGTTTCGAGTTTTTAGCTGTCTACTGCTATCCTGAAACTTAGAAAAATCATAACTTCTTCATACGAAGTCAGATTTGGACGTTCTTTTTATGCGCATTCACGGTTTAGTATAATCTACGACTTTCGTTTAGATACCTAAGACTAAAAAGTACTTTATTGAAATTTCACTTTTTACGTCTAACAGTGTTTTACCGGTCTTAACACGAATCTTTTATTGGTCATAACTTCTTCGTTATAACTCAGATTTGAGTGTTCTGTATATTTCTGAAAACCTTGGCATGATATCTATCATTTTATGCAACCCAACTGAGACTTTTGATCGTTTTATTTTTAACGCCATTTTTATTATATCAAAAGTAGATTACAAATCCTTGAATTTTTGGTCATTACATTGACTTGAAATATCGGATTGTCACATCATCCCCCCGTTAGAGGAAATTTCATCCCGAAATTTTAGTTTAAGAAAAGTATTTATGGACTAGGGAAAAGATGTTATTTTTTTTTCATCTGATCTTCGCGCTCCCAGGTGTATTCAGGTCCTCGCTTTGCATTCCAATGGACCTTCACAATAGGTATGCGACTTTGTTTTGTTCTTTTTATTTCCCTATCCATTATTTCTACCGGTTCTTCTACGAAGTGGAAACTCTCGTTGATTTTGATTTCGTCCAGAGGGACAACGAAGGTCTCATCAGATAAGCACTTCTTTATGTTTAACACATGAAAGGTAGGATGTACATTATTGAGTTCATGTGGTAATCGAAGCTTGTATGCTACCGGGCCGATCCTGGCAAGGATCTCGAATGGTCCGATATATCTTGGATTTAGTTTCCCACGTTTTCCAAAACGTATTAATCCCTTCCAGGGTGAGACCTTCAACAGAACTCGGTCTCCAACCTGAAACTCCAAGGGCTTCCGTCTTTTGTCCGCATAACTCTTTTGTCTGTCTCTTGAAGCTTTTAGTCGTTCCCGGATTTGGACAATCTTCTCGGTCGTTTCTCTTATGGTTTCTGGGCCTGTGAGAGTGCGGCCAGCTATTTGTCCTCTAACTGGCTGCGTGTTACCCACTTCAGCCCAGCACAAAGGTGATTTGCACTTGCGGCCATAAAGGGCTTCGAATGGAGTAACCTTGATTCTAGTGTGATAGCTATTGTTGTACGAGAACTCGACTAGTTGTAAATGGATATCCCATGCTTTACCAAAATCGATCACATAAGCTCTTAGCATAATTTCCATGGTTTGATTCGTTCTCTCACTTTGTTCGTCCGCTTGTGGATGGTAAGTTGTACTTATGCCCTAGCCTAGTTCCTAGAGATTTTTTTGTAAAGACTACCAGAAACAAGGGATGAATATGCTATCTCGGACTGAGATAATAGATATTGGCACACCGTGCAGTCTAAAAATCTCTTTGAGGTAAGTTCTTGTTAGCTTCTTTATCTTGTCGGATTCTTTTATTGGTAGAAAGTGTGTGGATTTGGTCAATCCATCAACAATCACCCCAAATTATATCATAACCACCCATTGACTTGGGTAAATTAGTTATGAAAACCATTGCATGGATTATGCCTGATTCATCTAATACAGTTCCGTGTATACGATTCGTATATAGTTAAGATTGAAAAGGCAATCGAATAAATGATTCATCTCTAAACCCACATCCACACAAGGAAAAGGAGTCAAAGTGGAATCATCAAGTCTAAGCCTGTAGAATCTTAATTACGTACTACTCTTATGTATACATTTGATAGTATTAGATAAATAGCATAAATTTTTGGGGTCTTTGTTGGTGAACTTGACTTTCTGTGCGAGTAGTATTCCTGTAAACTTTGTTGGCGGTACTTGAGCAAAGTTATAGAAAATTTGGTGCTCCTTACGTGCCTACTTCGTTGGAGGTTTTTGTTGGTTTCCTTGATTGTCATTACGGTTTGAAGTGTCGACTCCATTTTCATTTTCTTTTGTGTTGTTAGGGTTGAATTGCACCATGACAACTACCACTGCAGCAGTTACAACGTCTTGGAACGTAGCGGAGTCTATGTGTAGGATCAGGGTTTCGTCGGTTAGTTGATCAAATTAGTCGTCTACACGAGGTAGTGGGTAACGATTCTTAAGGCTAAGCTTGTTCAATTCTCGATAGTCAATGTACATACGAAACGATCTGTCGTTCTTCTTGACGAACAAGACCGGTGCTCCCTATGGGGAGAAGCTTGGTCTAATAAATCCTTTACTGAGAGGTTTGTTAAGTTAACCGAAGCATTCCTGCATCTCTGTTGGAGATGGACGGTAAGGCGATTTAGCTACAAGGGTAGTTCCTGAAATTAAGTCGATTCGAAACTCGACTTGACATTATGGTGGTAATCCTGATCATTCTTCTGGAAAAATGTCGGGAAGGTCGCGTACTTCTGGGATATTATTTGGTGTTCTTACCTTTAAGTCTAAAAAACTATTGGGTAGGTTAGAAGGGCGTGGTACCCCTCGCATAGGTACTTATGAAGGGTTTTGCGTTTATGGGTCGAAAAAATTTCACCTGACAGTTGTTTAAGGGAAGAGTTCCTTTCATCTAGCACATAACCTTTACATGGTAAGAACCAAGCAAAACCATGTCGGATGATGATGTCGTAACTTCTTGATGATTTTAATATCATGTTGGTCTGGAAGAAGAAATGATTACTAGGACGAAGAACTAACCTTGGTATTAATACTACGAACATCACAAATTACGAGTATAAACTAAATGTGGGTTCTGATAATTTAAAATAATGAACTTTCATGAAGCAATCCCTACTAGGTTTTTCTATTATCGTCCGGTGTGTGCAAGAAGGTATAATTATGACGTAACGTGTAAAATTCTGTAAAATCTCAGGGGTCTAATTATTGAGGTTTAGATACATACCAAAATTTCCTTGTAGAGTTCCTTGTTGCTTTTTCAAGGTCCGTTGTTACACTCCCCCGTGTTCCCCGTCATTCCTCTCCGTTAGGCAGTCCCTCTTGAAGTGTCCTATTTCACCACAAAGGTGGCATACTAGACTGGCTCCCACATTGGTGGTTGAAGTGATGAGCTCGACCGGGGTTCTACAAAAACGGGCCGTGTGCCCCTTCCTGTTGCATCTATCGCAATGCACCACTCGATAGACTCCATAATGATGGTAGTTGCACTTATTGCAATGTGGGAGGCTTCGTAGGTACGGTGTGGTCAGTGTTGGGATAGCAGGGCTGATGGGGATATTGATTGCTCCAACTTGATGCCCTTCTGAAAGGCCTTGAGTTGAACTGCTCCCTTTCTCGTTCTCGAACTTTCATTTCAGAATATTAGGTTTGAGGTCTGGAGTGTCTTTACAAACAGGCACCCGTTGCTGTACTTGGTTATCACCGTGATTGGGGTTGTTGATAACATTTCCATTAACATTTGTGTTGTTAGCATTTAGGTGAGTCATGACAGCTGCTACGGCAGCTGTGACCGCAACTTGAAAAGTAATCGAATCTATCTGAAGAGTTGGTGCTTTGCCAGCGGTTTGGTTACGTTTCTTCGGAGGCATGATTTTGTTATACGATAAGAAAATGAGTTTGTGAGCGATTATGGTTGGCTCTAGATGTATTCTGATTATTCATGCGAATGTAAGTTTTTCGTTTTGTTATACTGTTCTCGATGGTTCAACCTACATCTCTATGATGCAGTCCTAGTAAGGAGTAGAAGTAAGTTTCTAAAATGGTTACAAGACGAGTGTTTATCCAACTAAATCATCTTTGGTTGGAGGTATAATGCTTTCCACTTTCGAAAAGATTTGAAAGTGTTACATGATGGAGTCTACACAAGGTAGACTTTATGAGTTTGATAGATATTCACTCTTGACTGGAATTCCATGATCCGATATATTGCTATTAGCCATAACGGAAAGACGATAAGCTTAAAAAAACCTAACGCGAGAAATGTAATCACTAAATCACTAGGTGGCATTAGTAGTCATTCTATGACGAAGGGGTATTCAAGCACTTTGCATGGAACACGCGTGTTTTTTCCTTGGTTCTATGATTTAATCCGAGCACTAATGGTTCGTTCTCCCTTGGTATCTACATGGTGTCCCTCTCCTCTGTAGGTACATGGAATTATGTGTCGTCTTACTTCCAATTCTAGCACTGATCCCCATTACTTCATAACGGGGAGTTCGAATCCCGGAAGTTCACGCGAACTTTTCCTCAGTGTTTGTATCAAGGTAACGACATGTTGTGGTTTCTATAGTTTCCTCGGGGTTGCGAATACAGACGGTGTTAATTTCACGCGAACTTTTCCTCAATTACCATAGTTTAACCATTAAATTAGAGTGTGATTTTGGTAGAGTTCTAACAATGGAAAGATGAAAGTATTTGGACAAAGATTTCCCTAGGAGATTAGGCGCTTGTCGATGTCATTGGTAGCAAAGATGTGATAAGTTCGGGAAAATTGACCTTGGAGTAGGTCTTACATCATACACCAAAATTGAGAAAATTTTGACACTTCAAAGACCTAACCGACTGAAAGTTCAAGGTCTTAACATAAGCATGAAATTAATACTAGAGTCTATACATAGACCTAATTTATATCCAAAAGAGAGAGTAGAGTAGACTCTACTTGCGACGAGAACTGCTCAAATGAGTCCTTGATTATGCCAGACGACGCTCCATGTCCAACATGCGTCTTTCAAATGTTGCCTGATGACTTCGAAGTTCCCTGACTTCATCTTGGGTTGTAGTTAGTTCTCTCTGCAGGGTCATATTCTGGTTCAGGATTCTTCCATGAGCAGTCTCTAAATGGCGAATGTGAACCGTATTGACTCCCGCATCGGCATCAACCTCCATGACCTGGTTGATGGCTGCCCTTCCATGTTCCTCATTACGAGCAACCCTACGAACCAAAACAGGCAGGATTTTGTATGCTGAGCCTCCCTCGCTCAGATTGTAGAAGCTTCGGTCTCCGTTATAGGGTAAGGGTTGACCTTGATCTTGACTCCATTTGTTCAAATTTGCTGCCCATAGGGGTGTGGGGCCTTGAAATCCTGGTCGAGGGTTAGGATTTGGGATACGAGCCACCAGGGGTAGATTATTGAATTCTGGCTCAGAGTCAGAATCTTCTGGGAAATTTTCTGCGAAATCGTCATCCAATGGAATTGCATGATTCTCTTCTGGCTCCGCATCGGTCCATCCACCATTATCTTGGTTGGGAAAGTACGGTTCGCCGAGGAGATAGGATCCAGTCATGGTATCTAAGCGAGGAAAGGGATGTAAGAAACATATAATAGACGTACTACTTAGATAATTATAGGATGATCCTTACTAGTTACTTCAATACTTGCGTAGTGCATACCAACCATATGTAACCAAGATAGAATAGACCTTCGAATAAGTGACCCTAAATCTAAGTCCACAACCAAACAAGGAACATGAAGTAAAGCAAAGACACAGATTCTGAGTCTATGACACCATAGTCACATATAACCTCAGCGTATCCACTCAACAACTATTGACCTACTAATAAAGGCCTTTTTGTTCTTAAATAAGTAATTATAGCAACACAAAATACTCCTATAGTATTTTAAATTTGTAAGTTTGATTCTAGTGTTTTCTTTGGTAAGTTTTTGACTTGTTGCTCACTATGACTAATCCCCGACATATGTTGGTCGTATCTCGGATAAATATAGTTAATCAGGCTATATTCATCCTAGATTTGATTACATATTCTGAGGCCTAATCATAGTGTCCAACTTGTCTTAATACTTTTGTATAGTTTTGACTAGGATACTAGACCGTTGCAAGCATGTACTTATACCTTTATAAAACTAACATTTTAATTTATTAAAAGTATAGTAAGTGAAAAACGTTTTGTCGGAGAGTTTTAGTCCCTTTGCATTTATAGTTTGTATATCTTATGCGGTTCGATATACTTAGTTCACTATAAACAATGCTCGGATACCAATCTGTCACACCCCCAAACCAGAATGGCGGAAACATTCGAGGGTGGATGACTTCATGTAGTATCATAACAGTTGAGTATTTGTAAAGATAGTAAACACAACCATCATAAATATAATTTAAAAGTTACATTGTTGATTGTGATACATGTTTCAAAATAAATTACAATATGATGATTTAATAAGTTTTGAAACTGACGCCTTAGCGTCCCTTCCCCAAAAGCTGGTGTTTACTTGTATTACTGAATCCCTAAGGAATACAAGTAGTTTTGAAAAAGTGTTAACATTTAATTTGGTGAGTTCATAAGCATTTTTGTATAGGAATAGCATGCCTTTTAGTATAAAGAAATTCAAGTTTGTTTCTAGAAAATCCAATATTTTCCATATTTGAGTGGTGGTATAAGTAGATTTATATATATGTATATATAATCACTAAGGCGTTTAACAGTCCCGTAAACCAAGATGTATTAATACTCCATGTGAGTTTTTATAACCGTACTATTGACCCAGACTACCTGTAACAACGTTCTTCAGGCGCTGGAATGATACGACGTTTGTCACCCCAGACCTGCCGGTCTAACTGTAGCTAACAGTTTAGGTGTGGGATTGTCAATCCCATATAGATCTATACCCAAGTATCATGCTCTCCCTACAAGAGATTATGGCTTATAAAACAAGACTTAATCTGCGAACTGAAAGGTTCGATGAAGTCATATATCTCACAAAATTTAGTATCAACAGGTTTTCGTATGAAAAGTCCATTTTTCTTGTGAATATAAGTGTTTCTTCTTTTCTTTATAACATGTAAAACTATCATGAATATCTCGTAAACTATACCTATTATAGTTTTTAAAAAAGTGTGTTTCATTTGAATGATAAACCTTGGTGTATTACCAACTTTGCATGTAAAGTAGTCTATAACTTTAATAGTAACGTTATTTTATGTATTTAACATTTATACATAAGATGTAGGTAAAACATTAGAACTTATGTGTAACGATTTGTATTTTAACATAAACTTTTCTTGCGTTTCACTTGTATTCCCCCCCCCCCCCCCCTTAAAACATAGAAAATACGTGAAAATATAGGGGTATGAATTCACCTGGTAGAAGTGGTGTCTTGATGAAGACGAGACTAAATTCGGGTTGCACTTCGACTGGAGAAATTCGATTTCTCGGAAATCTCGGGGGCGTCGGGACTTGCGTCGTGTGCTAGTGATGTTACCGGGGCTTCGAGGTAGCTTAGAGGGGCTAAAGAGGTGTTTGATGGTGAAAGAGTTGAGAGAAAAGCAACCAAACCCCGGGCAACCTCGCATCATATTTATAGGGGTTAGCTGAACCTCGTACGTAGGGTGTACCTGCGAGGAACGTTGGGCGTTCCGGAGCGCAGGGCGTTCCCTTCTCGTACACAACACGTTCAACAGTATCATGCTTCATCACTGACCGAAGCCTCAGACAGAGCTAGTAATGTGACCAGTGGCGACGTGGACTAACCGAGACCCAACATTTTTGAACGCGGCGCATTCCCTTGGAACACAAGGCGTTCCCTTCGAACCCGCCTCGAAGTATGTGCCTAAAATTTTTAAAATCCGTAACTTTTGCGTACGAGCTCCGATTTCGACATTCTTTATATCCACGCGTAGGTGAGAAAATACTCTACAACTCACGTTTAGACTTCGTTGGCTAATTTCGACTTTATTTTTAATAATGTATTTTTAACAGGCCGGGACTGGAAAAGTCCGTTAAAAAATCATAACTTCTTCATCTGACGTCCGTTTTTGTCATACTTTTTAACGTTGCACTACTATTGTCGAGATCTTCGATTCTCGTGTAGATTGGGTTGGCCACAAATCACTCGATAGTTGTTTCAAGTTTTAGCTGTCTCCTGCTATCCTGAAACTTAGAAAAATCATAACTTCTTCACACGAAGTCAGATTTGGGCGTTCTTTTTATGCGCGTTCACGGTTTAGTATAATCTATGACTTCCGTTTAGATACCTAAGGCTAAAAAGTTCTCTATTGATTAATTAAAAGATAAAGATAAATCAAAATTTTGGTTTAAAAGATCAGTTAATTAATATTTAATTCAAAATTAAATTTAAACCTTGAAGATTTTAAAATGTTTAAAATACACCCTATACATATATAAAATGTTTAAATACTATATTTATAACTAAAAGTCAGTCAAATAAATAGTATGCCTCATTCACGAAACCGCACTCTAAGAGATGTATAAGGAAATAACCTATAAAATGACCATTAAAGGAATGTCCTTTTCACCTACTGCTTCTTTGTGTGGTGGATGTGTTGGGTTTTGAGCATTTTAACACTCCTAAGTGTACATGCAACCCTAAATACCTTGGATCTATGTTTTCTCTATTATACACGCAAATATGAACATCCAAGGTATTATCCTAATCTAGTATACAAAACAATGGATATAACAAGATAGAATACATACCTTTTTCATGTAGAAAGTCTTCATGAAGCTTGAGTGCCTAGTTCCCCAAGTGTGACACCTCAAATGGTTCACACAACACCAAATATACTTGGAATAACTTGAGAGAATTCTACACTTCATGAAATCGGCTAGCCCTTCTTTTACACACACTAGTGGCCGATTTTTATCAAGAATAAGATGCATATATAGTTAGGGTTACACCATGTAAACCCTAATTGACATGGACTTTCATTTCCATGATCCATGGGTACAAATACACCATGGAGCATCCATGGAGCATCATATGGGTTTTAGCCCAACTAGATAATCCATGGAGCATTAGCCTACTATATAAGTATGGATGATTTGCACAATCAACCAATATATTTAATTAGTCTTCTTTTGATCACTTAATTAATCCTAGATTAATTCTTGATCAATACTAATTAAATAATCTTATTATTCTTATTATTAATATACTAGAACTTGTAATATATTAATAACCATAAGTGTCTTATTTCTCTCATTTAGTCTATCCAAGTGCATGATGCCATGCAACCCAAATGGACCATGCCGGGTCGGGTCAAGTCTTACCAATTATAGTTATGGACTTAGACATTAATCCAACAGTCTCCCACTTGGATAAGTCTAAAACTATTATTGTGTATGACTTCAGGAACCAACTAGCAATCGTAGCTCTCAAAAGCTTCTGTCGAACTCTGACCTTGTCGATGAACTCTGACCTTTGTCAATGACTTGTCCATTAGATAAGGGATCATATATTCCACCATTCTAGATATCATATGAACTGAGATATGGATTATAATCATTCTCTATGTCCATTTGTTGTTTCCCAATTTCCGATTTATGATGACTGACTAATTGAACAAATCAAATCAGTCCTAGCCCGACCGAGCACTTCCATTTGTCATCATCAAATCATCGAGGGGCCCACAGATATCGCTTTTATCCCGAAGGTAAAAGGAATGGATAAACTTCGACTCATATGGCTTGTTCTACTACTTGTTGAATCATACACAAAGGCACGTTTTATAGCACCGAGTTACCAAATGCGTTTTCGTGCAATCAATGTAGAACCAACTCATAGTAACAACTCATATCTCTAGGTTTGAAGAATATAAGATATTATCGTCTCATGATCACTCGTGATAAAATCCATGAAGTGATTCCAATGAGCGTGGGTTGAATCCAATACTCAGAACTTATGAGCACTCATGAGTGTTGTAGCCCTTTGTCCAACACCTTAGACCTCTACAAGCCAACCCATGACAGTCTTAATTCATATCTACTTCCAACATATGACCGACTGTGGATGGTTTGAATAACTTAGTCATTCCGGAAGAATAACCTAGTTTATTCTGGAAGTCAAAACATGCAAAATGAAACACAATAATAATTGAATCCAATATGGTATCAAAACCTATGAACATAAATAAAACACCTTTTATTTATCACCATATGATTACACATTATTCATTGTATACTGTTTCAGCTATCAACTTTATTCTTGAATTTAAAACAATAGTTGTCCCATGCTCCAAGCATGTACACTATGTTTGCTAAACACTAGTCATGCCATACACCAAGTATGCATACTATGTTTGTCTATGATCTTTACTTTGTGAACTAGATCCATTGAACATAACTTCAATGATTCTCTTTTCACACTCCCAAATCCTTACTGCAAGTACAAGAATTCCAAATTCATGTCATTTACTGAAATCTGTTAGATTCTAAACTTATATGCATTGATCCTCTTGTAATGATTATGCACAAAGTCAGAAAGACTTGACAACAATCATTACAGAGTATTCCAAAGGAGATCAGCTCCTTGGAAACATCCTTCTTGCATTAAGTTTCCTAATCTTACACAGATTGAATAATTTCTAACTTTGAAACATTTCCATATTCCATTTTGACTATCAATTCTGAACATGAGTTGCCTCCTTACAGACTATGTCAATATGGTCCTTCCAGAATTATCACTATACTTCCAACTGTCCTTGAGCAACCAATCTTTAGTAAACCTTAGATTGTCCTCGACAATTGTTTAATCCTTTTAGTCATATCCAGTTCTAAACCTTTTCCCTTCTTAATGCCCCAAGCATTTGGAAAATTTTAGAAAGGCTAAATATAGCACATGTAATCGATCCTATATCCGAAGCATATGAGACACGATTCATGATGTCTCACATAAAGAATAAACCAGTCTTTTGCTATAATATGTCCATTTCAATTTGCCAAGTTCTCATAATTCAGATTATGAAAAGGGATGCCGTAATCATAATCGAATTTTAGAACCCAAATAATGGACTCATATACAAAATTTCCTTACGTTGAGCCATTCCAACATGAAATTCATATATATCCTTGACTAAATTATTAAAACCTCACGATCTAACCTTATAGATTTGAGATGAAGTATAATTTCCTCTCCCTTAATTATAGCAAAACAACACTTTTCCAATTGAAACTTTTGTTTTCTATAATTAACATTGCTAGCTTGCAATACTTATCATAATTATCATGCTCCCACTAACATGATGATTATTAGCATAACACTTATGCTCCCACTAGATTTGACATGTACTCAGAAAACAGCTGACTTTCTTACCAAAGTTCAGATTTCTGATACTAGATTGTTTTGATAAGACTTTATCAAAACCATACACCTTCCCTTGGATAGCACACTTGTATGTCTAAACAATTATGAAGAGGGATGCCGTAATCATAATGGTTAGACCTTTTTGCCACTTCTCACAAGTCCAGGTTAGTGTGCCGGTAAACCACACACGCTCCACTAACGACTTTGAGAATGCAAATATCACAATTGCTATCTAGCTAAAATCTACTTAGTGAAAGTGTTTCCTCACCATCATTTTCATGAATCGGAGAGAAACCTTTTGACACTTAGATTTAATGGTGTATGTGTTCTTATCCATGTGAATTGTCAAAACCATAGACACAAGACAAGGATAATGACAAATCCACACTCATATGGATTGAACTCAATCTTAATTTCTTGCCACCTAGCAGCTCAAGGACCTGCCATTGCTTCCAAGTTGTTGTGCACCCAATTGAGAACTCTAAGAACTCATATGCAAAACCAACTTTAACTGGAATGGGCACAGAATATGTCAACACGATAGGTTATAAACCTCAAGTCGTGTGCTAGTGAAGAACTTCAGGTTTTATTCTTGATTAGTTCTTGAGACTTTCAAGACCTTTAAGACTCCCACTGTCCTCTTGACATATAAGACTCCCTTGTCAAGCATCCAAGAGATAGTGCGGATTCTAATCAAGACAAACACTTCACACAATTGGCCTTAGTTGGTCTTTGTTTTATCCAAAACATCACAACTTACCAATTTCAAATGTACAAGAGTAGAAAACTTTTACTCTTACATTTGACAAGTGTTTTAAACCTTCTCTAAGACATGTCACTCAAGTTACAATCTTGGAGTATGACTCTAAGAATTGTTTTTGGAACGAACTATGAATCATCTTCTTGATTTAACCACTTCAACAATTCATAGCCCCTCTTCTTAGCTATAAGAAGGCACTTAGAGGATGAATTGTGATAAGATCTCTAAATCATCAAGATGATCATAAAAACTGATACTAAAGTACTCTCCCATCTTTTCAGATTTGAGAAACTTTTATCCTTCTGCCTAATTTGATTCTTCTTATTTGCTCTGCCTTACATTGGAACCTTTTCCAATGTCTTAGAATTACACTTATGCTTGTAAGTATAACCATATTTACTGAACTTAAGTAAATCATGACGAATAGTCTTATCAATCTTTTGTGGTGGACTTAAGCAGTGCACAAGAATGTGTACTCGATCCCTTAGTCCTTCACTTGACTCACACATCCATGTGAACAAGTAATTAGTCTTAATTTTCCAATACTTGAAAGTTCTCATTCATCATGCTATACAACTTGCATGATTCCAAGTTCTGGTCCAATTGAAACTTGGGTGATGGGAATCTTTCCTTATTTGGTAAATTTAGACATTACCACAAATGAAAAAGAATCAATTTCATATTTCCACTCTTGCTATTAATTGAATCCTATAAGCAACACAATTTTTCACAGATGCCATTGTAAGGATATTTTTTAAAATAAATAAAATTAGAAATTTTCCTTTTATTTTTAAAAACATTGCGGAAAAACTTGTCCTTACAATCCATATGAAAACTTGTTGTTATCTATTCCTAAGCAATATCTCATAACTCCTAAGAAGTAGCTCAAGAATCCGATCTTCAAATTACGCGATAGAAATCCATCTATGCGATCAGATTCAACATATTCTTTCTCTAAGTTTCTTCATTTTTCTTTGATTCTTAAAACATCACCATGTGACCCAGTCACATAATGTATCCAGAATCTCAGAATAGAAACTTAGCAGAGTTAGATAGTGGACTTTACCTGAAGTAGGGTCAAACTTATTGACTTTAACATCCTTAGGTAAATCCAGTGTTGCAAAACTCGGCCTACTCGGCCGAGTACTCGGCCGATTACTCGGAATCGGCCCTCCACCGAGGCGAGTAATGTCAACTCGGCCAAAAAACTCAGATTTAGTCAAAATCGGCCAAAAATCGGTCAAACTCGGTAAAAAATCGGACAAACTCGGTCAAACTCGGGCCTACTCGGTCTTACTCGGGCCTACTCGGTCAAACTCGGCCAACTCGGTCAAAATCGGTCAAACTCGGTCAAAGGGTCAAAATTGTCATAAAAGGAGAAAAAAATCAAGAATTTCAAGATTAATATGTATAATGCACTTAATGATTTATTATTTAACACAAACATGTGATTATTACTACATATATATCTTAAATTTTCAGTAATTATCCATGTAGTGAGACAATTATGTGTATTTCAGTTTTTATGTATTCACATGTATCTAATTTTGGTTATATATTTTAATCAAATTATGATTTTAACTTATGATTTTGACATATATAATTTTCTAAAAAACATTTCTACATGAATTACCGAATCCGAGTATTCCCCGAGTACTCGCTACTCCCTAGTCGGCCGAGCAGGTACCGAGTAGCGAGTTCTACAACCTTGGGTAAATCTGGCAGCTTCGCAACTAATGACCCTTCCTTTGGCAATATAAACATATGGACCCTTTGGTAATGGTACACGGGACTATCACAGATTTAGCTTTTCTCTTTACCATTTGGTCAACCGAGTTGACTATGGCCGATCCCTTTCCATTGGGAAGAGAATGTTTTTCTGGATTTCCTGTGTCACTATTGTCAATGTCCATCAAGTTTTAAGGAAGTTGATCTTAACAAATAGATAAGATCATTAAGGGTCTTGTCATAGTCTGTTTCATAGGTGTCCCAAAGGAACTCACTATGTGACTTAGAAAGTGATTGAACCACCAACTTTCTCAAGACTTTGACACCCAACTCTCCCGGCTTGTCAATATGTGACTACATCTCCAAGATGTGATCACACCTAGACCTTGCCTTGCCAATAGGGCTTGAGTGACCTTGAACTTGTGGGTTAGGGAGAATAATTGGAGGAGGTGAAAGAAGTATGATTTCCATGGGACATCATCTTCATTTAGGAAAGCTTGTTTCAAGAGATTTGGGAAGATCATAAATGTCTAAACCAGACATCTTTTGGGAGATATTCAAGATAGTTGATCTTAAGTCCTTAATATGACACCCAATATGAAATATTAAGGCTAGGACCCTACAAACTATTTTATAACTTAGAAGAGGTATGCCGTAATCCAAGCTATAAAATATTTGAAGGTAGGTGAATGACGATTCATCAATTTCCACCAAGATAAACGAAATGCATTATTAGGTTTTAATTGGTTTTGAAACTCCTAG
This sequence comes from Lactuca serriola, assembly GCF_051521515.1. Taxonomy (NCBI): domain Eukaryota; kingdom Viridiplantae; phylum Streptophyta; class Magnoliopsida; order Asterales; family Asteraceae; genus Lactuca; species Lactuca serriola. Next base: position 54,282,472 of record NC_136413.1, read on the forward strand.
ATCTTGTGAGATTCATTGAACTGTTCAATGGCATGTTTCAATCTCGAGTGTGCCCTTCAGGTTTTGTGACTGGGATGCCGAGGATCACAAAACAAGGTGTGAAGTAACCATGCAAACTACTTGGTACCCTTAAGTGTTTACCCCTCAATCGATGTGCCGGTTAACCACACACGCTCCATCGATACTATGATAAACATTAAGTTACCCTTTACCTACGTTGTTAAATACGAGTTAGTGTGCCGGTTAACCACACACGCTCCACTAACTAACTTAAACAAAGTGTAAAGTGTAATTTCATGGATTAGAACCTTATTCACATTTTCCTAAGTAACTAAGATTGGGTATTATTAAGAGTTTAGTTACTTAGTATTTATCATTAATACTTTTAATGAAGGGAGAATTCTAGTCCTGTCAAACCCGTTCGGCTAACGACCCTCTACCAGTCAAGCAAGCGGTGGGTGAGAGTGGACACTCATTAAGTTGTCATTTTATAGGCAACAACCTTATACCCACCTTATAGACAGGCTTCGTGAATGAGGCGTACTAGCGGTAAGACTGACTTTACTCTTATACATATATATTATTAACTTATAATATTATAAAGTATAAGGGTTGAATTTTAACTCTTTAAAATTCTAAGGGCTAACTTGGAATTAAAGTATCCATGGGAAAACTTTACAAATTCCAAAACTTGAGGGCAAGTTTTGAAACTATTCAAAACTAATTAATTCCATAACTTATGTGTTTAAAGTAGTTTTAATCCAAAAACTCTTCAAGTTCCATAACTTGAGGACAAGTTATGGAAGACTTTAAACTAATAAAAGAATTAACTTTTCTTTATTTTATAACTTATGGAATTAATTAAGGTTACATTTTTTTATTTATTATTTAATGAAGAGACTCTTGGTCCTCCATAACTTGAGGACAAATTATGGAGTCATAAAACCATTTAATTAGAACTAGACTCTTCATTTTTGTAACATTTGCCAACTTTTATGAGTTTTATGAAACTTAAATGTGACTTTTCATATAACTTGAGGACAAGTTACAAAAACACATTTTAGAATCAACTCTTAGATTAATTTGGATTGAAAACAACTATTTCACTCAACTTTCTATTAATCTAAGCAACTCATAAGAACAAGATAATTCAAATTAAACTTTTTCATGTAATTAGTCTAAACCTTAAACTAATACAAAACATGAATCTATTGACAATTATCTTTGAAATTGGATTAGCATGAACATTACCACATCAAAAACAAGTTTATAAGTCCAAAAACATCTTAGGGTAATGTTCCTAGTCCAATTCCAGCCAAAAAAGTCGAATTTATGCTGTCTGGGGGTCCAACTCGTCGAGTTGGATCGATTTGATCACTTTTTAGGCATGGACTTGCCGAGTCTCCTGATGGACTCACCGAGTCTGATGATCAGACAACAACAATTTCGATTTTTTAAGCAGTTTTGCAAGTATAACAAGAAAACAAGCCTAAGCTCTGATACCACTGTTGGGTTTTGAGCATTCTAACACTCCTAAGTGTACATGCAACCCTAAATACCTTGGATCTTTGTTTTCTCTATTATACATGCAAATATGAACATCCAAGGTATTATCCTAATCTAGTATACAAAATAATGGATATAACAAGATAGAATACATACCTTTTTCATGTAGAAAGTCTTCATGAAGCTTGAGTGCCTAGTGCCCCAAGTGTGACACCTCAAATGGTTCACACAACACCAAATACACTTGGAATAACTTGAGAGAATTCTACACTTCATGAAATTGGCTAGCCCTTCTTTTACACACACTAGTGGCCGATTTTGATCAAGAATAAGATGCATATATAGTTAGGGTTACACCATGCAAACCCTAATTGACATGGCCTTTCATTTCCATGATCCATGGGTACAAATACACCATGGAGCATCCATGGAGCATCATATGGGTTTTAGCTCAACTAGATAATCCATGGAGCAGTAGCCCACTATATAAGTATGGATGATTTGCACAATCAACCCATATATTTAATTAGTCTTCTTTTGATCACTTAATTAATCCTAGATTAATTCTTGATCAATACTAATTAAATAATCTTATTATTCTTATTATTAATATACTAGAACTTGTAATATATTAATAACCATAAGTGTCTTATTTCTCTCATTTAGTCTATCCAAGTGCATGGTGCCATGCAACCCAAATGGACCATGCCGGGTCGGGTCAAGTCTTACCAATTATAGTTATGGACTTAGACATTAATCCAACAGGATGGTCGTTAGTCGAACGGGTTTGATAGGGTATAATTACATTAAAAGTATAATGCTATAAAGTACTAGAGCATTCTAAATCCCAATCTAGTTACTTAGGTGCAAGCCAATGATCATTAGAAGAATGTGTGTCGTATCCCAAAGGTGTAAGCCAATGATTGGGCTTTTCTGTCGCTTTCAAAGTCATATGGTCAGTTCCTTGAGAACTTTCATATGAGGAATCTCGATGTGAACCTAATTAATCTGACCCATACGTTGATATTTGCTCAAGCATAAATTCTTGAGAACACACCTAATCCAACAAGATTTTGATTCATTTACTTGTTAACAACCCGTACCGCTAACCCTTTGGATGATCACCGATAAAATCTGTTTATAACCAACTCCATATAAATTTTAGAATTATACATTTATATTATACACTGTTTAACATTTAATTTTAATTCCAATCGAAAGTTCAAAGGGCAAAGGCCAGAGGCCAAACCGTTTTACCTAGGACTTAACGACTTGACTTCTAGACTTCAGTTTTCTATCGAGAATCATGATGACATTTCATTTATATTTCATCAAGCAATCGTCAGTTCCATTTATAAATCTTTACAATCATTTATCAACTGGAAAAAAGTTTGCAATTGCTATTCTCTTTCACTTTAATCTCTAGTAAAACATCAATCGAAAATTACTGCAATAGTGATTTTAATTCCAATCGAAAGTCCTCGAGTACATAATGTGCTATCTAAATCAACATTTGTTTTAGTACGAAATATATTTTTTTTAATTAAACTGTAGTAGACATTTTTTTTTAAAAAAATATTATTTTAAGAATTAAGTAAAATGTGTTTGATTATTCAAAAAAACCTTGTGAGTTATGGAGCGGGTTTGGATTGGATTTTGAAATTTGTTAAAAGGGTTTCGATCAATGTTGATTCGCTCCAAACCCGCTCCATTGTTAGGTCTACTACCACCACCTCTAGTTCATCTCTCACGGTTCCATCTCCTTTAGTTAAATTGATAACATCAAGGTCCAACCTAGATGTTCATCACTCTCATGGTCTCTTTCTACTTTATCAAGTTCCTCATTATAATCATCATGGTCCTTTTCATACTCCGCACCATTAGGAATGATGTTGATGTCTTCATCCCATAAAAAAGACTACCGTTTCAGATAAATTTGAGGTTCTTTATAGCAATGAAAATTCATCTTGTCTAAGGTGAGAAGGCAAAGTATATAAAATCTAATTCTTGGAAAGAAGATTGTTTGAGCATCAGTCATGACTTGTATAACTACGTTCTAATGACCATGGATGATGTTGTCCCTATATTTTGTTAGTCTTTAGTTATAGGATTTTTCCCATTTCTTTTGTGTTCCTAGTTTTTAGATTTTGGCTTATGGCATGTCCCTTATCCTTAGTTTTTGTTTTTTCGAGTGTCTTTTCACTCGTCATTTGTACTTTTATTTTTTGTTGTTTTAATATAATTTACATGAGGCTTCGTCTTCTATATCATAAAAAGTGTTCAAGAAATCATCATTGCAATCGTCCTTGGCATATGCTTTAAAATCGTCTTCTAGTTCATCGTCTATTAGATTATCCCTCAAGTCTGTCTTTGTAGTCATCGTAAACATAATAATATTGTACGCTTTCTTGGTATGATTCATCCATTAAAGAATCACCGCAATGTAAAAATCAAAGGGATGTAACAATTTTTAACTATAAAAACTTGTAAATAAGGTAAAAAATATAGACTTAATGAAGATTTTCATGTATACAACTCATTAAATAAAAGGGTCTAATGGTAGAGCTCAAGATCCATGTATACAACAACTCATTATATAGATTCAATCAAAGGCATCAAACATGTTGTACTTATGAATTGCTACATTTGATTTTCATCCATTCATCCAGCCTCTCTTCTATCTCAGGCTCAGGTAATAAATCTTTAGCCTTCATTTCCACATGATATTTATAAGCTTCCTCCAACATCCCATTCAAAAAAAGCCCATGAACCCGGGCCACATAAGAACTCCGATCAGGATCCAGCCCATTGCTAATCATCTCATTCCAAATCTTCGACACATTTTCCAAATCCCCCCATCGACTGAACTTTCTAATCAACATGACATAAGTGTCATGATTCGGGCAACATCCCATTACATTCATCTTCTTCAATATCAAAAGAGCTTCTTCAGCTGTTCTTGATGCCTGGAAAAAAGCATGGTATGTTCGAACTGTAGGGAGCAATCCTCTTTGCAGCATTTCATCGAGCACTTCACGGGCATCTGTAGATCGTTGTGCTTTACAAAGAGGCATGATCAAGGAGTTGTACGTGATTGAATTTGGAGATATTCCTTTCTCTTCCATTGATTTCATCAGATTGCGTGCTTTAACTACAAGCCCGGATTTTGCAAGAGAGTGAATCACAGCGTTGTAAACCTTTCTATCGGGATTAATATCTGATGCTATCAACTCATCGAAAATCTTGATTACTTCTTTTGTTTCACTTGATTTTGAATAGCAAGTTATGATAGTTGAATATGATATAACATCACGATGGATCCCTCTGTTGTTCATTTCCCACCATATTCTCTTCCCTTCTCGTGGACTGCAGATGATGTTACACCATCCGTTGAGGATGATGTTGAAGCTTTTGGTTGTTAATGGGTAAACGTCTTTGTTACAGAGCATCAAACTTTCAGCTTCTTTCACGTTTTTGTATCGGCAAAGAGCAGAAAGAAGATCTTGAAATGAATTGATACTAACCTCGAAGTTAAACTGTTTATACGCATAAAAGGTGTTGATGGCCTTGCCCACATCATGAACAGCACAATACCTTCTGATCATGATCAATAAGGTGTGAGGAGTCACCATTGATTCTCCGCCATTCTTTCCACCTCTCTTCATTTCATCAATCAATGTCCAAGCAGTATCGAATCTTCTCATTTTACCCAGAATACCGATCATGGAATGATACTGGCGCAAAGAATGTGCATAATCTGGCTGATTGCCAGCCCAAAGAAAGAATGTATACGCCAGTTCCCAATCGTTCCTAACTTGCGCGAGAACTTCAACCACCAGCTCCGGCGAGGTGGCCACACCACATTTCTCAAGATTGTTCCTCAAAGCAATACAACTTCGACCAGGTCGCTTGATTATCTCCATTATCAATCCAACTTCTCTTTCAAGTTCAGTTTTTTTGATAGAATCTTTGGAGGGAACTAATCTCTCGCTATCATTTTCTAACTCGTTTTCATCTGGTTCCTCAGAATCTGAATTTCCTACACGTGTGTAAGTTGAGGAAGAGAAAAATATTGGAAAGCCATACGGTTTAATTGAAAAACCATTAGAGGATATGGACGGATCAACATGTTGATAGATAAATTGTGTTGAGCCAATGACAGTAGGAAAAGTTCTTGAATTGGAATTATTGTGATGCGAATGTAATAACAATGATCGCGCAAATTGTCTTCTGAAGTTCCACATTCCAAATGAAAACCTAAATCATTCACTCAGAAAAACGAAGATGGTTTTGGGAAAGATCGATTTGCTGAAGCGGGTCTATGTAGAAGAAAGCAAGATGCAGACATGAATAGAAGCAGAGTTACTAAAAGAAAGAAAGGAAACACACACCAGCTGTTTGAGAAAATGCCTCCGAAAGACTCCTCTTTTAAACCAAGTTTTATTGTAAATTTGTAATAGGAAAAGCGGAGGGAGTGCACCTTGTCAATTGTCTTGTATACTTTTTCACATTCGCCCCCAAATTAATCTCTAATAAGAAATTTCCCCCAATTATTTAGCCATTTACTCATCTATACAATAACAAGTTAACAACACCAATATGCAGCAAATCCATGTGAATAAGATAAAGCGATCAGAGGTAGATATTCGAGCCTTTACTGAAAGATAGGGAGATTTGTTTTGATACAATGACTTAATGCATATGAAATGTTAATCTACGGTGGAGAATAAACACTAGCCTTGATAAATATGTATAAAATGATGTATGAATAAAAACAATTTATAATTAGTTAAAAATATGATGTGTATATATCTATCCGTTAAATTTTGCATAAACTATAGAGAATTGAAAGGAATGTTCCACGATATATTCAACTCTATAAAGTTTAATGGATTTTGAAATCAACATCTCATTTTTCGTATAACTTTATTATTTAATTCTTATAATCTATTCCGTTAATAAGAGTTTATTGGATTGTCAAATCATCATACTATTTTTTATCATTTAATCACAAATGATGATTTATTCTTTAATTCAACCATACAAGGAGATTGAACTTTATACTATTAATATTTCAGCTTTTAGATCATCATCTTACAATTCATTCAACTCTCATTCAATATCACATCATCCATCTATCTTCTCCATTCAACTTTCATTAAACTTGCATTTGTTTTTCTGACCCTCATTCAATGTCACATCAACCATCTATCTCCTCCATTCAACTTTCATTAAACTTGAATTGGGGATGTTCTTCCTCAACCTAAATAATGTGTTGTCAGAGCATACCATTAACACTAAAGATGAACTTTTTAATTGAATAACCGAACCGATTAGTGCTATTTGGTCAGAGCATACCATTACTCTTATACTATTTGATAAAAGGAAATTACAGTTTTTTTTTTAAGTCCATAAACTTTGAAATTATGGTTTCAATATCTTAATATTCATGTCAATTGATGCGTGGATACCGGTTATATTAACTTTGGGGTCATTTTGTAGTGTATCTATAATGTAAGGGTATAAATGAAACTTTCGTTCTATATGTCGGTTTATAGGTTCCATTTGCCTTGTAAAAGAACAATTGTGATCGGATTACGGGAAGGGTTTCAGTCGATCAGGTAACTCGCAAAATTCTCATTCAATATCACTATTGTCGATTAGTAATCTGAAATTTCTTTCGAATTCATTGCATATAGAACACAAAAACCTTGAAATTTATCATGAATTCCAACACCCAGAACTTAGAAATCTTCATACAAGCCCCAGATCTTCAAATCCCAACTCGTGCCCTAACCCTAACCCCTAATCTCACCATCCGCAACCTCAAACTATCTTTCCTTTCCCAAATTAGCTCAATCCATCAAACTCTTGTATCCTCCAGTTTCTTAACCGTGAACGGCCGCCTTCTCTCAGATTCCGACACCGTTGAAAACTCCGGAGTCACAAGTTTATCGACGCTCAGCCTTCGATTTCGTCTCTCTGGCGGCGGAGGTGATGGCGGTGCTACGGGGGCGGAGTCCCGCGACTGTTATCTCAACATGTATGCCGAAAAGAAGCCTGATAAATGTGATCCGAATGAACAGAGACTATCAAAATGGTTGAATTGTGCGTTATCAAACGAGCCCTTGAAGCATCCTATTGTAGTTGATTATCTAGGAAATCTGTTCAATAAACAACCTTTAGTCGAGGCATTGCTAATGAAAAAATTGCCAAAAGCGTTCTCTCATATAAAGGGTTTGAAGGACATGATAGCAGTCGAGCTTGCTGCTATACCTGGATCAGATTCTCCTAGCAGCGGTGATGTGAAATTTCAATGTTCAATCACAGGGATGGAGTTCAACGGTAAGTACAAGTTTTATGCTTTAAAGAGTTGTGGGCATGTGTTAAGTTCCAAAGCTTTGAAAGAGGTCAAATCCTCGACTTGTCATGTCTGTCATAAAGATTTTGCGGAATCTGACAAGATTGTGATCAATGGGAATGAAGAAGAGGTGATTTTGTTGAGAGAGAAGATGGAGATTGAGAAGATGAAGTTAAGAGAGAAGAAAGTGAAGAAAGTGAAGAATGGAGAGACAGGTATTTGTGATGATGAAGTTAAGTTGAGTGGGACTAAACATGGGATTGTTGATTTGAAGGGTCCTCAGAAGATTTCAGGTAAGATTGAAACAAATGGGAAAGATGTTAATGGTTTGAAGGCGAATGGGAAACGTTTTAAAGCAGGGGATAGTGCTCCTGCACATGCGAATAAGGAAGTTTATGCATCGATTTTTACCTCTTCAAGAAAATCTGAGTTTAAAGAAACATATTCTTGCAGATCTTTGCCACTTGGTAGGAATTGATCCAATATCTATGGTGATTCTGTGTGAAAATTGCTAGTGATTTTGGGTGTTTGATGTAAGGTTGTACTTTGTTTACAGTGATATTATCGCACAGACATTAATCAAGTAGTGTATTCGTTTTTGAATTCATAAAGCCTAGTAGTTAAGGATTCATGTGGTAACTATGCTAAAGCACTCGCGTATTTTCATTTCAGTGTAAGAAAAAACAATTGTTTCGTGACTGTTTATTTAAACATGAACAAATGATCTTTATTTATTAGGTTAGATTTGATCAAATCATTTACAAATGAAAGAAAAACATAAGAGTATTATGTGAAATTTGTTTTCAATTTCTCGAAGAGCATCCATTATATATACTATTAATCGTTAAAAACCTGAGCAACAGTAACTTTTTTTCTCTTTCATGTTTGGCCACGGAAGTTTTGCTTTTCGTTATTTTGACACTTAGAGTTTTGCTTTCGTTGTTTTCTTTTCATGGTTCCAACTTTTGGAAAATTTGCTTTATTTCACCGCCATCAGCTTCTGACACAACAATACGTGCCTTCTTCCCCTTTTTTTCTTGCTTACTCGCCCTCAATTGTATCTCTTCCAAGTTCCAACCGCCATTGTATTCAATCAGATAGAGCTTCGACCTTTTTTTTTCTTATGCATCCCTTCGAGGCGATTCTTAACCTTCTCCTTCCAATTCTGTAAATCATCCGTCAATCAATACATCACTCTGTCGATAACTGCCTTTCACAACTCTTCCGTTGTCTTAGAAATTCCGCTTCTGCTTCTCTTCTCACCTCCACTGTTGTTATGTATGGACATCAAATCATCGAATTGACGTCTCAGGTGAGGTCCCCAGTTTTTATGGCAAAGTAATTCCACCGGCGCGCCCCTTTTTTTCTCAGCAAACTCCGACACCGACAGCAAACAACCAGCCGCCACCAACTGTTGCTTCCTCTTTTTGGCTATACCACAAGCAAACGCAAAGTGCACCCTGATACTGTCACCCCTCTCAAGTTCTATACGTATTACATTAGATTAGATGCTCTTTGTGATTTACCCTCATTTAAGTAAGTTATTTATATTTTGCAATTCATGGAGCAAAATGCACAAATAACGGATTTTCCTTCATCTTTCTGCCTTTTTGGCTGTTTACGTTTTTACTTTTTCTTATTTTGTGTTTAGGGGTTGATGAAATTAATTTCAAACAGATTTCATTGATCAAGTGGTAGAGGTTGTTCAATATGTGAGGTTATTTTAGATACGCTAATAAACAACCTCATTATGTCCAGATGAGATCAATTGTTTCAATTTTAATTTGTATTTTAGACTTGTGATTCAAGAGAAATTATAGAGTTGGAGTTAAAGCAACGTGGCTATAAAGTTTAAACTTTTGAACCTAAATAAATAGTATATAAAACCTTATGTTTTAAGAGTTTCTTTTAATCATAGTGTCATTGGTTTTTACTTTTATGCTATTGTTTGCAGATACCAAATCACTGCTCCCCAACAACACGATTCAGTTATGCATGCCCACTTACGTTGATATTTGATAACAAGTTTCACAATGCACTCATAGTACTCGATGAAATGCTACAACCAGGTTTTTAATATTTTCCTTTTCGGTTATTTGGCAGAAATGATGTACACTTGATTGAGGTCAATCTGTTGTTTTTACCTCAACCATTGCTAAGAAATCCGTTTCTATTTGAAATAAAGATAATTTTAAAAAATGGGATTTTATGTGTAAGTTTGCAAAAGGTCTTTGTTGGGATTTTTCTTTTTAAAACAACACAGAACGAGTTTAAGGAAGAAGCCAAGTAATAAAGATTGATATACTTGTGGAGAAGTATACATCCATGTTTTTTTTTATTTTATAAGAAGGTAACAGTTGATTAGGATTAATCAAAACCTATATTCAGTATCAATTGTTTGTGAAAGTATTTGTTATACTCTTTCTCAACTAAACATAGATTCTTTGTTATTGTTACTGAGATTGTTTGTTTAAAATGCTTTTACAGGGTCAATCAGTGAATTATGTTCAATACGGAGCATTATTATAAGAATGAACATTGCGTCTGCATGGTTGTTCTTTGATCAAAGTGTTTCATGGGTTGCGAAATTTAGGAAAAAAGTTAAAAAGGTTTAATTTTTCCACTTGACTGGCTTGGTTGACTAATGGATTTGAGAAATTTCAACCTTTTATGAGATTAATTATAACTAATTGGTAAATTGAAGTGAGTGTTCTTTAATTTACTCTGGTTTCAATTCTCATTGCTTCGTGACGACTGTATTAATCTGTAAGAATAATCTAATTGATCGTTTTTTATATAAGATGGTTTTTATAAAATAAGATTAGTAAAGGTCAACTGAATTTTTTTAATAATATTTTACCTTAGATTCTCACTCAAATTTGTACATCCAATATTGTTGAATCTATTGATACTTTACTTTTGCTTATTTTGTTTACTTTGTATCTACTGCCGGCTTGCTTCTTGGCGGCCCAAGATATAAAGCTACTGCCGAGGTTTGTTTTCTGCATTTGCTCTCAGTACTCTTAATTGCTGCCTTGGAAGGTGAGTTATGTAAAATCAATATTACAACTCTCAATCTGATTTATTGTCTTCCTCCTAATTTAGGCTATTGGTTCAGTAAAGAAATTTGTAAGTACATCATTTGTACAGGTAAGCTATGGTTTAAATAGAGAGCATACATACATTATTTTCCTCTCTTTCATATTTTTTGCAAATCCTTTATTCCTTTTGTTTTTTGTTTATTGGAACTTTGTTGTTGAGAAAAAGTTGACTGCTTTTACTAGATTTAAAATGATGTGAAGGTTTGAAATCAGCAAGCCCCAATGAACTTCTGTTGCAGTGTTACACAGAATATGACAATTACCAACTACCTACAGTGTAGTAACAGATTTAGAGAAGAGGGGGAAAGGGATGTGGCGAGATTCAAGTAAACCAAACTTTTGGCTCCACTACGGCTGACTTGCCACATGAACAATGTATTGATCCATATCACTCTATGATAGTAAGTTGCTACAGTAGGCAATGTTTGATATTGTGCAATATAGGAAAGAACCGGATGGTTCACTCCATTAGAATTTAAAAAATATGTTTCATTTGTCAAGAAATCATTTCATTAGAATGAAAGGCTTTAAGAGAAAGAAATATATAAACTTTTTGCTGTAAGGTGAGTTTGGAAGTTGGTAAAACCCAAAAAAAAAATGAAATTATACTTTTATATGATACCATAAAAAAAATCATAATTGTATTTCATATTTTTGATGCCATGAAAAGAAAGTTGTTCAGATATTCAGAAATCATAAGTAATCGTTGTTTGAGGAAATCTAAAACCATGTAATTAATAATTGACTTTGTTTATATGTTAGGATATTACATTTGGACGAGATGCCATTGCAAATAACCAAGAGCAGGTTAAGCCGTATGGTGGAAAGAAAAATCAGAAGAGGAAGCATCGGTAAACCCAAAACAAACATCTTCAAGCCGAGTACTAATTTCATTTTGTACGTTATTCTTTTTAGTGGTTACAATTCTGAGGTTACATTTCGTCGATATTTATTTCCATATATACCCTTTTAATTTGATGACATTCTAAATTCTTATAGGTACTTTGAAGCTCAATTCATTATGGACGACTAGAAACGAGGCAAAAAAAGAATGATCAAGAACATGGAGTATGCTGTATATTTTGAAAAATTGTGTATCACTTAGATGATTAGATCTTATGGGTTGGTGAACTAGCAGGGCCCTTTTGTCAATTTTAAGATATGGTTGGTCGAAACTATGGTCCGGAGAGAGACTCTGTGGGGCACCTTTAAGAAATCTAATAGCTATACATTATCTGATATAACTAGAACAAGAAATTTTGTGATGCTATTGTTATATATCAAATAAGCACTACTTTCAATTTCTCTTTTAGAACTTTATAATGCCATGCTAATATTGTTATGATGGTGGATTGATAGGCCAATGCAGCATCAGGGATGACTGCAACCTAAAGTTTATGGACTTGAAGGCCAAAAGGACCTTCCGTTTCATCATTTATAAGATCGAGGAGAAACAAAAGCGGGTGATGGTTGAAAAGCTTGGAGAACCAGCAGAAACCTATGATGATTTTGCAGCATGTCTCCCTGCTGATGAATGCCGATATGTTGTCTTTGATTTTGATTTCATGACTGCAGAAAATGTCCCAAAAAGCAGGATCTTCTTCATCGCATGGTACCAATTACACCCTTCAATTGTTTCTTTATCATTGTTTGAAACTTAACATAGGCTCAATTGCATAAAAACCATTATAATTGCATAATTTTTGTGAGTTAACCACTTATACTTTTTCTTTTCCCAATCAAACCATAAAAAATTCAAACATTTTTCCAATTTAACTATTTTGACCGGTATGAATTATTTGGAAAACATCAATGAAACCTATTATAAAAATGCTTATATTTTGGAAAATGTCCAAAGCTTTTATTGTTTGCTTGGAAAAAATATATAGTATTTGTAGCTAAAAGGCAAAACTGCACAAAATATAATGTGTGTGTGTGTTTTTTGTAATTTTCTATTTAATAAATTATAATGGTACCAATAACGTTTTAGTGGTGTCGTTATTTTTTTTTTTTTAAATTAAACATAGAGTAAGTTACAGAAAAGAACATTATTATATCTCTGTGGTTTACTTTGGCCACATATGCTTAATTTTTTCCAGTTAAACCATAAAATTGTTGGATATTTTTACAATATAACCATTTTGACAAGATTTAACTGGTCACTATGGTTGATTAGGAAAAAATACCGTGAAATCTATTATACTAGGTCAAAATGGTTAAATTGAAAAATGTTGGAAACTTCCATGGTTTGATTTGAAAAAATAAAATATTGTTGATTTGTAAGAAAAAAAACGGCAGTCAAACCTAATGTAATAGGTTAAAATGGTTAAAATTGGAAAATGTTAGAAACTTTTATGGTTTGATTTGAAAAAATAAAATAATAGTTGTTATTGCCCCATCAAATTTTTTTTCCCATTAATAAATTATAATGGTAATAATAACTCTCCAATCAGCTATTTATTATTTTCTGAAGTTTAATATAATGGCAAGTTACAAAATAATCTATTATATTTTGGCGCAATTTTGCAGTTTACAGACTAATAGATTATCTTTTTCCAATCAAACCTTAAAAGTTTCATTCAAGACATTTTCCAATTTAACCATATTGACTTGATATGACAGTTGAAAATGTTTGGTTTGGAAAATTAGCTGTGAACCTGATATAACATTAACAGGTCAAAATGGTTTAATTCGGAACAGATATTTGAAAGTTTATGGTTTTGGTTGGAAAAAATAAATTTATAGGGGGTTAAACCCCAAAACTGCATATAATAAATGTTTTTTTTGGTAATATTCGGTTTGTCACATAATTTAATACTTGTGTAAAATGTGGCATGAAATTGAAAGGTCACCAGATACTGCAAGAGTGAGGAGCAAGATGATTTATGCAAGCTCAAAGGACAGGTTCAAGAGAGAGCTTGATGGCATTCAGATTGAATTGCAAGCAACTGATCCTCAATGTTCCAACTCATTCTTCCTTTTCCATTAAAAAGATTTTTTTTCGCATATTCAACTTAAAGAAATGGTTTTAAAATACAAATTAATCAAAAATATAGTTTTAATTAACTTATTTAGACAAAATAGTTTTAATTTTGACATTCAAATGTGATGAAATGATAGATTTGTGTCTTTCATATAGCATTTCATGTTCTACTTTCAATGTCTGAACCATAGGTTTTCGTTTCTTCCTTCTTTTGCTCTCAAAATTCCATTCTTACATTTTAAGATATGTTGTATGTTCCTAACTTATCATTTGGTGGAAATTAATATAACTTTTTCTCAATTTTTATTAGGCACAATTGATAGAGGCTCTAGTGAAGGGGACACTTAATGTTCTTACATCTGATGCTAAAGTTCCATCATCTTCCATGGTTGCAGTTGTGTTTCCTTATGAACCTCTGTTTTTTTGTTATAGATACGGGGATAGTGGGATGCCTTGCAGCAAGAAGAAAAATGCAATGCGAGTGAGTGTTTTTAAGTTTGTGTTTTTAAGTTTCAACACTGCAATCTTATATAATTATTTCCGTACAATAATCTTGACATTTATTTATATGTATTTCAAGTGCTTAGTTATTTATCAATTTCCGTGGTTGATGATACCTCATGGGCTTTAATACTGGCTGCACTCTCTAATCTGGTGACCTACCCACTTTGTATTTTCTTTAACCGATCTTTTTTTTTTTTTTTTTTTTTTTTTTTTTTTTTTTTTTCTAATTATGGAGTGGTTATTTAAAACACTTAACCATGCTGAATATGTAATTGCAGGGACAATAATCATTTCTCCTGTATGTTAAATATATTTTTATCAATATAACGGTATGTTGCAGTACATATACAACCTGTAAGAACAAAAAAAAAAAAAAAATGAATCAGCGCCAACGGGCGCGTATGATTCCCATCTGGTTATGTATAGTTTAATAGGAGAGTTGAACGAGGTGGCATGTTTAATTGACATTTAATTGATTAAACTCTACCATTATAGGATGTCATGTTGGGCATTTAATAGATATGAAATTCAATGACCGTTGAACTTTTCAGTGGAAAATAGAAAACTTTTTAACTATTTTTTCAATCAAAATGATATTCTTACATATAATTTTTAAATAACTTTTAAAGTTCAATACATATCGATTGAAGGCAAACGGACAAAAAGCTGTGCCGTCAGCCTTTTCTGGATGGCAAAGTAAAATAATAATGTGTCGATCCATTAAACTCTTCAACTCTAATAAGTTTAATGCATTGTGGATAGGCTGGATGGCAAAGTAAAATAATAATGTGTCGATCCATTAAACTCTTCAACTCTAATAAGTTTAATGCATTGTGGATGTCTAACTTTAATGCATTATAATAGAATCCAAGACTATTTGTTAATTTCTTCAATTCTTCAAATATATTATTTCATGAAGCAATTTTCATATCAATGAAAACAAAAAAGTACCCAACTCTAAAAGAATCTTCATCTTATCGTATTTCATCTTCATGATTAAATTCATCAATTATTCTTTTTCTAATAATATTATTTTCTAAATAATATTTATATCATAATAATTATTCTTTTTCTAATAATATAAATATTATTTATTAAAAACTATATGTATTGATATATAATAATTCAATAAAAAAGAATTACTCCAACAAAAAAAATTTAACGAAATCAACTAAAATAAATTAATAATCAAATAAAAGAATATTTATTAATATATAATATTATATATTAAAAATAATATCTATTAATATATAATATTTCAATAAAATAAAAAAGAATGTATGCAAAAATAATCCTTATAGTATGGTAAAAGACAAAACTGTGAAAATGGTCCCTGGGGGTAAAATTGTCATTTTAAGGAAGTTAACAACCAACTAACGGACGAGGGACCAAAACCACAACAATACTTGTTGAAAATGACCATATCTGCAACTTTTCAAACGTTTGGACCGTAACCACAAACAATAAGAAACCATAGGGACAATTTTTGCAGTTTTGTCTACTTTTTATTAATGATAAATATGTAAGTTCTAAAATGCTATAAGTATCCTTTTTCTTTTTGAATTCCACTTTTTTGTATTTTTTTTTCTGTTTTTTTTTTCCTATTTTGTTTTGTTTTTTTGTTGTTTTTACTTATTTATTTATTTATTTATTTATTTATTATTATTATTATTATTATAAATTTCGATAACCGTAAAAAATTCGGACAACATTTTAAATTTCGGATGACATTATAAATTTGGATGACATAATAAAATTCGAACGACTATATAAAACGGAACAAAAACAAAGTTTGTCTTTATTTATCACGGATATATTAATTGGTTCGATATTACATTTATGTGGTGTGTTATACGGATTGAAAGCAAATTTTACTTTTGTTCTATTTTATATAGTCGTTCGAATTTTATAATATCGTTCGAATTTATAACGTTGTCCGAATTTTAAAATATTGTCGGAATTTTATATGGTTATCGAAATTTATAATAATAATAATAATAATAAAAGAAAAAACAATAAAAAAGAAAAATAAAAAAATGATGTCAAATCAAAAGTAAAAAGGTTGATTAGATTGATGTTGGGGGATGAGGGGTAAAATTGGTTAAAGGGATAATTATAGAACAACCCTTCTAAAATTACTAAAAATTCTTCGGTTGATTAATGATAACATCAATACACAAAAGCCAATTGCTTACCACCTTAACAAAATTCATATCCTTTGTATGGATGAGAAGGGCATAATTCGTGGAACTAGACTATGTCTCTTTATTACATTCGAAGAAGTCCATTCTTGGCCTGTGATATCGCTATTTTTATACGTATAACTTATGCGATATGGTAGTATTTCTTTGTTGTATTTTGATCCTAAATTGAGATATTTAATACTTATTATGTTAAAATTCATATTGTAGCTGAGAGGATGCTTTTGGATAAAAATGAGCTAAAATTATTTGTTGGATTGTTGGACTAAATCAAAGAGAATAATAAAATGTTGAAATCTAGAGTCTGCGATGTGAGCTACTTGCCTTTGGAACGTGTATCCGTTGATCAACACGGCTGCATGAGGAATGATGAGCTATCAATTACTTGGTGGATACCTGGTAAACATATATTGGTGACGTGAGTTACCTATTGTCGTGACATGTTTTTGCAAAAAATTGGAAACTTTATATATGGATATCTCTTAACCTATAAAATGTATACGAAAAGAGGATCCAAACATGGACGATCAGAGAGCTTTCAAAGACATTTTGAAGACTGGCGATCATGTTTGAAGCGAGTTTTGGAATAATCAAGTGTTAGTACAAAGTGAAATCGTTCGGTTTGCTTTTACATACCATGTCAATTAGATTTTAAATGACTTTTACTTATGTTTTATCTATGATTATGGGCTAAAAAACTTTTATTTTCCCTTAGCGTAGATGAACCCTTAGATTATGTGTTGATTTCAATAAGAATTGATGTGACATCCCCAATTTCACGGCCAAAAAAGACCGATTTCATTTTTGCTTTTTAAAACAAAATCAGAGTAATCATTTGATTAAAAGTGTTGCGGAATTTGTTCCCAAAACCAAACATGATAAAAATTTATCAAAACCTTTCTTTAAGAAATATATATTTTTATTTCATAACAAAACCTCAGGATGTCATGTTCCGATACAGATCAAAAGCATAAACAAGACATTATAAGCCTTACACAGTTATTTACAACTACTGGCCTATAATCCAAAATCACTCATCATCATCATCCGACTATGCTCGGAGTCCACTACCTGTAATATAAAAAGCTAAGTGGGTCAGGCTTAGAAGCCTGGTGAGCATATAGGGTTTTCAACCCATCATAAATAATAAACTCTTTTAATTTATCAATCAACAAATAATTTATTAATTTCATCCACCTAAAATAACTGTATTTACCCATACTCGTTATCCTTACCTTACGTCCCTAAAACAACTATCACAAGGGACCTAGCCTAAGGATTTTCATTAGGGGTGACAACTTTGTTTCGGGGGTTCCTCAGCAATTATGTCAAATAAGGCAACCTACATGGTGACAACACTGCTTTCCTCAGCAATTTATGTCAAACAAGACAACCTAACACAAAACGACCAATAAAGTGACAACATTGCTGTCTTCAGCAATTTATGTCGAATAAGGTAAACACCGGGGTGACAACATTGCTTTTCCCTTAGCAATTTATGTCAAATAAACAACCAAAATAGGTGACAACATTGTTTTCTTCAGCAATATATGTCAAATAAGACCACCTGACATAAAGCAATCAGTATGGTGACAACATTGCTTTCCCTCAGCAATTTATGTCAAACAAAACAAACACCTGGATGACAACATTGCTTTCCCTCAACAATTTATGTCAAATAAGCACGAAGTCACATCGTCGCCAAGGTTTATACAACAGACACTAAGTCCATAGTTGCCAACATACTAAATCCATAGCTACCAACGTACATCTATACTGTACTAAATTCATAGCTACCAACGTACATCTATACTGTACTAAATTCATAGCTACCAAAGTACATCTATACTGTACTTCTATCCCTCATACTTTATCTAGCCATATTTACCCAACATATTTGAAGATAATATATATATACATTTTAAATCATTTTAAACATGTATAAAACATTCATTTAACGCCCATCTCGAATAAACAAACAACATATATACACATAGCACGTATTTTATATAAAATACTTCATATCTATGTGTAAGATGAAAGTGACTACACACTCACTTGATTTAATGAAAACCGGGCAACAATTCGTTTCCTAAAACGATCGTTTCTAATAAAACCGGGAGTTTTATTGAGAAACCAGGCTCTGCAAAAGTCGGGCTTCGAAACCGAAAAGATAAATTTTCTGGGCTTCACGGGCACTTCGTGGTGTATTCCGGGGCTTATAATTGATACCGGGGCTTCGGGGGATGATAATATGAAAGAAATATGGAGAAAGGGGCAAAAAATGACAAGTTTTCAAAATACCCCCGGGAGGTCTCGCACCCTTTTATTTATAGGGGAGGAGGACCGAAGGCTCGGATCCGAACCGAGGAGGGGATGGCACGCGTCTGCGAGGCTCGGACCAGGTGGCTGCTTCGGCGAGGCTCGGACTGGTCAGCTATGAGCTTCGGATTGATCAGCAGTCTCGGTCCAATGAGAAGAGTCCACGTATGTGAAGGGGTGTCCGAGGAGCATCCGCGGGGTGTCTCATGCGAGCATGTCCGAATGCGAGTGGACCGCGGACTTGGTCCAATCAGAAGACGACACGCGAAGCTCGGTCCTATCAGGAGGTACCACGTGGAGGCCTCGCATGCGAGGGATGACGTGTCCGAGGTGACTCAGCGAAATTTCTCGGTTTTGGGGATTTTTCTCGTTTTTCGCGCAAAAACTTCTAAAATCCATAACTTTCGCATACGAGCTCCGTTTTTAACATTCTTTATATGCACGCGTAGCTAAAATTACGCTCTACAACTTTCGTTTCGACCTCGTCGGCTAATTTTGACTTTAATTTTTATATTATTATTTTTAACAGATTGGGACAGGAAATCCGTTAAAAATTCATAACTTCTTCATCCGACGTCCGTTTTCGTCAGACTTTTCACCGTTGTGCTCCTAATGACGAGACCTTCAATTCTCGTTTAGGTTGTGTCGGCTAAAAATCGCTCGATCTAAAATTCGAGTTTTTAGCTGTCTACTGCTAAGCTGAAACTTCGAAAAATCATAACTTCCTCATATGAAGTCAGATTTGGGCGTTCTTTTTATCGAACTTCTCGGTTTAACGAATACTACGACTTTCGTTTAGATTACTAAGGCTAAAAAGTAGTTTATCAAAAACTCACTTTTTACGACATTCGGCACCGTGCCGGTTTTGTCGTGAAACTTCGACAGGTCATAACTTCTTCGTTATAACTCGGATTTTGGCATTCTTTATATCCCCGAAATCCTTGTTTCGACCACTACAACTTTATGTAAAGATATCGGGCTTATTTCACACTTTAAATTTTGACACTTATTTTTATTTTTAATTAATTAAGCCCTAATAATTAAGCATAAAACACATAATTCACATAAAATTCACATAATTCCTTTTCATTTCTTCTAAATGAGTTACAAAGGTTAACCTGGACCATTATGTCAATATTAATGCCTAGCCTAGAAACACGGGCGTTACAACTGAGTTGTTTATTTAGTGTGTTTGAGCTTTGTTGATCAATCTATCTATGTTTACTTGAATTATATAGTTTTATGAATTTTAAGACACTAGTGTTTGATCAAAACCTAGAGTTAAATAGTAAAGTAATTACTTTAATATGTAAGTTTGCATGTGATGACTAATCATGTGTAATGGATTTTCAACATAATAGAAATTAATAAAAGTCCAAGTCTTTTATAATACAAGCCAAACAATAATTTTAGGGTTAATAATTCACCTGATCACTACTGACGTTAATAGTCTTTAGAATTAAAGGATTAGTAGTCAGACCATGAAAACTAATCATCCTAGAAATCGCTAAACAATGAAATCTAATCCATGAAATTCCAATAATTTTCCTGTAACCTTCTCTCATTCACATAAATGGTATATATACATAATCCAAGAGGAATAAGCCTGAATACAAATGGGATTTACAATACTAGACAATAATACAAGAATACATAAATAATAATTCGCTAATACCCCCTGCAGTGCAAACGGGAGGGGAATCCTGGATGTTCAAGCTGGATTGAAACTCTAGAAAAAGAGGTGATGGAATACTTTAGTGAAAATTTTAACATATTGAGAAGATGATGGTACATGTAGTGTTGGAAAATTAATTTTATTAATTTCCAAAAATGGATTTTTTTTTTTATTTTTGGGCACAAATTTTGGACTCTAAATATAATCAAAATGATTATTGATTATATATTTGTGTTCTCTTCTGTGATATCTTCGTTTTGATATATCAAACGTCCAAAACGGATTAAAAATGAATGAGAAATTTCTTGTCAAAGTAGGGAAATTGGAAGAGAAAATAAAGGAGTTAAGTGGGTTTTAAAACTCATCCCATATTGGTGGGAGAATGAAAAGGAAATTGGTTTATAACTACAAAGACTAGCTACCTTTGCAAGACTTATGACCCTATTTAGATCTCATAAATTTTCCCTAGAGAAACTGACCAACAATATAAGCCCCCACAAGTTTGGCATGTGATTTCATGTCTAATTACCAACCCACCCTCCTTCATGGATTTACAAATGTTGTCCCAAGCAATCCAGTGGTGCCTGCGTTCACTATTGGAATCCCATAATAAATTAGCCATAACATTAGAACCAAGGCTCGCGCACCCAGGGGGTGCAAATGTGAGCCAAATTGGCTTCGAGCCACTGAACTTGTGGGCAGACACAAATGCACTACCAGCCATGACATTAGAACCAAGGCTCGCGCACCCAGGGGGTTCAAATGCGAGCCAAATTGGCTTCGAGCCACTTAACTTGTGGGCAGACACAAATGCACTACCGATCGACCAGAAAAGTTCAAGGACCTTTTCTGCATTTTTTTTTCTTTTTGGTTAACAATTACAAAAATGAATTAAGAGCAATTAATCATAGATTTCGGTTTTGATTTCTTGTGACAGTTACGATTTACATTGGGTAGTATTTAATTGTGACAGTTACGAGTTCGTTTTAATTACATCGGTTACATTGGGTAGTATATATACAATGCCTATGTGACTGATTCAATACACCGGATGAAATGAAATCACCCACTTCCTCTCTTACGCTTCTGCTTCATCTTTTCTCTCTTGTTGCAACCAAAGTATAATCCGGCCCAAGTGAGGGTTCGGGCAATATAGAAGAATTGCTTTCTGCTGTTGTATCCTATAAAACAAATACCCATATAGGGCAAATTTGTTTTAAGGAAACTGTGTTAAACACAAACCTCAGTCAAGAATTTTAGGGTTTTGTTCATTCGTATAGTTTTTGGGTTATATTTTCCTAACAGTCTTAAAACAAATCGTTTGTGCGAAACGAACTTGAAAAAAATTGTTTCTGTTTCATCTTACAGTGCTTATAAAAACATTTTTTTTCTCCCTCACACTTGCAGAATATGTTTTCATAAATCGTTTTCTAAGACATTTTCTGTTTTTTCTGTTTTTCTGTTAACATGTATCTAACTGTTTAAGTTTATTGTATCCAAAATTTATTATTGTTTTCAGAAACTGTTTTCTAAAACAGTTTTCAAATTCTTTCATTTGTTTCACAGCTTTTCAGAACCTGTTTTCTGGAAACAGACAATACCTAACAGTTTAGTTGTTATTAAATTTTAATCTTTAACAATTTTACATTTGCTTCCTTTTGTAGCATGACTACTGGTGAAGGTTCCCAACCACCAAAGTCTAATGGTACTCTTAGTGCTCAAGGAGCTCCAATGATGACCATGTCGGTCAATCATGCTGAGAAACCTGAGAATTTCTCTGGACTGAACTTTAAAAGGTGGCAGCAAAAGATGCTCTTCTATCTTACCACATTGAATCTTGTGATGGGTTTTGAGCATTCTAACACTTCCTAAGTGTACATGAAACCCTAATAACCTTGGGTCTATGTTTGTTTAATTATCATGCAAAGTTGAATTCCAAGGTTATATTCCTATCTAGCATACATGGGGAACATTTTTATCTTGAATGAAAGATAGAATAACATACCTTGTTGTTGATTATGATCCTTGAAACCTTGTGAGCCTAGCACCCCAAGTGTGATGCCTCAAATGCCTCATACAACACCAAATGCAAAGAAGTAAACTTTGAGAGAATCTTACACTTGCAAAATCGGCTCTAGCCCTCTTGTTTTTTAGTGTAGCCGATTTTGGGGAGAACAACTTTGTTTATATAGTGTGTTGCATTAGGTAAACCCTAATGTAACATGACTCTTCATTTCATGATCCATGGGTTAACTCCATGGAGCATCCTATTGGTGTGTAACGCCCGTAGATCCGGGCTAGTCAATTTAGAGGCAATAAGTGTCGAAAATGACTTTTCGACAAATGATTATTTGGAATAAATAATCTTAACCAAGTTGTATAATATGTCTCAAGGGTTCCGTACATATTAAGAACGCCGAAATCCGAGTTATAACGAAGAAATTATGACTCGTCGAAGTTTTTCGGCTAAACTGGCACGGCACCGGGAGACGTAAATAATGAATTTAAGATAGAGGACTTTTTAGCCTTGGTGATCTAAATAAAATTTGTAGTATACATTAAACCGAGAACATACAAAAAAAGAACGCCCAAATCTGACTTCGTATGAGGAAGTTATGATTTTTCTAAGATTCGGCTTAGCAGTGCACGACCTGAAACTCGAATTTTAGTTCGAGTGGTTTTTGGCTTACGCCACCTAAATGAGAGTTGAAGATCTCATAATAGGAAATCAATGGTAAAAAGATAGACGAAAACGGATTCCATATGAAGGAGTTACGAATTCTTCGCGGTCATTTAGCAGTCTAAACTCCTCCTACTGTTAAATTTAAGATTGGTCGAGAACTACCCGACGGAGTCTAAATGAAAGTTGCAGATCTTGTTTTTACCTACGCGTGGATATAAAGAACTTCGAAAACGGATTTCGTATGCGAACTTTATGAACTTTTGAAAATTTGTTGATTTCCACCCTGTGTGCGATGCCACGTGTCAGCACTAGGCTTTGCCTTGGTGCCCAAGTAGGCTCACGACGTGAGCATCAAGAAACTCACGACGTGAGTGACCCTCCAGCCTCCTATAAATAGAGATGCCCCCTCCATTCATTCTCACACCTCCCTTCACTTCCCTCTCTCTCTCTAGAACTCCTCTCTAGCCCCGAAACCCCCCAAAAAGCCTAGGGAACCTCCCTAGCACGAGGCAGAAGCCCCGGAGCACCTGACGGCTCCGAGAAGAAGAGCCTTTCAGCTCAGGAACGCTGCTCCAACGGAGCCCGGTTTTGAGAAAAACCCGCTGTAAGTGAGCTACGCCTAACGTATCTTTTGTATATCTTAGGTTTTAATATAGTAACATTATTAGGACCTTAAAATAATTATTTGGGCTATTATTATGAGTTATATAGAGTGTTGGTTAACGCTTATATAATAATAATAATAGTTAGACTATTAATTAGTCATGGTTAACGTTAGACTAAACCCTAGTGATAATGATACTAGGTTTTATCGAGGGATAATTGTTTTGAGATAACGAAGCGCTGTTCGAAGGCAGAATCACCACCTTTTCAGGTGAGTGCATGGTCCCTTTCATCTTACACATATCTATGAAGTATTTTACATAAATTACGTGCTATGTGTGCATATTATCTGAATACTTGTTGTCTATGCTGGATGAATGATTTTATACATGTTTTAAATGATTTAAACTGTATATTTATATCTACTAATATGTTGGGATAAAACATGGGTAGATGAAATAGTTGGGTGTGACAAAATAAAATAATGAGAGATAGGTGATGATAATTAGGTGAGGATAGATAAGTGATGATGAATCGGTGATGTAGGATACTACAACCTTGTCCAACAATTTGGAGATGTAGTCATCTACCAGAGTATAGATGGCGACCACGAACTATTATAGACAACCCCGTGGAAACACCAGCAGGCTCATAACATGTAGGTGATGAATTACGAGTTTAGGCGATGTAGTAACTACGTATTCATGCGATGATACCCTAACCCTTGGTGGGCACGTATTGAGGGAGTAATCCCTGAATCAATACTGTCTAGGCGATGTAGGCGATGATCCTTAGGGAAAGTCCTTAGGAACAAACATATAAGGAGATGCGATGTAAGAAGATGAGAGGTAAAATATGATGTAGGAGACGACCCTTAGGATAAATCCTTAGGGAGGGTACTTAGGAATAAAGAAGATAATGGGGATGGGTAATTGGGTTAATTGTTTGATGATTGAACATAATAATTATATTATTGTGGGTTGAAAACCCTATGTATTCACCAGGTTTCCCAACCTGACCCACTCAGTTTATTTATATCACAGGTGTCGATATGAAGTGACATTACACTGAGAGATTAAAGAGATGTAGATCACTAGTGTAAATAAATGTAAGTTCTGTTTATGCTTATGTTCTTGTATTGATGATGACATCCCAAACGTTTTAAAATGAATAAAATACGTTTCTTCGAAAATGATTTGATAACGTATTTAACATGTTTTTCTGGGAACAAATTCCACAACATTTTTATTAAAAGAGATACTCTGATTTTTATAAAGCATAAACAAAATCGGTCTTTTCTAGCCGTAAAAATGGGGATGTCACAGGGTGGAACCCAACTTGATAATCAATGGAGCCTCTTAGCCCACTATATAAGATATGGAAGATTTACATAATCTACCCATATATTTAATTAGTTATCTTTTGATCACTTAATTAATTCTAAATTAATTCTTGATCAAACTAATTAAATAATATTATTAATATATTAGAACTTATAATATACTAATAAACCATATGTAATACTCGTAGATCAGGGCTAGTCAATTTAGAGACAATAACCGTCAAAAATGACTTTTTGATAGAAGATTATTTAGGATGAATAATCCTAACTAAGTTGTAGTATATGTTACAAGGTTTCCGTGCATATAAAGAACGCCAAAATCCGAGTTATAACGAAGAAGTTATGACTTGTTGAAGTTTCGCGACTGAACCGGCACAACGTTGAATGGCGTAAAAAGTGAATTTATGTTAGAGTGATATTTAGCCTTACCGATCTAAACGAGAATCGAAGATCTTGTTGTTAGTAGCGAAACGACGAAAAGTTAGGCAAGAACAGACGTCAAACGAAGAAGTTATGAATTTATAACGAAATTTTCTGTCCCGACCTATTAAAAATAAATAATAAAAATAAAGGTCAAAATTAGCCGACAGAGTCTAAACGAAAGTCGTAGAGCGTTGTCTCACCTACGCGTGGATATAAAGAACGTCGAAAATGGAGTTCGTATGAAGAAGATATGAATTTTCAAAGTTTATTAAATAATTAATAATTAAATTTAATTATTAACTCCCGGTATTATCCGAAGACGATTCATCGGACTCATCCGAAGTACGCCCCGCGTACAGCGAAGCATGACGACCTTCTCACTCGAGTTCTTCGGATGGCGCATGCAGTGACGTTTCGGACGCGTACGCCCCGCGTACTCCGAGGCTCCAGCCTTCTATAAATAGGATGCGAGGGCAGCCGACTTATTTGCTCTTTTTCTCTCTTCTCTTTACCGTTTTGCATCGTTTTGCGTGCCCGAAGTGTCCCAAAGCCCCGGTATCAATCCCGAGTCCCGAAGCAAGATCCGAAGCCCCGAGAATCCCGAAGAGCGTGATTCCCGAGCCGAAGCTCTGCCCGCGAGAAGTTCAATTTTTGTGAAGATCTTCCAGATCTGCGGAGATATACTACTTCTGCAAGCCGTAGTGCTGTCTGATCATCTTCTGATCAAGTGAGTGTATACTACCTTTCATAAACACGATAATAATACAAGTATGGTTTGAGTGTATTAAGTATATTGTTGTTTATATGTGTGAGGGTGTAGTTACTTTCTTCTAACACATAAATATGAAGTATTTGCTATGAAATACGTGCTATGTGTTTATGCATTATTTGTCTATTTGAGATGGGCGTGGAGTTGATGTTTTATACATGTGTTAAATGATTTAAACTGTGTAAGTATTTATATCTACGAAAATGTTGGGTAGAACATAGGTAGATGGGATGGTTGGTGACTATGGAGTTAGCACCTATTGTATAAACCTTGGCGACAATGTGACTTCGTGCCTATTTGATGAACCTTGACGACTATGGAGTTAGCGCTTGTTGAGTAAACCTTGGCGACTATGGAGTTAGCGCTTGTTGAGTAAGCCTTGGCGACTATGGAGTTAGCGCTTGTTAAGTGAACCTTGGTGACTATGGAGTTAGCACCTGATAACTATGGATTTAGTACTTGATAAATAAACTTTGGCAGCAATGGATTTTGTGCCAATTCCTTAGGAATAAAGGAATGAAGGATAGTTGGTTCTTAGGGTAAAACCTTAAGAAGATAATGGGGATGGGTAATTGGGTTGATTGTTTGCTGATTAAATATAATAATTATATTATTGTGGGTTGAAAACCCTATATGCTCACCAGGCTCCCAAGCCTGACCCACTCAGTTTTCTTTTCATTACAGGTAATGGCACAAGGGTATAAGTTGGTGGACTTGACGAGAGATTTTGGATTATAGATCAATAGTTATAAATAACTATTGTAAGATCTATTTTATATTGTTTATGCTTTTGGTCTGTAACGAACATGACATCCTGAGGTTTTATTATTTAATGAAAATACATTCTCTTTGAGAAATGTTTTGATAAATGGTTATCATATTTTATTTTGGAAACAAATTCCGCAACCGTTTCTTTAAACGATCACTCTGTTTTATAAAACAAAGCATAAACAAATCGGTCTTTTCTGGCCGTGAAATTGGGGATGTCACACCATAAGTGTTATTTCTCTCATTTTAGTTTATCCAATTCCATGGTGTCATGCAACCCAAGTGGACCATGCCGGGTCGGGTCAAGTATATACCAGAAATAGTTATGGACTTAGACACCTTATCCAATATCTTGCTAGATTCTTAATTGAAGAGGCTCCTCGAATGCCCAGAGGAGAAGGAGATGTGCAAGCTTTAACTGCTATTGATGCTTGGAAACATTTTGATTTCTTGTGTAGGAATTATGTTCTTAATGGCCTTGTTTATTCCCTTTATAATGTGTATAGTGTAACAAAGACAGCCAAAAAACTATGAGACTGATTGGACAAAAACTATAAAACTAAAGATGTCAAGACAAAGAAATTTGTGGTTGCCCGATTTCTTGACTACAAAATGGTGGATGGCAAAACTATTATGTCCTAATTCCAAGAACTACAAGTCCTCCTACATGACATGCATGACGAGGGTATGGGGTTTAATTAGCCTTTTTCTGTTGCTTCCATGATTGAGAAGTTATCTGCTAGTTGGGTTGATTTCAAGAATTACTTGAAACATAAGAGAAAGGAGATGTCCATTGAGGACCTTATTGTTCACCTTCGAATTGAAGAGGACAATAAGATAGCTTAAAAGAGTAGTTATACCCCTACTTCTGAGAAAGCTAATGTGGTGGAGCATGGTCAAACTTCTAGGAAGAACAAATCTAGAAAGGGAAAATTCCAAAAGAAAGGCAAGGGTTCAAACTTGGGAGCCAAAGGTGGAATTTTTAAGAAAAGGTTTCAAGGAAACCGCCATAACTGTGACCAACCGGGTCATCGAGTTGCAAATTGCAAGCTTCCAAAGAAGGCTAAGGAGGCAAATGTTATGGAGAAGATAACCCCCGACTGATGGCGAGAACACTGAGGTGCACGACGTAAACCAGTAATCACAGTTATTGAACATACATTGGACAATACAAATATAATATTCTATTATTACCGAAATAGAAGTTACATTGTCACACCCCCAAACCAGAACGGCGGAAACGTTCAAGAAGGATGCCGTCATGTACAGTATCATAACAATTGAATAATAGTAATCAAAGCAACAACAACCATCTGTATTAATAATATAGTGTTCACATTTGTATTCGAATCATTGTTTGTTTGACAACAAAACTATAGCAAAAACTAAGACTTGACGCTGCTACGCCCCATCTTCAAAACCTGAGTGAGTACCTGTTTACTGATTTCCTGAGAATACAATTGGTTTTGAAAAAGTGTCAACATTTAAGTTGGTGAGTTCATACGCATTTTGTATGAAAAAGGTATGTTCTTTGTTCCTTGAAAACGTTAGTGAGTCCTTCCAAAAAATCCAATATTTTCTTTTGTAAATGAAATGTAGTCTTAGACCTTAAGACCAAAATTTATAAGTTTCTTATGCTTAAAATTTGTAATATGAAGTATGAATTCATGTAAGTAGTGTGACCCATACTAGTTCCTTCTATGATCACCTAGTGTATACAAGTTATATTTAATCACGATCGAATGGACAGTCGAATGTGCGGTTTTGTTCTAAGCTCACAACCAAACAAGGAACAGGAAGTAAAGCGGAAATCACACATTCTACTACCTATTGGATCTTCATTGTGTATAACCCTAACATATTCACTAGGTAATCATAGAGCTAACAATAATGGTCCATTCAGAAAGGTAAGTTGTACTGTACTAGAAAAGTAACGTATTGTAGTTGTATTTATATATATAATCCTGGATAAATGTTTTTCCAGAAATGCAAGTTTCTTGTGCTAGAAAATAGTGTATTGTACTTATATGAAGAGTTATGACCCATACTGGTTCCTCCTATGATCACTTAGTGTATACAAGTTATATATAATCAAAGATTCGAACGGACAGTCAAATGTGTGGTTCTGCTCTGAGCCCATAACCAAACAAGGAACAAGAAGTAAAGCGGAAATCACACATTCTACTGCCTATCGGATCTTCATTGTATATAACCCTAATGTAAAAACTAAGGAATCACAGAATTAACAAATAAGGGTCCTTTACGCCTTATTAATTTATAAATGAACATTGAACCTTTAGTATGTATGTTCTTGGATCCACCAGTTGTACTGTAAAATATTGTTTTGTAGTTTTATTAAAAACCATTTGAAGTTATGTAAGTATTTGTACACTAATCGTATTGTTAATACCATATTGTAAGTTATTATACTCATGCTTGATAACCTAAGATGGCCTGATACGTCATTTTTCAAGCGTCAGAATCGTTATGACATTTGTCACACCAGAACTTTCGTTCAAACTGTAGCTAACAGTCAGGGCGCAAGATCGTCAGTCTCATATAGATCTATACACAAATTCACGCTCTCCCTCCAGGAGACTTTGATTATAAAATCAGGACTTTTGTTGGTACTTAGATAAGTACTTGAAGGCGTGTCTCACAAAGCTATATTGACGGTTATGTGTAGAATAATGAAAAATCATTTTGTAATGATAAATTGTATGTATTACAATTTTCATAGTGATATCGTAATGTATGTCTCCTAAACTATACCTACTATAGTTTATATGTTTGTTTTTTTTATTTTTTTTCCGACTTAGTAAATTAGTATGTAAGTTCCATAAACTATACCTATTATAGTTTATATGTTTGCTTTTGTATTGTTTCCCGACTTAGTAAAATAGTATGTAAGTTCCATAAACTATACCTATTATAGTTTATATGCATGTTCTGTATGTAATGAAAGACCTTTGCAATTTAACATTTTTGTATAAACGGTAATAAAGTTTTTGAGAAAATACCCTTGTTGCTCAACATATTACAAAGTGTAAATAAATCTATAAACTATTTTTCTAGTTTAACTTTTATGTTCACATTTTTACAGAAATTATAAAAAAATCATCGTAAGTCAAAATCTGAATCTGTAAACTCTAAGAGTTTAGAAAATGATTCTAATTTGTCCATAATTTTTATTATTGCCTTTAGTGGTCTCTAACCAGTGTGAAAATGTTCATTTTTACAAACTGGTCCGAGATCCTTTCTGGAATGACAGACAGTTTTGTAAAGATCGCCATAAATTGTAGAAAATCGTATGAACGCGTGCGAGTAGTCCTTAGAAAGGTATAAACCTGAAATACTTGCATAGTATACAGTTTTGAAAAATATTAAGTTTAAGATGGGTAAAACAGTTCGTAAACAAATCACAACTTTTCTGTAGAAAGCTGATGTTTTGGTTTAGATTATGTTTTCGTGTTATAACTTGTATTCTCCCCATTAAAACTTGAAGAAAACATGAAAAATGTAGGATTATGAACTCACCTTATGTGATTCCTTGAAGAGTGGAAGGTTGAGGATGATGAGTTTTCAAGTTAAGAACACTTGAACAATACTTGAGGGTTTGACGATCCTATGAACAAATATTTACATATTTGTGTAAATGATTTGAGATTTGTAGAGCATATGTAGAATGTTTAAAAGTTGGAGGAACAATTACCAAAATCTAAGAAAATATCCCAAGTAGAATTCTTGAAAGGCTCTTTTCTAGAGAGAGCGTGAAATGTTCTTGGAGAGTTTAGTGGAAAATGTGAAAAAAAAATGGTGAATGTGAAGAATCAATCTTCTCCTGGAAGTAGGTTTAAATGGAGATTGGAATAAGATATAATAATGCAAGTGGATTGGTTGAAATGTGTGAAGAGATAATGGTTTGACCAATGGCAAGTGGGGAAGTGACATAAAGGTGGCAAGTGGGGATCCACTTGACCCACTTGTGTAATATAATGTAAAAATATGATTTATATATAATAAATCTTCAAGATGAGGATAAAATATGAGTTTAGGGGGTCTAAGATGTGAAAAATATGAGTTGGATGAAAATCCAACGTCAAAAACTCATAAAAATGTCGTAAAGTGCGAAATTGTCAAAAATCCGGAATGAGAGGCGAGAGGGTTCGCTGTTGAGAGGGTTCGCATCCTGAGAGAGTTTTGCATCCTGAGAGGGTTTGCATCTTGAGAGGGTTCATATCCTGAGAGGGTTTCGCATCTTGAGAGGGTTTCACATCTTGAGAGGATTTCGCATCCTGAAAGGGTTCGCATCTTGAGAGGGTTTCGCATCCTGAGAGGGTTCGCATCTTGAGAGAGATTTGGTAGAGAATTGGGAGAGATTTGGGAGAGATCTTGAGAGAGATTTAGGAGAGAGAGAGAGAGAGAGAGAGAGAGAGAGAAAGAGACTGTGTTTATAACCTGAGTTACGGTTGCCTTGTAGTGTTAAGATTATGGACTCCACTACATCGTGTTATGAGTGTTATCAATCCCCAAAGTATACATGGTTGAGTTTTTATTGAGTTGTTATGTTTCTCACCCTAATTTTAGAGTTTAGATTGTTGAACATATGAGACTTTTGAGTGATACTTTGTATTATAATAGTAAGGTGTACATTTAGGAAACATATCATAAACCCTAACATACTAGTACTAGTTGAGTTGTTTGGGTTGATTTGTTGACTTTGTTTGACTAAAATTTGACGGTTGTCACGTACATCGATAATAGTTATTGTTGAATCGTTACACACGCGTAACCGGCGTTCACAATTGTATGATAAAAATATTGCGGGATCTTCTATACAAACACTTCCGACCTTATAAAAAACCTGAGAATACATGCATTAAGATATGTCAACAAAATTGTTGGCGAGTTCTACAGGTTTAGACACAAAGTAATTTTATACTCAAAAATATTTTATAAAATTTATCTGGTTGATTAGCTTTTATAAACACGCTCTTTTATATCAAAAGTATAAAATAATTGACTCATAAAAGTATATTTAGACTCATTTAGAAATATCATTTGCTCAAATCCAAAAATACACCATTTGTAAAATATATAAGTAAATCAAATTTATAACAAACTCTGACGGTTCTCACGACCAAGTTTTCTTTTCATATAAAGATTTTGAATACCAATTTATATAAAATAAAGTCATATCACACTTCGTAAAAACATAAAATAGTCAAATTTACTCTTGAAAACTTGTACAAGCATTTGTATAGTTTATATGTAAAACTCATAAGTTTCGAATTTATAAACTTTGTAAATTCATGTCTTAATATTAATTAAGTATTATCTTACTTAATTTGGAAATTGATACTTAACCAATGGGGCAAACTCCTCCTAATATACCTTCCAACAACTGGTAACTTGTAAACGTATATTTTTACTACTCATGTGATTTCAACGACAATGATTAGTTATTCTCGTGACAACCCTATTGTAACACCCAAAACTTTTTACATATATTATAATGTTATTTTCTGAGAATTTATCAGAGTATTATATAACATCATTCAAAAACCAGAGTTTCCAAAAACCATATAACATTTTCCCCAGAAAATTAATGGGTGTACAACCATATCAAAACCATAATTAAAGCAACAAGATTACTAAGTGCAAAATCTATATCCAGTCCATACTCTTGTTGCCACTATCATCACTCGTACTAAGGTTTTGTACTTGAACCTGGAACACATGGCACATAACAATTATCAGACATGTCTGGTGAGTTATAACTTAATACATTAATTAAATTACTATAAACCATAACGACCGAAATATAGTCTCATCAATAACTATGGCTATCCATATTATGGCCCCGACAATAATTTACGGTTATCCATATTATGGTCCCATCAATAATTCACGTCTATCCATACTGGAGAACAAATCATCCAAATGGTCACGTCTTAGTCCATAAGGACCCTTAGGCAAGCTTGCAATATCTTTTCTCTTTATCTTTTCTTGTGTTACTTAATATTTATGTAACATCACAATACAACTATATAATCAATTGAACAATACATTCTAAGTGCCAACAAATTTAATAATCACTTATTTCATTAAGCACAACATACAAGCCATGTATTCATACTTTACAAGGTTTTATAGCTCGCCTTAAAGAAAGCTACATTGATTAACTTTTATTATCGCACTGCTGAGCAATCCTTTCCTTCAATCCTAATAAATTAATACATTGCAATAATTCAACAACTTATAATGCTTCTGCATAAACGATTATGCTCCTAACTAGTACTTTATAATTCCTCTAATTAAATATCGATTATTCTTATGTATGTCAATATAATATTGACTTTTGTTCAAGGTTGTAGAACTCGTTACTCGGTACCTGTTCAACCGACTACCGAGTAGCGAGTACTCGGGGAGTACTCGGATTTGGAAATTTGTGTAGAAATATTTTTAGGGAAATTATATATGTCAAAATAATAAGATAAAATCATAAGTTGATTGAAATATATAACAAAATTGGATACATGTGAATACACAAAAAATGAAAAACACATAATGGTCTCACTTCATGAATAACTAATGAAAATTTAAGATATATATGTAGTAAAAATTGCATGTGCGTGTGTTAAATAATAAATCATTAAGTATATTATACATATTAATCACCGAAGTGACTGAATTTCACAACACTACTCAATTCAGTAAGGGGCTGATCGGTGAGTACTCAGGATTATGTAACTCGCCTCGTCAAGGGGGGGAGTAGCCAGTACTTGGAGGAATAATCGGCCAACTCGGCGAGTTTTACAACACTGCTTTTGTTAGTCAAAAATCTTGATAAATTCCAAAATAATATGTCGCATCCTATTTCCCAAATTTCAATATTCACGTTTGATGAAAAAGATCAAATCCTCCACTTTATATTAAACATGTTTCTTTAAACTTAGACATGTTTAATAATTAAATCGATGAATATGCAAACGTATATTTTTTTAACATGCATTTGGTTATAAGATTCTAAGCTTCTTATGAAACACAAAAATCCATTAAATAATATCAAATAAATAAAAAGACGTTTAAATACCTTTAGCTTAAGTAGAAAACAATAAATCTTGATTGTGCTCCTCTTTTCAATTTGAAGTAGATGGAGTATTTATTGTCCGATTGTCCTATCTGTCTCTCTCTATTTCTTTGTTACATAAAGGGATAATGACTTAAAAGGGTATTGTATTTTTCGTTTTGTACATGTTTAGTCATTGAAAATTTTTTTGTCCACATTTTCCCGCTAAACTTGTTTTGTTGTCCATATCTTACCCTTATGACTGGTTGGTGTGGGTTTAACCGGTTTCCGGCGGTCTTTGCATTTCCGATGATACTCCGGTCATCTTCTCCGACAAGTCTCCGGACAATATGATTTTTCCGGCGAGTTGTAACACACAAGTAAGGTTTTGATTTTTCAGATTAACAACTCAAGAACACA
Source organism: Lactuca serriola (assembly GCF_051521515.1). Taxonomy (NCBI): domain Eukaryota; kingdom Viridiplantae; phylum Streptophyta; class Magnoliopsida; order Asterales; family Asteraceae; genus Lactuca; species Lactuca serriola. The sequence goes on from NC_136413.1 coordinate 54,317,205, forward strand.
CACAACACACTAGATTTCGATTTCCAAAATTAAATACACAAACACACACCTCACTTCTTGATCGTCGTTCTCATTAGCCACTACTACCACCAAGCCCTTCTTCCGCCTCCCTCATCTCTCTATTAACAAATCGATTACGTTTTCTAGCTGGATTTGTTTATCCAAAGCAACCCAAGTCACCATTAAAATTGTTTACTGTTCATCGTCTTCAACCTCCAAGCCACCATTAAAACCGAGACCTTCACCCCCACAAACCCAGATCCCGTCTTAAGCTATTTCCAACAACCTCCGATCAAACTTCATTGATGAGTCCTTCACTTCAAATGATTCCCTTTCGTTTTTCTCTGATGGTTGAAAGTAAGCAAAATACAAACTATGCAGCATAATGTACAAGCTCGTCGATGCATTATCCTTTGAACCAGCACAATAGGAGAGAAGGAGGTTGCAATCAAAATCGAAGAGGGTGGGTGTCTCTTATTCGATCAAAAATTCCAGATCTATCGAGATCTTCTAATGGGTTTGTTCTTGAGAACTTCTTCAGATTTGAATGTGTGTGTATATGTATTAGATCAAAACACGAACCTATAACTACATGTGTGTATGATTTCGTTTTTTGCTAGATCTGCCATGGATGAAATCGTTTTGCTCAAGAAATCATTTTTGGTGTTTTATTCTTCAAAAAACCAAAGTTTTGCTCAAGTAATTGTTTCAGATTTGCTCATGAACGGAGGTTGAAGATGATGAACAATAATATGATGTATATTTATCTGTGTTCATCACATATCTGATGTATGTGTTTCAGCCTCCATAAATCGAAGTATGTGTGTGTGTTCATCATCTTTGTTTGTAGATCTTCATTATGTTCATCTTCTTCCCAGATCTGAGATTTTGGTTTTTGGAACGATTTTCAGAGATCAGTTAGTGTGTTCATGATTTTGGAACAACACTCATACACTTCTCTCTTCTTTCCTTTCTGTAGTCGATTTTGGAACAACACATACTATCTTTCACTCCCTTCATACACCATCATCTGAAAATCATAAACCCAAGAACTCGATTTTAATGGTGGCTTGGAGGTTAAAGACGATGAATAGTGATCTGATGTGTATGTATGTGTGTTTATATATTTATTTTTGTATGTGTTCTTAAATCTGGAATATATTTGATGTGTTAATCTTTGTTTTATGAAAAGATTATGTTTCGCCGGAAAATCATGCACATCGGAATCTCGCCAGAGAAAATAACCGGAGACTCATCGGAAATCGGTTAAACCTATGATTGCAGGTCATAAGGATGTTTTTTGAACAGTTCAACAAGTTCAATGAGAAAATATGGACAAAAAAAAACTCGGTGACTAAATGTGTACGTATCAAAAAAAATATTACATTTTTAAGTCGTTATCCCTTACATAAAAAACGAAATGGAATTGATGAGGTAGAACAAAAAAAAAGTGATCGGTTGTGGCAGTTTCACTAGACATCGTAACTTCCTAATTTACCTACACGTGGGATGTAAGACGTTACACATTCACAAGTTATTTGATCCATATTTACAAGTTTTATCCTTCACCTCCTATGCTATTGACATAACATATCCTCCACATTATATTAGTGGTCCCTTGTCTCTTCTCAAATAAACACATCATATCCTTAATTATTTTACATTTTTAGTTATGATGCAATATGTACATCGATATGCATATTGTGTTATAAAAATGTTACTATTTCATTGCTCGAGTTCACATATATTTAGACAAAATACATGTTATAACACATAACTCAAGTTATTTATTTATTTATTTATTTATTTTACAGTCATTATTTGCTTACGGAGAATTATGTCATAATGAGACGTGGTTATCAACATGAACCATTCTAAACATTCAGCCCAAATTTGGGAGGATTAACTCACCCTTGAGCTATACTTCTTCAGAATATATGTAACCCCCGTGTTTCTAGGTTAAACATTAATGGTGATGTAATAGTCTAAGTCAACCTTTGTAACTTGTTTTGATATAATAAAGGTGTATTATTTGAATATTATGTGAATTACGTGCTTATTTACTTAATTATTATGATTTAATAAGTTAAAAATAAAAATAAGCGTCAAAAATAAACATTAGATAAACCCGATATCTATGAAGGAAGTTGTAGTGGTTGAAACAAGGATTCTGGAGATATAAAGAATACCGAAATCCGAGTTATAACGAAGAAATTATGACCTGTCGAAGTTTCGCGACAGACCCGGTACGATACTGCGTGACGTAATTAGTGAATTTACAATAGAACGATTTTTAGCCTTAGTGATCTAAAAGAAAGTCGTAGAATTCGTTAAACCGAAAGTGTGCATAAAAAGAACGTCAAAATCTTTCTTCGTATGAGGAAGTTATGATTTTTTTAAGTTTCGACTTAGCAGCATGCAACCTAAAACTCAAAATTTAGATCGAGTGATTTTTAGCCGAAACAATCTAAACGAGAATTGAAGATCTCGTCGATATTAATGCAATGGTAAAAAGACAGATGAAAACGGATGTCGGATGAAGAAGTTATGAATTTTTAACGGACTTTTCCTGTCCTGGCCTGTTAAAAATATAACTTTAAAAATAAAGTCAAAATTAGCCGACGGAGTCTAAATGAAAGTTGTAGAGCATAGTCGCACCTACACGTGGATATAAAGAATGTCAAAAACGGAGCTCATATGCGAAAGATACAAATTTTAGAAGTTTGGAATTTCGGAATACGCCCAACGTACTCGTGTTCAAGGTCTGAGTTGGGTCACGTAGCCTACTCCATCGCATGCGACACGTATCATAAGAACTCGACACGTATCATACGAACTCGACACGTATGATGCCACACATCAGGGTACGCCCATCGTACTAAGTTGTACGTCCAACGTAATGGCTAATAGAGTAGTACGACCAGCGTACTTGAAGATTATGCCCGGCGTAATTCAGGTTTCAGCCCCTATAAAGAGAAAGCAAGACCTCTGGGTTTTTGTTAACAAAATCTATTCTCTCTCACTCACTACTTTTTCTCTAGCTACTTTTAACCCCTCGAGGTCCCGGTATCATCCCCTAGCACCCGAAGCAATCCCAAAGCCCCGAAGTCTCAAAGAAAAAGAGTTTGTTGAGTCGAAACTTCGCCCGTGTGGAGCCCTTTTTTGAGAAAACGTCCCGGTTTTATCGGAAACAATTGTTTTAAGAGACGAGGTGCTGCCCAATTATCGTCTTAATAGGTGAGTGTGTAGCCACTTTCTTCTTACACATAGATATGAAGTATTTTCTACAAAATACATGTTATGTGTAATTATATTGTTTGTTTATTTGAGATGGTGTTGAATAGATATTTTATACAAGTTTTAAACTGTATATATATATATATATATATATATATATATATATATATATATACACACACACACAAATATGATGGGTAGAATATTTGTAGATGAAATAGATGATGTGTGATAAAATGATGAGAGGTCTCGATGTTTACGATGTTTAAGATGATCCAGTCGTCTAGCAGAGTATAGATGACGACCACAGACTTTTCTAGATAGTCCAGTGGAATGCTAGCAGACTCGTAACCTGTAGGTGTTTTTGAAGATGTACTCCATCCCCCCTGGTTGCCTTATGGACACATATGGCTAAGGAATCCCCTTCGCAGTAGTGTCCATCCCAATGAATTTCCTTAGGATAGGTCCCTTAGAATAGATGCTTTATGGACGTAAAGTGAGGATAACAGGAACGGGTAATCGGGTTAGTGATTTGATGAAAATAAACAATGAACTTATTATTGTGGGTTGAAAACCCTATATGCTCACCAGGCTTCCCAGCCTGACCCACTCAGTTTTCTTGTATCACAGGTAGTGGCAAAAGCATAATTGGATGACTTGACAAGAGATTATGGATTTGAGGCCAGATAGTGTTTTGTGGCCTAATATGTTTATTTCATTTTGGTTTATGCTTATAGTCTGTATAGATGATTGACATCCTGAGTTTTTGTAATGTAATGAAAATACATTTCTTTAAGAAATGCTTTGATAAAATTTATATCATATTTTGTTTTGGGAACAAATTTCGCAATACTTTTCTTAAGAAGTAACTCTGATTTTTATTAAAAAGCATAAACGAAATCGGTCTTTTCTGGCCGTAAAAATGAGGATGTCACAATATAAATCTTCATTCTAACAATTAGCATATAACTGACACTATAGGCGTTCTACAATCCACACAGGCACAACAAAAAGGGAGGAATCGAGATCATTACTAACGTTTCAAATAGTCATATAGTAACAAAGAAAGAAACAATTGACGCATGTTGTTTCGTCAGACAAAGTTGTAGTTAGCAACCACAGACGAGGAAAAAGACCAACCCGCATAAATCATTCCATACGAAATAGATCTACACCAACATTTTGTATTATAAATCTATGTCGTGTACATAGACGTAGAGTATAAGACTCCTCCTGGATTAACGGTTATAGCGCTAGGCTTCGATTCTAGGATTTTGATCCTAATAAAAGAAAAACACCCCATCATAAAACTCCCTCTTTCACCCCTTTCGTAAATCCTCACACAAACACACACACAAGATCTAACCACCAAACACCATGTTAACAATAGCTTAGGAAATGATCCTAGCTCATATGGCTTTTAGAAACAAACATAACTCACATAGAGCGTCCCGTGGGAACCTAACAATACGTCTAGGAATCCTAATCCTAAACTCTCTGATATAAGACTTTAGAATACGTATAATTCTTTGGTTTTTAGGAATGATTTTGATTTAATTCTTTTAGTATTTTAGATTCTTAATACTTGACATATTTTCAAATCTTATTTTTTGTCATGACGAAATTTGGGCAGCCGACGGTTGTTTTTATAACATTCTCCAGTTTTCAAATAACGTGAAGGTCAATGCTTTCTATAATATTCGATAAGTTGCATAATTGATATGATGTATAATTTATTAGGTAATAATCCCTAAAATCCAAGAATCAATTATATTATCATGTATGACAAATTTCGTATCACAACTAAAATGATTTATATTTTTATAATAATTATAAAAATAAAATATATCGTTTACTTAGAAATCGTTTCCACATGATGATCAAGAGTATAATAATAATAATAATAATAATAATAATAATAATAATAATAATAATAATAATAATAATAATAATAATAATAATAATAATAATAATTGATTTTTTGTGTATTTTCAATTAATTATTATATATTTGTCAAATCTTTGTTTATAGTCATTTAAGACGATGTACATTTCCTTTGTACACAAATATATTGAATAAAATATTCAAGTTTGTAACGCCCGTGTTTCTAGGCTAAGCATTAATTTAATGGTGTAATGGTTAGGGTCAACACTTATAACCTACTTTGAAATAATAAATAGGAATTATTTGAATATTATGTGATTTTATGTGCCTTATATTTAATTATAAGATATAATAAGTTAAGAATAAAAATAAACGTCAAAAATAAAATAATAGATAGGTCCAATATCTATGAAGAAAGTTGTAGTGGTCGGGACAACGATTCCGAAGATATAAAGAACGCCGAAATCCGAGTTATAACGAAGAAGATATGACTTGTCGAAGTTTCGCGTCAAAACCGGCACGACATTGGGAAACGTAAAAAGTTAGTTTATGATAAACTACTTTTTGTCCTTAGGAGTCTAAATGAAAGTTTTAGATTACATCTCCACCTACGCATGGATATAAAGAACGTCAAAAACGGAGTTCGTATGCAGATGTTTTGACCTTCCGAAGATACAGCTGTCTAAGAGCATGACACACGTCAGAAACCCTAAATTGACTGGACTCACGACGTGAGCCTCTTTTCTCATGACGTGAGGAGTCAAAAGGTCACATTTCGAAGCTAGAAGTCTACGGGAACGATAACTCAAAAGCTCACGACGTGAGTAATGAATTCTCACGACGTGAGGAGTCAAACAGACACTATTCAAGCCTAGAACGCAGATGTCGAAGCTACGAGGTGATTCATCCAAGGATCACGACATGAGCAATGAATTATCACGACGTGAATGGGCCGAAATTAGCCTATAAATATCAAGTTCGACCTCATTCACTTCTTACACCAAATCTTCCTTCTCTCTCTCGTTTTCTGAAGCCGTTCCACGTCCCGAGCCCGACGATCACGAGCCGTTGACCGTTTTTAGATTCTATCTACTCCCGCTACTAAAGTGAGTGCATATTTATTTTCATCTTACGCATAGATATGAAGTATTTTATATAATTACATGCTATGTGTGCATATTGTCTGTATACTTGTTATCTATGTTAGACGAACACTATTATACATGTTTTAAATGATTTAAACTATATATGTATTTTATATCTACAAATATGTTAGGGGTAAAACATGGGTAGATGAAATAGTTGGTGTGTGATGAAATAAAATGATGAGAGGCCTCGATGTTGTTGTTGATTCAGTCATCTAGCAGAGTATAGATGACAACCACGGACTATTCTAGACAGTCAAGTGAAACACTAGCAGACCCGCAACCTGTAGGTGTTTGTGAACGACGTGTTCACGGGTGTACTCTATCCCCCTCATGGTTGCCTTATGGACATTTATTGTTGAGGAAACCCCTTAGCAATAGTGTCCATCCCGATGATAATCCTTAGGCTAGATCCCTTACAATAGGTGTTTTAGGGACGTAAAGTGAGGATAACGGGAATGGGTAACCGGGTTATTGTTGGTTGATGAAATTAATAAACTTATTTATTGCGGGTTGAAAACCCTATGTGCTCACCAGGCTCCCAAGCCTGACCCACTCAGTTTTCTCATATACAGGTAGTGGAAAGAGAGCACAGGAGTGATGATCTGATGAGAGATCAATGGATTATAGGCTACTAGAATAAATAGATATTATAATGCCTATGTTGTTTATGTTTATGCTTTTGATCTGTATTAACAATGATATCCCAAAGTTTTTAATATAAAACATTTCTACGGAAATGCTTTGATAAATTCTTTTTCATATTTTTTTGGGAACAAATTCCGCATTATATTTCTTTAAAAATATACTATGATTTTCAAATAAAGCATAAACAAATCGGTCTTTTCTGGCCGTGAATTTGGGGATGTCACAAAGTCCATTATTATCATTGTCTTCTTCACCATTGCCTTATTTATCTTCATTCTCTTTTTCATTACTTCTTTTTTCACCTGTAAGTGGTGTCAAATTGATACCTTCAAGTCCAATTTCATTACTTGGAAATTCCAAATTTCCTGTGCTTTCAGTTTTATCTTCAACAATTACATTAGTGATCTTTCCTTTCAAAATCATGAAACTTTCCTTTTCTGGAAACTATGTTATTGCATCATTGAGTTTTGAATTCAACTTTTCTAGAAACTTTGTTATTGCATCATTGAGTTTTGAATTTAACTTTCCTTTTCTGGAAAATTTCCTTTTCAAGACTATTAAGCATTTTAGATCATTTTGATTCATATGCCTAAGGAATAAAAAGCAATATAATTAGAAATTAATATAATAAATTAGTGTAATCATATATGATTAACATATTCAAAACAATTACCTCAACAAAATCATCTTCATCTTTATCACAATCACTATCTTCCAGATATCTATCTTTTTCAACATGTTCATTAACAAATTCTTCACTTAATTCTCCAAGACCAAAACTACCTATTTCTTGTTCAAATGTTTCTTGATATCTGATCTTCTCTGAACTCCAATAACATATTGTTGGATGTTTTCGTGTTACTGTTAGAGCTTCTGAGTGGGTTTTGTCAGCATAGAACAACTGCAAATAAATGATAGTTAATTCATATTCATAAATGAATTTATACAAAATATAGTATTATTTATTTATATTCATATATGAATAAGTAATGCCAACCATTACATGTGAACAAGTAATATTATCTTTTACTTATTTACATATGAATATGTTATTTAGTTATGAATAATTAATATTATTAAAAAGTGAATATAAAAATTATAATATATTCAGTTATGAATAACTTACCACCAAGAAAGTTGAAGGCCCAACAAAGTAGTTGTTATCAGAGTATGCTATGTATGACAGTATGAGTTCTTTGTTCTAACAAGACAATCCACAACATAGTTGCACCAATCTATGTTGTTGATATCTGTTTTTCTTGTAATATAACGTAAAGGTAATAGGTTGCATCTCCCCGTTGATGTTGACTCACAAAATGTGTTGACAAAAAGAAATATGAAGTTCAATTTGAAATTAAAAAACAACTTTTGTGGTACGAACAATAACTTTTTTTATTGCATTCAGTCTGATGATTACTCCTTCTTGAAACTATTGCTTCCATTCATCATAACATGAATCATCATTAGGCCATTGATCTAGTTGTGTAAGTATGGTTCCACTAATTGGGATCCCCAACATGTCATGAACAGATTGTGTTGTTACTTTCAGTTCCTTTCCTTCAACATCTATGACCATTCTTTCAAAATCAAATTTTTTAAGAATATAAAATCCCAGCTTTAGTAGTATATTGGTCATTTTCATTCGTAACAGACTTCCAAAACCCATAGATCTTACACATTCTTTTTGTTATTTGCTTAACCCCAAGGATTATAGATAGTAATGACTCTGGTGAACATCTATTTTTCATTGAACAAATTCCTTTACCATGAGCTGTTTCTTTTCTTTCTTAATTGGAGACTGCTTTTTCTTTGGCTGTTTTGATGGACAACTACATTCAAAATCTGAATCTGAATCATGTAGTTGTCGCTTTTCAGGAGTTTTTGTTTTGCAGTACTTTTTTGCTTTGATGCTTTGTTTTCTTTGATGTTTTTGTTTCTTTTTTTTTTCTGGCAAATGAAAACACACTACTAGAAAAACAGCCTTTTACGACGCTCATTGCGCATCGTAAAAGGCTCAGACGATGTGCAAATGCGCGTCAAGGAAGGCCCTGTCATAAAGAGAGACGACGCGCTTTCGCGCATCATCTATAGACGACGCGCATTTACGACGCTCATTTACGACACACAATTATGACGCGCGTTTACGACACGCAATGCGTATCAAGGAAGGCCCTGTCGTAAAGTAAGACGACACGCATTTGCGTGTCGTAACCTTACAATGCTCATGTTAATGACACGCAATGCGTATCAAGAAAGCCCCCGTCAAGAAAGGCCATGTCATAAATGAAGATGACACACATTTTTGCGTATCATAATTTTAAATGTTTAAAAAATATATATTAGTTATAGATTTATTTATTTTCAAATTAAATTTGTATTTAATGTTTCATAATAGAAAATAAAATATCATATACAAAAAATAGAATCCATTGCATAAATTTAATGTCATACAAATCATTGTTCCATGGAAAGATAAAACAAATCAATAGAAGTTGTAACAAAAATTTACAAACGAATTAGATACAAAAAATACAATCCATTGCCCCTTTGCTTATTCAAGATCAACATGTAAGTAGCTAACTAATATGTATAAATTCACCCTTGTTTCTAATCATTTTCTTAAATACTTTACAAACATAATTCATCCATAGTACCTGAACTATAGTTGCAGCCTTGTTTCTTCTTCTTCTGAACTCATCTCTTGCAACCATTGCTCTAAGCCTAGTCTGAATAGATACAACAACTCCTTGTCAATTATGTGAAAAATACAATCGGAGAGCGGCATACCTTCATAATAGCAACAACTAACGAAGCAGGAATGAAAGAGAAGGCAATACTCACAACAATAGCTGCAGTGAATGCATCTAGGTCCTACAAGATCATTAAAATCACTATTTAAATACACACTACATATAAAGGTGTCAATATTCTAATTGCATGTACTTAATATATAAAAACTCCAACAATAAATAGATATGTTATGTTACCTTGAGACACCTTTGAAGGGGATCCAAAATGCCATACCAATTTGGGATCCATTTTGCACTTCCATGCCATAAAGATATGAAAGCAGAAAATTAGCAAATATTAAGAACTTGTGTGAAGTATTAAGAACTTTAGATAACATCTTAGTAAATAAAAGAATACCTTGACACATGGCTGACCACTAATCTGTAGATGTCCCTAAAAAACCTGAGTTTCTTTGAGCAGCTCTAAGCAAGTATCCTTCAACCGACTTCTACAATTTTAAGGAAATAGTGAATTATGTACAATTAAAGGTTGTGATCTGATAAAGTATAGGAGACAAAGGGAGTTGTTGCTAATACCCACCTCATCATCATACCTGCAACCAAAATCAAAAAGATCTTATTCCAAAAATTACCTTTGAACATATAAATGCATTATATTGATTATTGAAGTAAAAAAAGGAAAGAAGTAGATTGCATACGTATGTGTAGTTCCAAGCAAAGTTCCTAGGGCTAGGGATGAGCAGCGGAAGCAGGTACCTTCTTTCAGAACCGAAACTGCCTCGGAACTGCCGGTTATAGAACCGGAACTACCTTAAGCGGTTTCGGTTCCGGTTCTTAAAGTCTCGGAACCGCCTTAAACGGTTCCGGTTCCAATTCTCATTTTCAAAAAAACGATAACCGCTGGATACCCGCCGGTTCCGGTTTCAATATCGGGTACCCGGAACTGGCGGTTAACCGGAACTGGTACCGACGGGTACCCCCTATTTCTAAAAAAGTTATATATTTAATTATTTATATATTGTTGATTTTGTCTAGGGTTATATCTGGTCTAAGGTTATATTGACTCATTCTAAAAAATACGCCGACACACACTTCTTCTCTGAGTTCTCTCGTCTCCCTCGTCTCTCTGCCTCTCACTGTAATTGAATATAGATGGACCCAAATAGGCAAATATCACATCGATTAATGAAGAGTAGAAGACGACAGTGGACCACGTTGCATGATTCACTGTAGTAGACCATCTATATTCGATCGCTGATCATCCCTACTTAGGTTCTCCCCTGTCTCTCTCGTCAAGGTCAGATTCTCGATTTGTTATGTTGTTATGTAAATATATGAAATTTGATATTTCGATTCTCGATGCTTTAGGTTGTTCTTTTAGATTGCATCTGTTTTCTTAAATTTGATATCTCGGTTCTTAGATTGCATTTATTGACTATGAAATTTGATAGCTCGATTTGGGAGTATAGCTAATATCCAATGCATCTTGTACTATTTGTGGTTAAATTGTATGATTGTATTGATCGCGATGTGGATTTGAGTTTTTGACAGTTCATTATACTGGAACGTTGCTCGACGGGACTCAGTTTGATTCAATTCGTGATAGGGAAACGCCATTTAAGTTCACGCTCGGTCAAGGTGATCACCTATTAACACTATTTTCTTGTGTTATTTGACAATAGGGCAAGTGATCAAGGGATGGGATCTGGGTATCAAGATGATGAAGTGGAGTTTAAAGTAGAAGATGGTAACTTTAGCACATAGTTGCTTTCTATTGTGACGTTACAATCTTTTTTCATTGTTGCTGACATATTTGGTTTTGATCAGGCCATTTCTGGCCGGCTCTGGCTAAGGCTGTAAAAACAATGAAGAAAGGGGAAAAATTCATCCATACAGTTAAACCAGAATGTAAGTTTACTGAAAAGCTTTGCACCAAGGTTAGAAGTTAGATAATAGATACAAATAAATAATCCTACGCACAGTTTGCTTTTGCTTTTGCTTTTTCTTTTTTAATAGTTTTATGATGTTTTAAAATGTACATGTGTTGGAACTTGAGAGTACAAATGTGAAAAAAGTCCTTGATTTTGTTTTTACTCTGTAGTTTTGTTCTTTGATATCATATAATGTTTTGAATTTGCTTCTAATTTGTAGGTTTCCTTTGCAAGTCTTTGGTCGTCGTGATGTTATTTTGATTAGGGATGAGATGCAAATTATCTAAAGCAGAGTTTTATCTTATTTATAGGTTTCATTTCCATACTTTTTTTATTTTTAATCTTGAGATGTAAGAAACATTGTTTATTATCTTATTTTCTATAAAATATGGTAATGTTGCTTCATGCCTTTCTTTTCTTATCCAGATTCATGGCAGATCAGGATGACTAGAGAGCCATTTGCCAAGACATATACTTTTGTTGTTTTTGCTGTTGTTGATTGTTGTTATTGCTGTTTTGTGTTGTTGCTGTTTTTGTTTTGAGTTGTTGCAATTTTGTGATTATTTTTGTAGTTTGTTTTTTGAGACTATTTCTGTAGTTTGCTGTTTTTGTTTTGATCTGTTTTATTCTTTTGTACCTTATTATTTTTGTCATATTTACTTGCTAAATTCAATTTGTTGTTGTTTTGTTGTTTTGAGATCAAGTTTTTATAATTATTTAGTTTTATATCTTGTATTCCTATTGTTTATAAAAGTTAATTTCCATGGCATGTATAAAATAAAAATGTTTAATATATATATATATATATATATATATATATATATATATATATATGTATATATATATATATATATATATATATATATATATATATATATATATAAGCATGAAAAGAAAAAGCTACCTGATACAGAGGTTATATTGTTTAGACTTTAAAATTCATTTGGGTTGGGTTAGTCCATCAGCCAATGTTGTCCAGAATCCACAAGTAATCTACAACCAAAAGTAACAAGAAAACTCTCATAACTAACTATATCTACAAAATATAAGTGTTGCTTTTAATTGGCCAAAATCTAGGACCAAAATTAACATGGAATAAATTGTCCGTAAGAGGCTAAAAAAAAGTACAACACAGCAACAAACAACACAAACTAAACTATCTCAGAAGAAACTAACATATAAGATACCACATTATTGAAGGTGATTTAATGTTAACGAGTTATATTAATAGTTAAAATTCTGGTGATACAACATTCTAATCGAAGTTTCTTCTGTTCAGAGATCGCCATAATCAGATAAGTGTTCATCAAAATTGGGGAATACTTCTGGTTTTGAATGTCTATAATGAATGTTAGGTATTAAGCTCATGTGATTCGGTAGCAGAGATAGATACTGATAGATATTATCATATTATAGAATATAAAGTTTAACAACTTTTTCAATCGAGATGGCTCGATGATTGCAATATGACAGGGCCTTTCTTTTTTATGATTAGCAACCATCTTCATGCAAGCTGCCTTTGATCTTCCAGGACCAACAATTGTGATCTTCTCCCACCTCAAGGCTGAATCTTTTAGGAAAACTTCTAAAGAATCAAGAGTTTTTAATCATCAAGTTGCAGTGTTTAATGAGATTCAATTGCTATCCTTCAACAGGGTAAACAGCAGAGGCAGTAGATTCAACTTTTGACCATTCTGCCCTTGGTGATGTTTTGGCGAAATTCAACAGTTTTTTTTGGGTACTGCCTTTGCTTTCATCTCAAAGCTTCATGTGAATAGTGTCACTAATACTTGAAGATAAAGAATTGATCATGAAATGAGATGTGCAGATGAATTTCAAAAGTTTTGTGTAAACTAATTAGTTGTGGAAATATGAGAAACAAACAATAATACAGTTGTATTTCACTTTTTATTTAGTTATCTTCATTTTCAAGTCTATTCAAGTATGAGACGTTTTAGACTCTTAAAGAGATAAAAGGAATTAACATATGAAATAAATGCAGGGAACAATAAGAACCATCAGTTTTTATTTAATTATCTTCATATTTATACTCTCTAATTTTCTGTTTTCCCTCGTTCACACCTTCAATGAACACACCATGTGCATTTCTTTTTTTAGAGTGTTTTAAAGGACCATTATGTTATGTCCTATCTACATAGAAATGACCAACCTGTCCTCGTCGCCATTTATAACTTTTAAAGCATGTATGTATGTATAAACATAAACTTATGATCACCAATATCAATTTACATTCACAAAAGAATATGAATGTATGTAACTTGCTTGGATATAGCAGCTAAGGAAGGATTGGAATTAAAAAGAAAAAAAAATGTAATTGGGAAAGAAAGTAGAGGAATAGACCTCAATAGCCATGCGTGCCCATTTGTTCCCCATTTTAGCATGGAGTTCAATGATGCGGCGTTCTTCCTCTGGTGTAAATGCACCTTTTTTGAGATCAGGATTTAAGTGATTTGCCCACCTTAAACGATAGCTTTTACCACAACGAGAAAGCCCAGAGTGCTTCTGAACAAGTATATAGATAAATAAATAAATAAATATTATCATGATTTAATTTACACAATGAAATAAATAGTTAAAATATACAAATATGTATGAAAAAAGGTTTTACCTTCTTTGTTTGAGTTGCAGAAAAGAGAGCAATTTGCCTTGTCTGCACATTACATAGAACCAAGTTTAGTTCACTAATGATACAAAAGTTAACTACCACAAGGGTAATATGGTCAGTTAGTTGAAGTGTTTGAAAGGGAATCAAAATGCACTTTTGGTTGTAAATTTTCTCTCAGGCATTTCATCATGCAGTTGGCAAGCCCTAATTTGAGAAAAACTGAAATAGAACTTGGAAGAGTGCGTTCATGACCATGACTCCATGAGTCTAAAATCATTACAAGTGTTTGACTTTTAAGTGGAAATAAAAATGCAGGTACCTGTGTTCTTGATGAACATGTTAATTTTTGGAGGGGAGTATGTTGTGGCGTTTATATTACTATGGAGGCTAGCGATTGTTGGGCTTCCGTTTATTATAATTTTAGTTATACCTGGTTTGATTTACAGAAGGGTTCTTATGAGCTTGTCGAGAAAGATCAGAGAGGAGTACAGTGGCGGAGTAGGCGATTTCATCCATGAGGACCATTTATTCTTTTGTGGGTGAAAACAAGACGATAACAGAGTACTCTGCTGCTCTTCAAGGTACTGTGAAATTAGGGTTAAAGCAAGGTTTGGCTAAAAGGAATAGCGATTGGCAGCAAAGGCGTCATTTTTGCAGTTTGGTCTTTTTTGTCTTGGTATGGTAGCAGGATGGTGATGTACAATGGATCTAGCGGAGGAACTGTATTTGTTGTTGGAGCTGCCATCGCCATTGGTGGACTGTAAGATACAGCGCCCTCCGTGTTTTTAATTTTTTTTCTTATGACACTAATTTAAGGGCACGCAATAATGCGTAACCTAAATCCTTAAATTTTCTAAATAGGTGACACTTTTTTAATGTCACTCTCGTTTGCGTAACATAAATCAACGAGTGTCGTGGTTTGCACGTCGTAAAAGGCTATTTTTCTAGTAGTGACATATAATACTTGAATAAGGTGCAAGTATTCATATATGAATATATATATATATATATATATATATATATATATATATATATATATATATAAGACATATATAGTTATTCATATATAAATATAGGTATTCAATAGTTTTTATTAATATAATTATATCCATATTGAAATATTCATATGTGAATTGAAGAAAATATAGTAGAGATATACAAGTTATTCATATATGAATATAACAGATATGATAGGAATTTTATACCTTTGACATTTGTCCGCTTCAAAGGTGTTTCTCTCATTGTGGTTGGCTCTTTATCAGAAACGTCAATCTTTTTACCTTTATTCATTAGTGAGTAGAAGATAAATGAATTTGATATACATTTTACAAAGAACCTATTTTATATTCATAAATGAATAATTGTATATTAAACTTATATTTATGGTATATTCACACTAAATTATGTTACATTCATATGTGAATAGAACATATATAACTCAGTTTTGTTCTATTCATATGTGAATTTAACATATATAAGTTAGTTTTGTTTATGTTCACTAGTAAACAAAACATATCAAAATTTATTCATATATTAATGGAAACGTTTATTCATACATTTATCTTGTTTTGCCTTGGAAAGTTTTTCTTTTGAAATTGTTGATGGATCTTTAGTATCTTCATTTTCTGTTATTCATATATGATATATATATATATATATATATATATATGTGTGTGTGTGTGTGTATGTGCGTATCTCTCTCTCTCTCTCTCTCTCTATATATATATATATATATATATATATATATATATATATATATGTGTGTGTGTGTGTGTGTGTGTGTTTGTATGTGCGTATCTATATATATATATATATATATATGTGTGTGTGTGTGTGTGTGTGTGTGTTTGTATGTGCGTATCTATATATATATATATATATATATATATATAGTTATTCATATATGAATATAGGCATTCAATAGTTTTTGTTAGTATAAAACATATCTAGATCGAAGTATTAGTATGTGAATATAACAAAAAGATAGCAAGGATATACAACTTATTCATAAATAAATATAACAGCTATGATAGTAATTTTGTACCTTTGACATTTTTCTGCTTCGAACGTGTCTCTCATTGTGGTTTGCTCTTTATCAAGAACATCAATCTTCTTACCTTTATTCATTAATGAGTAGCACTACTAGAAAAATACCATTTAATGACACGCATTGCATGTCGTAAAAGGGTCGGATGACACGCAAATGTGTGTCAATGAAGGCCATGTCATAAAGGAAGACGACACGCATTTGTGTGTCATAACCTTATGACGTGGATTTACGACATGCATTTATGACACACAATGTGTATCATTAAAGCCCCTACCATAAAGAAAGACGACAACCATTTTTATGTGTCATAATTTTAAATGTTTTAAGAAATAGATTTACTTATTTTCAAATTACAAAACACATTTTAGGTTTTGTAATACAATATAAAATATCATACACAAGAAATATAATTTATTGCAAAAAGTATAATATGTCAAATACAAATAATCATTCAATTGGTAAATAAATATAATAAATTGCTATTATTTATTATAGAAAAACAAAACAAAACATTAAAAGGAACACGTGAGTAAGTTCTCCTTTGATAGTATTCATGGTCTCTTTAAGCCTTACAATTTCACTGCTTGAAGATGCATCAACACAACCAATGTTGACTCTTTTCTACAAGTTTCATGCACTTAGGGACATAAAATGACTTTTGTAGTAAAATAGTAAATTATGTTTTTTTTTCAAGTCAAATCAAGGGAAAAAAGAAGGATGGGAAATAGGTTTCCTAATGGTGTGGTAGATGAGCTTGATCATGTCAGGTTCAAGTTTTGGGGCTTCATAGAAAGCGGACATTCCCATAGAACCCAAACCTTGAGTTGATACCTATAAACCCTATGAACCCAGTTTGACTCTTCGAACTGCTGCCAATTTCGAGCTTTGTTCTTATTGTATTGATCAATGAAAACAAAGGTTGACTGATTTCTTCATACAGGAATCCATGTTGGCGGTAGGGTTATCCAGAGCCGATGATGGTGTAGCGACGAGGGCTGTTGGTTTGGCGAATAAATCCATCAGAAGAAGAATCGATAAGTTGATAGAGCTTGAGGACGAGGGAAGAGGACAGCACCAAGAGGAAAACATGGGAGAGGGAAGTGAAAACTAACCCTAAATCACCCAAGGCGGGTTTTCTAATTTTTGGGATTTTTCCCCCAACTGGCTACTAAGGATGAGACGCACGTTTTCCTAAAAAAATATAAAACAACAAGTAATTTTAAGGCACGAAAAAATACATGTCCTAAATCCTTCAAATTTTATAAGGGATGACATTTTTTTACGATACCCACATTTGTGTATCTAAAAGCCTATTTTCTAATAGGGTAGAAGATAAATGAATTTGATATACATTTACAAAGAAACTATTTTATATTTTAAATGAATAATTGTATATTAAACTTATATTTACGGTATATTCACACTAAATTATGTCATATTCATATGTGAATAGAACATATATAACTCATTTTTGTTCTATTCATATGTGAATAATGTATATTACACAAAATTATTTTCTATTCATATGTGAATATAACATATATAACTTAGTTTTGTTTGTGTTCAAAAGTGAACAAAACAGATCAAAATAAATTCATCTTCAGTATCTTCATTTTCTGTTGTATTTTTAAGTAAATTTGCATCCTTATGTTGTCAATCACATATGAATAAAGTTAATCATATCTAAACTGAATACCAAATTTATTTACCTATTTCCTTCGTTTTTATTTTTTGTTTATATATATGTTTGACTATTGGTGTTGTTTCTGTAAAGATAAGTAGTTAATATTAGTAGAAAGTCTGTAAAACCTTAGTAGATTAGGACAACATAAGCGAAATGTGAAGCAACGTTTTTATTTTAACAAAAAAGTCGTGAATAAGTATGAAAAACAAAGAGAAAATATAAAATCATTTCTAAATCAACTAATAATGGACGATTATTACAAAAACCCTAAGTAAATCAACTAATAATGAACTAGGGAAACTGAATATTCTTTATTTTCTTATATATATATATATATATATATATATATATATATATATATATATATATATATATATATATATATATATATGATGGTAGAAATCATCTCTAGCTTATGAATCATAGCTCCTTTATGGATGTGTAAGCATTGACATCCTCTAGGAATTGGGGAAGGCTAATCAACTTCTTGGGTTCAATTGCTTCAATTAGATCTTTGATTTTGATTAATAATGTGTGTTGTGGGTTTCCCCAGCCTCCATACTATCTATGAGGAATCTTGACATATCATGTTTCATGATTGCTATAACCAATTTGGGATGAATGATAAGCTTCATGTTGAATCCTAATGATAAACACACAAATGTTCATTGTGTTGAATTGCCTTGGTTAACCAATTATCACCAATATTTGAGCATCTCATCATCTTGCTTAATGGCAAGCTTTTTAGTTATTCAAGTCTTTTAGTTTTCAAGCAATCACAACACCCTCTTTTAGTTTAATTGTAGTTAGTTAGTTTATTTACACTAGTTCTATTAGACTACATTGGTGATTGAATACAACCATTTCCCCGAGGATCGATACTCCTTTTTACCATTATATTACGTTTTATTTACAAATAAATGATGTAATTTGTTTGGTGGACTTGACATCCCGCCAGTGGTTTATATATGTAGCATGAAATTAGGATATTACTTTAGTCATCAGTGAGTCTAATGAAAACGATTAATATATCAATGTATCAATTAGCAGAACTAGTTCAACATAATTTTTTTGTTTTTGAAACCTTTGAATAAGTAATTTAACTTTAATAATTTATTTAAAAGCAAAGAGTAAAATTAAAACATATGGATGAATTACATTCGAAATAACTTACAATACATAAGACATAACGATGAAATCTTTAACTTTAATTCACATGGAAGAGATCGAACAATCGTTATATAATCTAAAAAGAATAAATAAAAACAATTTATCCTAAACTAGTTAGACTAGATAAACCAGATTCCAGTTCATAATCACACTTTGAGTTGATAATCACATGATATGTAAACCAAAAACTCCATAATTCAAAAAAATACAGTTAGTTATGTTTCAATAAGTTTTGTTTAGTTTTCTCCAACATCTCAAGATCGTATTCATAGGGACAACCTAAAAAATATCATTTTTTTATTTATAAATAATCAAAAACCCCTTTTAGAAAAACAAAAATCCCTTAAAAAATAACCAACTAACCCCTTAAAATAAATAATAATAATAATAATAATAATAATAATAATAATAATAATAAATCAACTAACGAGAGCTAGTGAAAAAGATTGAAAGAAGGGAGTGACGAGAATAAAGAAAGGCAAGTAGAAAATGAAGAAGGTTTCCATTATAAGGAAGCATGACCCTCTCTTTCTTTTGTAATTTGCACAATGTGGGATCAATAAACACTTTTCTTTGCAATTTTTTTGTCCCGGGGGATGGAGGAAGTTAAATATTCCACTTACCATGTTTGTCATAAAGATTTTGATGAATCCGACAAGTGGGCGATCAATGGGAATGAAGAATAAGTGATTACATTGAGAAGAAGATGGAGATTGAGACAGAAGAAGGAGAATAATGTCAAGAATGGAGCTCTTGGTATTGATGGAGAGATAGGTGTTTGTAATGATGGTATTAAGCTGAGTAGAACAAAGAATGGGATTGGTTTAAAGGCACCTGAGACGATCTCTTCTCAGGTATGTGATTTTTCAATAACACAAGAAACACATCTCCAAATTCTCTCCACACAATGAATCCCTAAAGCATCGATTACACATGAAATTTTTTTATTTTATTTTTTTCAAGACCTGTTATCTTAAAACTCATGAAATAGGCATATTACAAATGAATAATACATGTATTCCACCAAATACAACAATTTTATGTCCGTCTGAATTCTGATTGAGAGCTTTCTTAAACTTAACCAAAAAAAAAATCACATATTCATAATTCCATTTCCAAAGTCAAATAATAAAATGACTAGTGATAACTAAAAGAATATTTTGTAGGAAGGAGCCTCGGGTTGATGAATCCACATATACAACCAAAACCAATAATGTAATTTCCAATTTCCAATTATCAAGCAACTGCCGACACTGCTTCAATTGCACTCCCCAAAGGCCAAGCAGCTTCCACCAATGAATTTTGGTACTCAACCTTTTTCACCAGTGTAATCTCTTGCCATGGATCCAAATCTGTCCAACAATAACACAATTAGATGGAATTTCATAATTTCATTAACTTCAATTACTCTGTTTATAAAGGAGTGTCTTACCAAAACCATTCACAAGTAGGGTATACTGATACACAAGATCCATGCATAAATAAGGTAAATTAGATGGTTCCACATGAGGATATGTAGATTTCCCATCCTCGAATGTTGTTTCACATACCCTCTTAGCCGCCTCCTCAAAGTCGGCCGGTCTTACTTTGGCAACCGGTTTACTTGCATCAACAAAACCAGCCTGTATATAAAAAAATATAACTAGTCATTAAGTGAACATATGTTATAAAATTGAGTAAAGTACATTTTTTGTCCTTGAATTTCGATGATTTTTTGCAATTTAGGTCCTATTTCAGGTTCTTTTAACATATTTGGTCCTTGTTCCAAATAAAATGACTATTTTGGCCCCTGATAATAGCTTCTTCTTCTTTTTTTTTTTTTTGCAATTTTGGTCCTTATTTGCAGTTCTTGTAGCATATTTGGTCTTTCTTCCAGATAAAATGACTATTTTTGTATAGCTGATTTTTGAAATTTTGGTCCCATTTGAGGTTTTTTTTTAACATAACTGGTCCCTGTTCCAAATAAAATGACTAGTTTTGGTTCCTGAGTATAACTGATTTTTTCAATTTTGGTCCTTATTTGAGGTTCTTGTAACATATTTGGTCCTTGTTCTAAATAATATGACTATTTTTGTATAGCTGATTTTAGCAATTATGGTACTTATTTGAGGTTCTTGAAACTACTTTTGGTCCTTGTTCCAAATAATATGACTATTTTTGTATAGCTGATTTTAGCAATTATGGTACCTATTTGAGGTTCTTGTGTCTACTTTTGGTCCCTATGTATAGCTGCTTTTCGCAATTTTGGCCCCAAAAATAGTCATTTTACTCAGAAAATAGACCAAAAACGTTACAAAAACCTCAAATAAGGACCAATTTTGAAAGAGAGTTCTTTGAAACCAAAATTGCAATAGAAATTTTTTTCGTACCAAAACTGAAAAACTCAGCTATATTCAGGGACCAGAAATGTAATTTACTCTATGAAACATGTGAATATAATTTATTATTTTATAAATATATGATTTAATACCTCAGCAGCACGATCAAAAAAGAAAGAAGCCACAAAAAGGTTTTTTTGACCATCACCACCACCACCATTCCAAACACCATTAAAAGTGCATTTCATGTGAGTGCAAGTTGAATCATTGCTTTTAAGAGCTTTTAATGCTTCTTCCCTGCATTTGTTCATGTTTGAACCAGATGAAGCTGATGAAACCTTGTATTCAGTTCCAGCATATGAGTAAACCCCTAAAATAACAAAATGAATAAAAGTTATGCATAAAAAAACAAGGTAAAGCAACTTGTCTGTTTAATATGATGGAATGGAACCACAAAGGAATGGAATGGCTCATTCCGTGAGGAATGCTCTATTCCATTCCCTCTTTGATTACTGCATAACAAACAGTAACAAAGGGTCTTGACATCAACATACCATTATATCCGGCCAATATGCATGGATTTTCAGAATCTTTATTCACACCCAAAATCTCAGCTCGAGCAGCTAATAATCCATACTTCAGGTAACTGTAGGATGATAGAAGAAAACTAAGTAAAAACTATGTGTGTGTGTATGTGTTTGTGTGGAAAAAGGAATGTGTTAAACCTGTGAACATAAAGGTAATATTTGGTTCCCATGAGAAACATTTCTTTTACATATTTATCCTCTCCATTTGATATTCTTGGAGCCTTTGCAGCATCTTCCTCTGAAATAGCATATGCCATTTGTACTGATCCACCACCAAGATCAACCACCCCAACAGTGTGTGAATATTTCTGACCTAATATTTTTAATAGATAATTTATAGTCACCTGTAGGTATGATTATGAATGCAATAGGTTTAAAGCTTATAGTAAGAATACATAACATTATATATCCATTTGGGAGGATGTAAAAAGTATAAAGTATGAAGTAGGTAGCTTACCCATTGATAAGCACCTTCTTGAGTTCCATCAAGAACAGTTACCCAATCATCACTGGACTTTAGGTTGCTCTTAACTTTCAGAAAATCTTTCACCTATATGAACGTAAATTCTAAAAGACATTAATACGATATAAGAATCATCTGGAATGAGGAAATTTTAAAAGGGGATAGAAGAGTAATATTTACAGATTGTAAAATTCTTTCAGATGCATCAACTCCCAACTGTCTCAGACCTGCAGTTGCCTACATAGAGATGTATGTATTGGGTATATAAGCATATAGATTTTACAAAATACAAAAGTATTATTAGAGAAATACAAACCACTAACCCCAACTTTGACAGGTGTATTTTGGCGCTTATTTGCAGGAACAGCAACTTCTGCTTTCTGTAAAAGAGGCAGAAGGGAATCTGCAGCTGCTTTAGGGTCGCTTGCAAATGCACTCAGACCTGGTTTCAGCTACATTATGAAAGTATCAATCGAAATCTTAGTACTCTTCTTACAGCAGGAAAATTTGGAATGTCAATAACAACTGAAAGCAAACTTTTATCTCTTTCTCAAGGCTATAGAAAATTGGCTTAAAAGAGAGTAAAGCATGTTTCTTTACAGATTAACAGTACTTTTATTGTAACTAGTACAAGATAGAGGTGGTAGATGTGCATTCACAGAAACTAAGACACAGGGATTAACTGTACTTTTAAAATAACTTACTCTAACTGCAGGATGCCAAATACTACATGCACTAAAAAAGAAGCAGGTGGACACTACTACTTTAGATTCTTTACACATTATCTATATTTGCTCATTGGCACAATAGTATCTATTTCAATTTCTAAACGAAACTACAGTATACTTACTGATACTAACTGCATATATCTGTTGATGAATCTATAGCAATTGCGAACCAAAGTAATAGATTATACAATGAGATTATGCATAGAGGTCAAAGAAATTGACCCTTGAAGTACCTGCTCAAAAAGCTCAAGTTCTTTGCCAATGTGTACAAGATCCAAATTCTTATCAAAACAGAAGACATGAACTCTACTCCCCGAACTGCCGGCATCAAAAATCACGGCATATCTAGTCGATGACGGATCCGTTTGTAGCACGTAATTTGGCGAAAACTTGCGGTTTGCAGGCAAAACACCATCACTGGGAGTGCGCGCAGCAGGCATCAGAAACAAAACGAATGAGATGAGGAGGAGAGGTATCGAAATGACCAAAATGGCCCCGCGGTAGCGATGAACTTTGTCGGAGAGGGACTCATTGTACTGCGGTTGACGGCTGCGTTTTAGCATTTTGTCAAGTTGATCCGCCAACGGTGGCGTGGAAAAGACCTGACCTTCAAGGAGCTCAGCGGCCGAAGGAGATCGATACCGGATCTGGCCGTTTCCGGCTGCGGCTGCTGAAGGAGGCTTCAAAGACTGATGAGAATTCTCCTGTGAGGACTCCAGTTCTTCTCAATTTGAAATATACAAGCTTTTACGATTTAAATTACCGGATCAATCGATCGAATCTCAGATCGACCAATTCACTCAACGAAGTCGCAATCACAAAAGAAAACGAGAGCAAATCGAATTTACAACTACATGAAATCAAAGATTGATCGGAGAAGAACAATGCCGTCGTGCTTCTCTCTCTAGAAAGCTTTTTTCCGATCCCAGATTTGGTCGAGCAGTATTTTGGGCGTGTTAACTATGGAGTATTTTAAGTTCAGCAAAGGCACCGAAGCCTTTACGTAATTAGGACAAAATACACACTTTGATTAATTATAAAGTTTTAAAATTAAGTTAATTGTATTATTTTATTTTATTTTTAACTAGGAGACCTTTATATTATACGGATTGATTAAAACAAAATGTTAAGTACTAACGATTAAATAGAAATTTTATTTGAATTTGAAATTAAAATAAGTGAAAATTATGAGAAAAAAACATGCAAAAAATAAATAAATTAAAATTATGTGTTTAGTGTGTACTAAACGGGTTAATTATAACAAAATGTTAAACATAAAGGTTTAAAACTGTAAATTTATTTGAAATTTAAAATTTGAAATTAATAGTCATTATGGTAGGTTTAATTTATGGAAACTAAATTAATAATATATTGAAAATGAAAAATTAAAGTAATGACAAGTGGAAAATAAATATATCTCAAATTATAACAAAATGATATGTGGTTAATTTTATGAGAAAATGACATATGGCAAAGTCATTTTCATTTATTATGGTAGATTATTATTATTAGTATTATATAAAATCTAAATGACAATTATTTTATGTCAAGTTTTTTTTTTTATATATTTTTAGATCTCATAAATGTTTATACTTTGAAACTATATCAAAATGTATTTTTTTGTATTATTGTATGAATATAAAATCCATATGTATTTATTTATATACATACTTTTGGCAAAGTATTCAAACTTCTATCATACGAAAGTTTGGTATAAATTCATCTTTTTAGCTTACATGTGATTTTGGTACCAAACTAAGGGTTTGACCATGTTAGGAGACTTTGAATCCTGATTTAACTCGTTTGGTAACTATTTTATTTTTTTTATGTTTTTAAGAAAATTAACAATAATCATAAGATACTATTTATGTTTTACCTTAATTTTAAGTAGAAGACGATGGAACAACATGTATCGGTCATGTACAAAAACTATAATGTTAGAACTTTTTTAATGGTAATTCTTATAATAAGGGCATCATGATTCATGATATGTAAGCACAATTACCTTATTGAAAAATGCTCCATTTGTATTTATAAATGATGGTTATTGTAAATCTATTATAATTATGACGTGTTAAAATATTTTTTTACGCCATCTTCATCTCAAGTTTTCTAATAAATGAAATGGATGGGAAGAAAAGGAAGGGGTTCTAAGGAAAGTGAAGGAATGGAACATCATATCGTTCATGTACAAAGACTATAATGTTAGAACTTTTTTGGAAGGTAATTTTTATAATAGGGGTATCATGATATGTAAACACAATTTCCATACATGGATATTTACAAATGATGGTTATGGTAAATGATAAATCATTAAATCTATTATAATTATGAAATGTGAAGATAACTTTTTTATGCCCTCTTCTTGAGTTTTTTTAAGGAGTGAAATGGAGGGGAAAGAAATGAACGGAAGAGTTTCTATCTTTTTCTTTTTTTTCCCTTTCTTTTCCCTTGTAATTATCCCAAAAATTGGAGGAAATATTTCTTACTAAGCTTTTCTTTCCCTTTATTTTCTACATATGTTATTCTCTTTTCTTTTCTTCTGCTCCTTAAAAAAATCAAGAACATTTATTTCCTCCTATTTTTTTCATTGAAAACTCAGAACATGTCGTGTTGCAAAAAAAAAAAAAAAAAAAAAAAAAAAACAATATTTCCAAATCGAATATTAATAAAAAATTATAACATTAAGTAAATTATCTATTTGTTATTGACCATAGTTGAATTCGCAATTTTCTGACTTAATTTTTGCAACTTTTGTCGTTATTTGAAATTTATGTATTATTTTTGTTCCCCTTTTTCAAGAAACTGACTATTTTTTGGACCAAAATTAGCTATACTCATAAAAAGTGGTCATTTTACTTAAAACAAGATCAAAACACCAAAAAATACACCTAATACAAAGACCAAAATTTTAATCAAAAACATTTTGAGACTAAAATTACAAATATCAGTTATACGATTAAAGGTGTAACTTAATTTTATTTATATTAAAGAAATAAAAGTAAAAAGTATGTGTTATCAAACTAGATTTTGATGTATCATACATGGAAGCCATAAATTTTGCGGACATGGATAATTTGACATTTTCGGTGAAATTGCTATCAAATTTTGATATTTTTTTTGTATTTTAAGCACATATTAAATCTTTATATGCATCTAAAGCCAAATGTATCATGGTTGTGTTTCTCCAAAAGGGTAACAAACGTAAACACATGACAAAAAAATGTCAACTGTTATATAAATTACATTAAGTAAAGCATTTATCAATTTCACAAATACGTTCTTGTTCCATGATACTAGGGGTACCCATGGTACAAATGCTACTTGAGTCCGACTTCATGCAACTTTTTGCTTTGAAGGTGGTGGAAAGATGTAACGGAAAATCCACCCTGCCGATATTGCCCCTATGAACGGAGAAACCCAATAAACAATAAAATGTTTTCGGGTATTGTAATGGTTGTTTACATATGCCCATCCAAACGCCTGTAGAAACAGAACAAAGGAAGAAAACTTATGGCTTCACACGTTACATTAGTTTATAAGTTAACTTTTTTATTTTTTGAGTTTTCCTAGGTTATTTGGTGGTCCAAAAAAATAGATTAAAAGTTAGTTTTTTTTAAATGTAAAAACTACCCTTATCTCATAGCAAAATAAAGAAACAATGTCCCAAATATTCTTTTTGTGAAATTGATTGTTTGAAATAATAACCTTTAAAAAAAGAGTAAATTACACGAATAGTCCCTATGGTTTAGGGTAATTTGCGTGTTTGGTCCTTAACTTATTTTTTTAACTCGGAAAGCCCCTAATGTTTATTTTTATTATGCGTTTGGTCCCTGTCTTACCTAAAAAGATTATTTTGCGTTTGATTTTTTGATTTATTTAAATAAACACACCTCAATCGCACCCCGTCACCTTACCTTACTTACCTCATCATTTTTTCCTATTTAAATAATAGTCTTTTTAGGTAAGATAGAGACCAAACATGTAACAAAAACAAACAGTAGGGACCAAACACGTAACAAAAACAAACAGTAAGGACCTTCCGAATTAAAAAAATAAATTAGAGACTAAACATGCATATTATCCCAAACCATAGGGACCATTCGTGTAATTTACTCTTAAAAAAAAAAAGGAAATAATGAATTTGTGAAACTTACATTGGCAGGATTCAGTGAAGGACCTGTGTAGCTTCTACCAAAAGCAGCGAGTATCACGATAGAAGCAGAAAGCAACCAGTTTTTCAAAAGCCAGCTCTTAGGGCCACGAAGGATAATGTAGAGGACAAGAATGGAGCTCATGAATGTCAACATCCCTTCAACAATGGCGCCCGTATGAATATCAACTTTCAGATAAGGTCCTCCAAGCATGTGTTTGTACTCCAATGGCATGCATCTTACAATCGCCAACGCACCACCAACTCCACCAACAGCCTACCAACAATCGCCAAAACATTTCAAGATCACGCAGATTTGGAAGAAAAAGTTTCAACAATGGTGAATGATCGATGCTGACTGAATACAATTCGATTGATTACCTGAGCAGGAAAACGAACTGCGGCGGAGATAAGAGTGTCACCACCGTGGCCGACGGCGTAAAAGGCAGCAGTACCAGTAGGATTAAAACTAGCGCCACCTAACGCAGTTCCAATTATACCGAAAATAAACAAGAGGATGAAGACGAGTGAGATTGTGATCAACAGTTTAGCTATTCCTTGAACCCCGATAGCTTTGGCAATAATGGAAGTTCCGGCGCTAAGGCAGGAAGCACAGAACACCCACATGAAAGTCAACACACCATCGCCGACAGCCACCTTGACTAACCCCATATCTCCTCCTCCGTTTAACTACAGAATCAGTTTCCCGATTCACCGGAAAAGTTGCAGAAAGGAGTGGAGTTGGGTTTGGAATTCCATGAGAGAGATGCACTTATATAGTTATATTATTTACACACTTTGGAAGTGGACAACACGAGGGGTGTGAAATGATATTTATTGTAAATATTGGTGATGATGATAATGAGCGTGATCGAACAACCCAACCATGGATTAATTTGGAAGTTTGGTAGAGTTAAGTTGAGGTAAAAGTTATAGGAGTTGATCATGATGCCAATGATATGAGAATATTATGAGAGATAGATAATTAATATGATTTTTTAAGTTTGATGTGCATTTAGCTTCCATATATTTATATTTTTGCTATGATTCAAATTACTGTTTTTGTTAAAATAGAAAAATTACGATAGAATATGCTAAAAGTAAGTTGTGATGCATTGTTGACATTGGAAACGACTTAATTGGATAGCACATTCCGTTTGATGCATGTTTAGTAGTTGATACTTTATGTACAAGTTTTGATTGGATAAACTGTAGTTGTAGGTAGCCACATGGTATTAAACAAAAGGAGTATCCCGATGTAGTGGGTGTTGAAAGTGATTTTCAACTTTCTCGAGTAGGATCTCACCAATTGTTTAATAACCAAGGGCACTATACCTCATAAATTTTTAATTTTGTTTCACACTAAAAAAAAAAATTTAGCTAATTTTTTATAATTTGTTTCAAGATTTAACTAAAAGTTAACCAAAAAGACCGAATTAGTAATCATGTTCATTTTGCGAAATAGTTTCCCATAGCCCGAGAAATGGGCCAAATTAAAGGCTATGAAATGGGCCTATTTAAACCCCCAAAAAAAATGTTCATTCTCTATCTTTTATTTTCAGTCTCGTTAAAATAGCCGAAGATAATTATAATAGGCCAATAGAAGTAATATGATTTATTCTCATATAATACATAAATTAACAATTACTCAACAAATAATAGGAAAACATATTTTTTTCTCTTCATGGCTCCAAAACTGACAGCGTACATTATATAAAAGCATCTGTATATACAATTATAAATTATATAAAAACTGACAGCGTACTTATTACCTAGTCTGTGGTGTTCAAACAAAGAGAGTTTAGTGTGTTTTGTGATATCTACATGTCATATTTAACTTCTTGATGATTATAAATTAATGATAGATGATGGGATGACTTAGGGTTTTGGGGTTTTGTTTCCATCATGCATTGTTTTGGAGTTGTGATGTTTATAATGAGATTTAATAGACATTTCACCTTTCAGATTTTTCTTTTGGAAAAAACTAGTTGGATTTTCTAATAGATGTTAAATCAACACCAAATAACTTGTGTCAAGAATTTCTTTTTCAAAATAATAAATGTGTATACTCACAACAGTTTAGACAAGTATTATTATTCATACTCCATAGATCAAGAAACTCATCAATTTAAAGTGTTTTATTCGATCGGATTTTATCATAAAACGATCAACACATGGGTAAGATCAAACACAAATATACAAAAGACAAGAGAAGACGTTAATACTGTTTTTAACATTCAATCCAACATACAAAGAAGCCATTATTTATTATTACTTTTTACCACCACTACTACTCCAAATCCAATGATATCCACCATATCTTTAATCTTTTTTTTTATCTTTATTCAGTTGCTTTCCCTTTACGCCTGCTGCTAGTTTCAAGAAGATAACAAACCATGGAATCCACGTCATCACCAAATATACTATACGCCTCCATCGCCTGCACATAACTGAACCCCATTGACAGCACCATCTGCATTCCATTACACAGCACTGTTCCTTCGCCTTTGCTCTCACTCCCTGATGGCCCACCTGCTTTTTTTTTTCAAATGAGAGTAAATGACCATTTTACCCTTATGGTCCAACTTTTTTTTTTTTTTTACAATTTGAAAGGAGTCGAATAACAGAAAAATAAAAAGGAGAAATATGTTCTTTAAGGACCATTTTACCCTTCAATTCCAAAAAAGAAATTACATAATCCTCATCAATTTTAAGATATGAGGAAAAAGAAGGCCAAATAGTGTCTTAATAGATAATAATGTCGGAATAAACCGTCTAAATGAGACTAAGCGACCATTTTACCCTTACATTCCAAAAAACAAATTAACATAATATTCCTCAATTTTAAGATGAGAGGAAAAAGAAGGGTGAATAGGAAAATGATTAGTGTCTTAATTAATAGATAATAATGTCTGTATAAACCATCTAAATGAGACTAAATGACCATTTTACCCTTCAATTCCAGAAAACAAATTCCATAATATTCATCAATATGAACGTGAGAGGGAGAAGGTCAAATAAGAAAATAATTAGTGTCTTTAATAATATCTGAAGAAATGTCTGTATAAACAGTCTGAACGAGACTAAATGACCGTTTTATCCTTACACTCGAAAAAACTAATTCCATAATATTCATCAATATTAACGTGAGATGAAAAAGAATGTCAAATAGGAAACGATTAGTGACTTAATATTGTCTGAATAAACAGTCTGGTTGAGAGACTAAATGACCATTTTACCCTTACACACCAAAAAATCATATTACATCAATATATTAACATGAGAGGAAAAAGAAGGTCAAATAGGAAAATGATTAGTGTCTGGATAAATTAAGTTTCATCTGGCTTAACCTATTAAGTCGTTTTTGTCAAGATTCACATCAAGTACTTAACCCATTAAGCTCATTAAGCAAAAAAAAAAAAAAAAGGAATTAGTTACTTACTAATACTACCTCCAGAAGAGGATGGTTGAGCATCAGAAGTAGAAGATTCTGTTTGACCAAGTTGCTGTTTGAACTTATCATTTGCCATGTATTCAGCCCTCGATGCAGCCATCACCATATGCTCGATTTCCTTCTCAGTCAACTCCATATCTGAGCAGAAACGCGCCTCTGCCATAAGAGCCTGTTTATATTTTACAAAAATTAGAACATCATGATCTGAAAAACCATCAAAACATGATCAAAGAGTAGTTTACATTATCAATCTGTTGATCTTGTTGAGCTTTGATTGCTGCTTTCACTTGATCTTTATCAACATTTGTCTGAAATAATCAAAACCCAAAACATATAATATATCCAACAACAACAACAACATAACCCAAAAACATATAGATAAAGGTGAAATGACTTATTTACCCCTTGCAGGCAGCTAAACCCAAGGCCAGCACCTATTGTGAGCCTACGTGGATCAACAAGAGAGTTGTAATGGTTGCCATGATGGTAACTTAGCCGGATTGGAGGTGTATCTGTGTTATAGCTTCCATGGAATATATTTATAGGCTCTGTATTTATATATATCAAAAAAAAATATTTAAGCCAATTGAACAAAAGTAGAGAGTAAAGACCCTATTATATATAGTTATATACCAGTGCTATATGAGTAGATATGAATAGGCCGATTGTACATTTCAGATAATGCTTGAATCTCTACATTGTTCCCATAGACCTGGATACACAAATTATAAAAGTTACTGAAAAGATAATTCAAGAAAAGATGTATATAAAGATAGATTCTTGAAATTTACATACTTTATCTCTTCTCTTTCTCTTGCAATAAGAAGTGAAACCCTCTGTTATAAACTGTGAGAAGTGGTCTCTCTCGCGTTCCTGAATCAAGATTCAAGAAAGAAATTGTTATAGTTGTTACTTCCATATTTTTAACATAAATGACACATTTTTTTCAAGTGGGGTTTGGATTGAATGAGATATAAAGATTAACATACCATGTAATCAATGCACATTTGCCTAGCCAAATCGTATGCTTCAGAATCACCATAAACTTGATCTGCAACAGCACGAAACAGACAATTCCCATCTTCTGACATTCTTTTCACTTCATAACCTTGTGTGCGTCTAATATCAATCTCAAACTGTCGCTCCCTTTCCTGACAGAGAGATAATGTGTCATAATGTGATCAAAATTGAAGTGTAGATGTGTTGGTTTTTGTTTAAGAATGTAGAAATTGAAAACCATAGGGTGGAAAGTTTGTGATTTAATGGTTTACTGAAGGTGTATACCGTATTAGTCTGATTATTATTCAGTTCTTTGAAGTGAGTAAAACGACTAGAACTCACAGCATCATCATATGAGGATCCGAAGCATGGGTTTTGTTCATCAGCACTGTTGTAGCCATCGTTTTCAGGATGAGACCTCGGAGATCCGGTGGAAACAACTGGCCAAGCGGTGGCTCTTCTAGATGAACCAATTCGTAAAGCGGCAGAATTACCAGGCGTAAATCTCCGGGAATTAGAACCTGTTGAAGATGGTTTTGGGGGTGGAGTAGGCGGAGCAGGTGGTGGAGGTGGATGTGGATGTGGACTTGGACTTCCGCTGGTTGGTTGCGAAGGATAATCATCGGACTTTTTTACATCTTTCTCTTCTTCCTCTTCGTTTACTCGCAAGCCACCGATTCTTTTCGAAAGATCTTCTGAAACAGTTTCGTCTTCGCTTTTATCAGTAGTGGGTACATCAAGACCATCGTTTCGATCAATTTCAACAGTTTCTACAGGAAGATCTTCAGAAAGAATTTGTTCTTGGACGTCGTCCCCTGTAACCTGAGCCTGAGGTAGACTCGATGAAGACGAAGAACTCGACCTGTTTGTATTATTAGATGATGAAGAAGGCCCAGCGGCAGAAGAACCTCTCTGAACAAAAACACGAGTCATCCTTTCCCTTTTTTCGAGATGATTTCGATGCCCTAAAAACAAACGAATACAAAGTTCTTATTCTTGATGATTATTATAAAACCCTAGCTTTCGATTTGTCACGTGTCCTGGCCTTAGGCGACGTGACTCCAATTCCGCCGGTGAATGATTTTATTTTATTGCTCCAACCAATATCGTCTTCGTCCACGAGCTGAAACGATCTCTGCATTCCCCTAACAATTCTCATGAGATTGAAGAACAACCAAACCCTAGCCCTTTCGAAAGTAACGCGAATTTTTACCTCCGATCAGTTCACCTCAGCGAACCCTAACAACAACCTGCAATCGCAATCAAATAAGCCCAAGAAAACAACCCAAAACGCACCATACCAAAATTCGAAATTAAAGATTCAAGAAACCCCTTAGATTCGAACAAAAAGGAAACCAATTGACCTAACAAAAGAGTTGATTCGAAATCGGAGCGTGGGGATGAAGTGGGTGTAGTGATCTGAAGAGTGTGTGTGATAGAGATTGAAGGGATTATTGGGAAAGTTGGTAGGGTTTTTGTGGAGCAGAAATCGATAAGGGATAGCTTGGCGACGAAGGAGAATATACATGGGTCTCTCTAAATACGCACGTACATGTTGAGATGAAAATGGGAGGCTGCGATTTAGCGGCGAAGGTTAAACAGGTGGCGAAATTTTGTGAAGCACGTGGGTGTCAGGCTTTGACGGAGGTGAGTTCGGAGACTCGGACACGAGCCCAGGAAGAGGATCTTGCTCTAAGATCTGTTTGTACAAATACATGACAAAGACAAGGACATAACACCACCAAACCTTGTGTTTAGAATAATTATACAAATATCATTTTATTTAGTTTTTTTATATGAATTTAGGTATTTTTGGTGAGTGAAATGGAGAAGGAATGAAAAGCATTATTCCATTCTTGTAAAAAAAATTGTTGTTTGTCTCATGAAATGGAAAAGAATGAAGCATAACAAAGGAATACCATTACTTCAAAATATGTGTTCGTGATTCTACAAGGCATCGTCGCTTGAAATTGTTGTTTGTTTGATGAGAAGGAATACTGTTACTTCAAAACGATTGTTTGTGATTCTACACAATAGTGATTTTTTCATTTTTTTTGTACAGAATGGTTGTTTGTTTGATAAGAAGGAATACCGTTACTTCAAAACGATTGTTTGTGATTCTACACAATAGTGATTTTTTCATTCTTTTGTACAGAATGACGATACTCGTTTTTACCCTTTGTTTTCGATACATTAAATTCACAAACAAAATCAATTGAATCTATCCATTTAAAACAAACTTGATAATGAATTCCCACTTGTGAATGAGTTCGCAACTGAAGATAAACGAAGAATCGATGAATGTGTCGTCAACGATTATTAGCAATTGAAAGTATCGTTTTTACTTATTTCATTCCCTCTCGAATTCCAAAAGTCCATTTATGTTCATTTACATAAGTTTCGTTTGTTAGAAGAACTTATAATTTTACGTGCATGTTAAGTGCTTGATAAAATGTTTAAATGGAATATCTTTTTGAAATTAATGTCACATTGATTATACTGTTGTGATTTCGTAGAGTATCCTCAATTTTACATTTGTTTATGCAACTCAAGAGATTGAAAGGTAACTTTTATCATTTCCTAATCTATGTATCCATCTCTTATAAATTAGGTCATTCAAATCAATATGGTTCAAGATAAATCATCTATCTTGAATGATATTAATTTGAATCTCCCACATTTTCAACTTATGCTAACTAACTACATGATTAATTGAAATATTTTGCCTATATAAGAAGATTATTTCATGCTCCGTTACTCACATTGAAAGAAAAGGTTTGAATGACCTAAAACCCTAAATTTTGGTCTAAATTCAAACTTAGCCAAAAAGTAAATGTCCCAAAAATTATAAGAGAATATTTTCTTTAAGTCAATCAAAATAGTCATTTGAACATTCAAATACCCAATCGAAGTGTAAGGAAAAATGTATCAAAAGTTATCAAAGTACAAAACAAAATCATAGAATGCAGAATAATGGTGGATGCGGTACAATCATGTTGAGTTCTTCCCCTTGGAACCGAAAGTACCTGAAACCATAAACATAAAACTATGAGCACAAAGCTTAGTGAGTTTCATAAACTATCACATACCATATACATACAAATTGCATATGGGCCCTGCCCACGGTATAATAGGCCCTGCCCAAATGATATATATTTCAAGAACAAAAATTTCATTTTTAATTTGAAGTTTCTTAAAACAGATTACTGAAAATGCCATCAATGTTATCTCATATCATGAAAACGATAAGTCAACCATCTCAAAAATATATCATAGGAAAATAATGTCAGAGTACAAATCCCAAGAATCTCATGTGCGGAAAATCGTGTGTGTTATGTGTTGCTATCGTGCTGACTCCTTTCCCTTCGAAGAAGAAGGACCTGAAACAAAAACTGAAAATTGTAAGCACAAAGCTTAGTGAGTTCCCCCATTATACCGCATACCATACAATAACATACTATCTAACATGTCTGGGTACTGGACTACCCCTTCGTTCTCTTTCAATATCAGGGTGTTGGTCTACCCCTTCGGTCTCTTTCAACCGATAACTTGTCTAGCATATTAGGGTGTTGGCCTACCCATTCCGTCCTTTCGACCGGTACCTCGCCTAGCATATCAGGGTGTTGGCCTACCCCTTCGGTCCTTTCGGCCGGTACCGAAGACTATGTCACCCCTATTTCTACCATATAACATCCTAGTACATAAACACATAAGTCGTATACTGCCTAGCTTATCATGGTGTTGGCATACCCCTTCGGTCCTTTCGACTGGTATTGGGGCCTATCCTACCCCTCCTACCACTATCACATAATATCATAGCATACTAGCACATAAAGCATAACAGATAGTGGCATACCAGATAATTATCACTAAGACAATCATCTCCACTATAACTCTTACTAGTGGGCCAACATTGGTGCATTCGACCCACTTCTACTGGAAGGTAACTCACCTCAAATGTCGTGTAGTAGCTGAACTGTCCTCACTCTGGGATCAACTCCTCTCAAACTCCTACACATAAAAATCTCCTTTAATTACCCTTTCATACTTATAACCCCTTTAAGGGTCAACTTTGGTCAATGGTCAAAGTCAAAGTCAACATCCTGGTTAACTCAACTCACCGAGTTGGTCCGTCAACTTGTCGAGTTCCATCATCCATAAAACACTAGAAATCTCGATTCAACTCGTCGAGTTCTTTCATGAACATGTCGAGTTCCTCCTCATAACAGAGTCGGGGCATTTCACTTACAACTCGTTGAGTTCCTCTTTGAACTCATCGAGTTCTTCAATCTTTAAAACCCAAAAACCATGGCCAACTCTCTTGGTCATCTCCTAGACTCGACGAGTTTGCTCTGTAATAGAAAAGGTTGAGGGACCACAACCCAACTCGCTGAGTTGGATGAACAACTCGTTGAGTCCCCCTTGGTCTAAATCCATTAAGTAACTTCCAATCGAGTTTAATGCTTCCAAACCATAGATCTGGTCCCCTAGGACTCAGTTACCACGTAAAGTTGCTAACTTTACGTTCATGTATGGTGTCAGGAAGCTAGAAACACCAAAACTAAGCTATATAAGAGATCTATGGCATGGGGAAGGGACAAGGCTTGATAAAGTTGGCAACTTTAAGCCTCATAAGCTCATGAGTGCCTAGATCTAAAGTCACAACTTCATGATACACTCAAATCCCGAAAATGACTTCAATATGGCCCAAAAGTGACAAAATACAACCCTAAATGAAGATCTAAGCAATAGAAAGCCAAGGTATATACTTTATACCTCAAATGAGTCAGAAATGCAGCTCAACTTCCAGATCTACTGGCTTCCTCTTAAATCCTCAAGTTTCTCCTTCCTTCTCAAGCTTTAAAATCACAAAGAACATGCAATAATGGCTCAAAAACACTCAAAAGTGGATTAGGGTTTCGTGGCTAGGGTTTAGGGTGATGAAGGCTGCAAGTGAGGCCAACATTTGGAGGTTAAGGTGTTTCAATATGGTGCAAAACCCTAAAAATTAGGGTTTCACTATGGCATCCCTACTCGTCGAGTTGAGGCTCTCAACTCGTCAAGTAGACTTTAAGTACCACATTCAAATTCCATTCCTACTCGGCGAGTTTGGGGCCTCCAACTCATCGAGTCCCTTTGCAAAAATGAATAATTTGATTTAAAATACATACAAGGATTTGGGCGTTACAAATATCCCCCACTTATTTTAGACTTCATCCTCGAAGTCTGTTGCGTCTGGGAATAACTCCTGGTAGTGCTCCTTCATCTCGTCCTTCGGTTCCCAAGTCCATTCCAAGCCCTAGCGATGCTGTCATTGCACTTTCACCAACTCAACCCTCTTGTTTCTCAGATCCCTCGTCTTCCTGTCGAGGATGGCTACCGGTCGCTCGATGTAGTTCAGGCTATCATCCACCTGAATATCCTCTAGAGGCACCACTACAGAGTTATCTACAAAGCACTTCCGCAGCTGGGAGACATGAAAGGTGTTGTAGATTTGACTAAGCTCGCTTGGCAGATCCAGCTTATACGGTAATTTTTTTATCCTTTTTTATTTATTTTTTTTTTAAATTTTGGAAAATATAAATGACGAAAATAATATTTAAAAAAAATCGAATATTTTCAATTATTTTGCATTTTAAAAATGTTTTTTTTTTATCTACAAAATAAGTAGCTAGGATTGCGTCTCACGGTCTCACAAAATTAGGTCGTCTCACATGAACCTAACCATATATATATATATATATATATATATATATATATATATATACACACACACACACATTATAAAGCATATTTGGTCAAATGCTAAATTTTAAGTCGTACAAATCTTATTGAGCTATTTACATTCATTTTATGCATTAAAGAATATTGAATCTTATCCGATCAAACAATTGAAAAAGTCATGTGGCATTTTGAATTGGTATTCTTCACTTTAAGCCAAATGAATCGTTCAACACCTAACTACATTTTATATAATATCTACTATCTCACTGTTCGGTTAGAAACCAATCACTACTATCAATCAGATCATTCAACTTTTTAGTGTTTACTGATATACACGGCTCTACGAAGGTATGAAGTGAAACTCTAATTTGGTGCTTGGGAAAGAACAACAACTCTGATCGATTGAAGCCTGGTAAGGAAGGAAAACCAAGATGTTAATTTTGTTAATGATTTTTCTTTTGATTTTCATTTTCCATCGATTTTTCTTTTTATTGTGATTCATAATCTCTATAGAGACCACCATTTACAGCCAATCTATTTTTCTTTTGACTGTAATTTACCTCGGACCTCCTCACCTAAATCCGCTAACACCACTAACTTTGCTGTTGAAAAACACCATCATTTAGCGTCGTCATAGTCACCATCGTCACTCACGAACACCACCTAACCTTAACCAGGTTCTCTAACTTCTCCCATCTCTTTCCTTTTATTTGTACTATGTCGATACCAAAAACCATAAAGAGCATACTTCTGTCACCCCTAACAAACACATGAAACGAAGATGTGTTGTTCACCTCTCTAACACATCCATGTTCTCTAAACTATGTTTTTAGGTCTGTTTCCTCTAGAAACACAACCCACCTACCTTCCTTTATCTCATGGTCAATAGACCCAAGGTAAGATCAATGAACCCTCTTCCATCCATAATTATTTCTTTGAAATGAAAACCCATTTCTTATGTTGCTGATCCATACAAAATAACTCAGTTTTATACCTAATTATAAAGACCAAGAGTGACCCTTATGTATTTGTTAGTTTGAATTAACTTCCTACACTCCTTCTTCCTCTTATTGCCTTTTAATTTGTTGAACATAGCCTGATTTTGTCTTTTTAATCCTATTTTATTGATTAAAGTTATTATAACATCCCAAAATTCAGAACCAAAAATTTCATTTTTAATTAAATACTTATAAAAACTAGTAGTCTGAAAACATCAATAGTTTCATCCCATATCATTCTCACAACCAATATCCAAAACATGTTATAAGAAAATAACATCAAAGTACAACTCCCAAAGATCTCATATGTAGAAAATCATGGTGTGATGTGCTGAAATCATGCCAGCTCCTTTCCTTTTGAAGAAGAAGTACCTGAAACCAAAACTAAAAATCGTAAGCATGAAGCTTAGTGAGTTCCCCCATCATACCACATAATCACATACTGTCAGGCATATATGGGTGCCCGACCTACCCTATCAAGCATATATGGGTGCTCGACCTACCCTGTCAGGCATATCTGGGTGCCCGACCTACCCTCCGGTGTATTTCAACCGGTTACGGGGTCTATTTCACCCCTACCACTACCACATAATAACATAGCATAAACTTATTGTCAGACATATATGGATGCCCGACCTACCCTACGATGTATTTCAACCGGTTACAGGGTCTATTTCACCCTTACCACTACCACATAATAACATAGCATAAACATATTGTCATGTATATATGCGTGCCCGACCTACCCTCTGGTGTATATCAACCGGTTACGAGTTCTATTTCACCCCTACCATTACCAGTTAATAACATAACATACAAGCACATAGAACTCAACAGATAGTGGCATACCATACAATTATCACAAAGACAGTCATCTCTGCTATAAACAACTACTAGTGGGCCGACATTGGTGCCTTCGACCCACTTATAAACGGAAGGTATGTAACATCCATAAAATTTGAGCCAATTTAAAACTTTTTAAATCGTTAAAAACCATTCAGTCATTACAATTTGTTTTCAGAAAAGTTTAAACATCAGAGTTCCCAAAAATCATAATCACCAATTGAGGAATTGTACGGTCAAGCCTTCACCTTTCCGCGACCATCCGCTGAAACTGAAACAATAAACTGAAACTGTAAGCCCGAAAGCTTAGCGAGTTACCCCTGAAATACCAACGCCATACAGATATAAAAATATCATATAAATATATAAACAACAGAATAACCATGCATAATGAGCCTTCAGCCTGACTGGACCGCCTTGCAGGCCTTCAGCCTATTTGGATCGCTCTTTGAGCCTTCGACATGTCTGGACCACCTCGCAGGGCCTACAGCCTATCCGGACCGCTCGTTGGGCCTTCAGCCTAACAAAACCCCTTTGCAGGGTCTTTAGTTTGTCCGGACTGCCCTGGGTATGTTGGCCTTCAGCACAAAGCAGGACCGCCTCAACCCAACCCCCAATCAACAAACATGTGCACATACATATCATATGCTAACATATATAACAGTCAAGACGATCTAACAGATCACTAATCATAGCAACATCCTATTACCAGGGTACCGACCTAACCAGGTCATTAAGCATATCACCATCCTAACTACCAGGATGTAAACCAATACACATATCATACAATAAACCCAGATACAAATCCGACAAGGGCCTGAATTGATGCCTTAGACCCCTTAGATATAGTAAGGATAATTCACCTCACAACTGACGCACTGAAGAGATAAGCTCAACTCTCGGATCACCGTCACAAACTCCACCACCTATATCCGTCATAGAACCATATCCATAAATTTCCAATTTCCCAAAATGCCCCTAGAAGTCAACTAGTCAACCCTTGGTCAAAGTCAAAGTCAAAGTCAACGATCAAGGTCAACAGTCCATGCCGACCTTAACTCGTCGAGTACAACTAGCTACTCCTCGAGTTCCTTGCATAACTCATTAACTCACCGAGTCACTTGAGTGACTCGTCTAGTTCCTAATGTTTGCGGTCGTAAACTCCTTGGCCAACTCGTCGAGTTTCCCTACAACTTGCCGAGTTCATGCATTTCCAAAGGTCGGGAAAACCCTATCTGGCTCGCCGAGCCCACGACAATCTTCATCGGACTCGCCGAGTTGACCATGCAACTCGCCGATTCCCTTCAATCCTTCATCCAATCAGATCATTTTTAAGCCATGATAAGGTTCCATATTGTAGATCCAATTCCCCAAGGAATGTTTATCACGTAAAGTTGCAAACTTTACGTGAATGCAAGGCTCTAAAGACTCTAAATGACAAATCCAAGCTTGAAATGGAGTCTTACACCTAACGAGAGCCTCATACTTGCAAAAGTTGGAAGCTTTATGGACTTAGAGACTAAAAAGAGCTCAGATCTGAAGTTGCAACCTCAGATCTTAGCTCATACACAAGAAAAGCTTCCTAATATGCTAGAAAATCCCTAAATTTCACCCAAATGAGATCTAGAAGGAAATGAGGTTAGGATAACGACTTGATACCTTCCAAGAGATGCAAACTGAGGTAGATATCAGATCTCCACACATTCTTTGCTCCTAGCCACTTGCTCTCCAAGTTCTTCTCGCCAAAAATCCTCTTCCAAAGCTTAAAATACACAAATGGAGCACTCTCATGCAGATTAGGGTTTATGGACTATCAAGAGGTTGTAAGTGTTGGATAAAGGTGTCTAAGTCCATAACTTATTTGGTATATACTTGACCCGACCCGGCATGGTCCATTTGGGTTGCACTTCACCCGAACTATTTATGGATAATTTTATGAGAGTTATACACATATGTTTATTAATATATTATAAGTTATAATATATTAATATGAAGTCATGTTATTTAATTAGTCTTAGTCTTAAATTAATTATGAATTAATTTAGAGATTAAAAGGAAGACTAATTAGATTATGGGCTATTGGTTTTATATGGTGTGGGCTAACACTCATTTGTTAATGGGCTAGGCTTATATGGAAGTCCATGGATGATCCATGGAGCTTTTAACCCATGGATCCTTGGAAAAGGAAAGGTCATGGGTTATTAGGGTTTCACCCTAACCATGTACACTATATAAGCATGCTTATGTTGCATGAAATAGCCACTAGTGTGTGTGCTTGTGTGTGGCCGAAAATTACAAGTGTGTGTACACTCTCTAAAGGTTTCCAAGTGTTTGTGGTGATTTGTGATTTCCATTTGAGGCATTCACACTATTGGTGCTTGGCTCTCAAACTCCAAGGAATCAATCTCATCAAAAGGTATGTAATCCCATCTAACTCTTTTATGTTTAAAAGTTCCCCATGCCATGTTAGATAAGTTATGAACCTTGGAAAAATTATTATTTTGCATGTATTAGACAAACATAGATCCAAGGTTTATTAGGGTTGCATGCACACTTAGGAAGTGTTAGATTGCTCAAAACCCAACAATGGTATCAGAGCCTAGGCTTGCTTGTTTGATACTTGATGCAAAATAGTGAAAAAAGTTGAAATTGTTGTTGTCTGACTGATGGACTCGCCGAGTTCAAGGCAAAATTCATCCTACTCGCTGAGTAGGTTCGTGCACTCGGCGAGTAGAATGATTAGAATGCAGAATTTCGACTTTTGCTGCTGGAAATGGACTAGAAACATTACCCTAACCTGTTTTGGTGTTTTAAAACTTGTTTTAGTTGGTGTAATGGTTGTTCTAATCCATTTACAATAGCATATATCAAAATTCCATGTTTTTTATATGTTCATATAATTCTT
Source organism: Lactuca serriola (assembly GCF_051521515.1). Lineage (NCBI taxonomy): Eukaryota > Viridiplantae > Streptophyta > Magnoliopsida > Asterales > Asteraceae > Lactuca > Lactuca serriola. Next base: position 54,359,502 of record NC_136413.1, read on the forward strand.
GAAATTTTGATGATCATGTTCATGTTCTTATGAATTTAGAAGATGATAGGAATTATTTGCTGAATTGTTTAGAATTAATTCTTGATCATTTATGTGTTTTAATGGAGTCCATAATTTGTCCTCAAGTTATGGATATCCAAAGGTCACTTTTCTTTAACACACATTTAAACACATAAGTTACATGAAAATGAAGAGTCTTCATTTTTATGAACCTTTAATTCATAAGTTATGAAATGAAAAGTTTTGGATAGTTACAAAACTTGCCCTCAAGTTTTGGAATTTGTAAAGTTTCACACACTTTAATAAACTTTAATTCCAACCCTTGGAGTTTTAATAGTTAAAATTCAACCCTTATACTATTTATAACATTAATGGTTAATTATTATATATATGTATAAGAATAAGTCGTTCTACCGTTAGTAGACCTCATTCACGAAGCCGGTCTATAAGGGGGGTATAAGGTTGTTGCCTATAAAATGGCAGCTTAATGGGTGTCCACTCTCACCCACCGCTTCCTTGATCGGTGGAGGGTCGTTAGCCGAACGGGTAGGACAATGACTTTAAATCCTCATTAAAAGTATAATGATTATTATAAAGTAACTAAACATTTTTTTTAATTCCCAATCTTAGTTACTTTAGGAAAATGTGAACATGGTGCTAGTCCATGGAATTCACACTTTGTACCTTACCAAGTCGTTGGTTGAACGTGTGTGGTTAACCGGCACACTAACTTGGACTAGTAAGGATCACGAAGGGTGACTTAATGTTTGTCATAGATCAATGGAGCGTGTGTGGTTAACCGGCACATTGATTAGGTGATAATATTAAGGGCACCAAGTGAATTAGCATGGTTATTCACACCTTGTTTTGTGATCCTCGGCATCCCAGTCACAAAACTTGAAGGGCACAATCGAGATTGAAACATGCCATTGAAAAGTTCAATGAATCTCAAAAGAATCTAGGAATTTCAAATCCAATTAAAACCTAATAATTCATTTTGTTTTTCATGGTGGAAATTGGTGAATCGTCATTCACCTACCTTTCAATTATATTATTACTTAGATTACAGCATCCCTCTTCTAAGTATAATATATTGTGATTGGATCCTAGCCTTAATATTACATTTGGGTGTCTTATTAAGGATTCTATATATCTAATCTAAACTTGCTTTCTTCTTTCAGATGTCTTACAACACTAATGCTTTGGGCTCTAACCCAGCTGGTTCTTTCTCTCTCATGAATCTTTGTGGGAGAGTCATCTTTGATGGTTCCAACATCATGGATTGGATTAGGAACATCAGGATGGTTACTCGTTATGAGGACAAGGAATATGTCCTCGATAAGGAGTTAAAAGAGCTTGATGAGTCTACTGCTACTCCTGAGGAGATCGCTGAATTCAGGACACATGAGAGAGATGCTACTAAGGTGGCATGCATCATGATGGCCACGATGACAGCCGAGCTCCAAAAGTCCTATGAGGACTTCTACCCTTTTGAGATGCACCAAGACCTGATGGAAAGGTACCATCAGAGTGCTCGTCAGGAGCGGTATGAAATAATCTCCTCCATAATAACTACCCGCATGAAGGACGGTGAATCCGTCACAGCCCACATGCAAAAGATGCAAAGGTATGTGGACCATTTGCTGAAGCTGAATGTGAACTTCCCTGAGGAGTTGGTAATTGAAATCATTTTGCACTCCTTACCTTCTTGTTATGACCATTTTCGTATGACATATCATATGAACAAGGAGGAAGTTACCCTCAACAAACTTCAAGGACTCTTGAAGACCGCTGAAACCGGTCTTCAGGGCAAGGCGGTTGTTACCTCTACTACTCCTACTCCAACATCTACCCCTGTTTTGGCTATCGGGCAAGGCAAAGGGAAAAAGGGGAAGCACCCTTTGAAGGGTACCAAGGGAAAGTCTCTTGAAGGCTCCTCATCGAAGACCAAGAGCGGTTCTGTCACTCCTTCTACCATTCCCAAGGATGCTGATTACTACTATTGCCTGGACAAGGGGCACTGGAAGTGAAACTGCCCTAAGTACTTGCAGGATCTAAAGGATGGGAAAGTGAAACCCACCCATGCAGGTATTTACACAATATTGTCTAATTACTCATCATATTCTAACTCTTGGGTGCTTGATACAGGATGTGGTATTCACATATGTTCTGATTTGCAGGGCCTAAGAAGAAGTGAGGATGTGGAGCACGGGAAGATAAACTTGATCATGGGGAATAGGAAGGCTTCACCTGTTTCCAAGATTGAAGTTTATACTTTGTTGCTTAATAATAGGTTAAAATTAGATTTGAATAAATGTGTGTACTCGTCTGAAATGGCGAGGAATATTATTTCTTTTCATGCTTTGTACAAACAAGGTTTTACCTTTTCGTTTGATAATGAATGTGGTGGTATTAATGCTTTCTTTAAAAATGTGTTTTATTTTAAAGCATTACCTTGTGATGGTGTGTATGAAACTGTGTCGATTGTAGACAACTTAGGAAATAATGTGTTGTATATTGATTCTTCTACTAGCCTAGATAAAGCATCATTGTGGCATTGTCGTCTTGGACATGTAAACAAGAAACGCATAGGCCAACTCCAAAATAGTGGAGTCTTGGAGTCATTCGACCTTAAATCGGATGATAGTTGTGAATCTTGTCTACTTGGAAAGATGACAACATCACCCTTCACTGGAACTTGTGAAAGGGGTGAGGGTTTGTTGGACCTAATACATACTGATGTATGTGGGCCATTCAAAACCGCCATAAGGGATGCTAATCGGTATTATGTGACTTTTATTGATGATTTTAGTAGATATGGGTATGTCTACTTAATCAAACATAAGTCAGAATCCTTTGAAAGGTTTAAGGAATTCAAACATGAAGTAGAAAATCAATTGGGCAGGAACATTAAGATGCTTCGATCCGATCGAGGTGGTGAGTATCTTAATACCGAGTTCCTTAACTATCTTAAGGAGTGTAGGATTGTCTCACAATTGACTCCTCCCAGGACACCACAACTAAATGGTGTAGATGAGAGGCGTAATCGAACCTTGTTAGACATGGTTCGCTCTATGATGAGTCGAGCTTCGCTACCAATCTCTTTTTGGGGGTATGCCTTAGAGACTGCCGCCCATATCCTTAATCTAGTCCCTACAAAGAAGGTTACCAAAACACCTCATGAGATGTGGACTGGGAAGGTTCCCAATTTAGACCACATCAAGATTTGGGGTTGCGAGGCTTTCGTGAGGCGTGAGACTCATGATAAGCTCGAACCCCCAAGTGAAAGGTGTATTTTCATCGGCTACCCACAGAAATCTTTCGGTTACCTCTTCTACAGACCCAGTGAGAATGTGGTATTTGTAGCAAGAAGAGGGGTCTTTCATGAGAGGGAGTTTATAAGCCAAGGAGACAGTGGGAGGCAAATTGATCTTGAAGAAATTCAAGAAGCAATTGGTAAAGGAACCTCAGACACTAGCAATCAACTTGAGGAGGAAACTCCTGTTGAGCAAGCTGACAAGTCTGTACCTCCGAGGCGTTCCACACGGGTTAGGAACACACCTTCGTTTTATTATGGTTTTCATATTACTACGGAAGGTGATACGTTTATCAGCAAATGGATGTCAAAACCGCTTTTCTTAATGGAAAGTTTGCTGAGGATGTGTACATGAATCAGCCAGAGGGTTTTGTCAGTGCAGAGTACCCTAATAGAGTATGCAAGCATGAGAAATCCATTTATGGATTAAAACAAGCATCTCGTAGTTGGAATCTTTGTTTTGATGAGAAGGTCAAAGAGTTTGGCTTTTCGAGAATTGAAGATGAGTCTTGCGTGTATGTCAGAGCTAGTGGGAGTATAGTTAGCTTCTTGGTACTGTATGTGGATGACATACTACTTATAGGAAATGACATCCCAACCTTGCAGGAGGTTAAGTCCTGGCTTGGGAAGTGCTTTGCTATGAAGGACCTAGGGGAGGCTGCCTATATCCTAGGGATAAGGATATTAAGAGAAAGGAGTAAAAGAATAATTGGACTTAGTCAGAGTACCTACTTGGATAAGGTGTTGAAAAGGTTCAACATGCAGAATTCCAAGAAAGGAGATTTACCGATCCAAAGCAATGCCAAACTGAGTAAGACTCAGAGTCCGAGTACAGAGGCAGAGATAGCTGAGATGAGCCAATTACCGTATGCTTCCGCTGTTGGCTCGATCATGTATGCTATGACTTGTACCCGCCCTGATGTGGCCTTTGCTTTGAGCATGGTCAGCAGGTATCAAGGGAACCCTGGCAAGGCTCATTAGACCGCGGTAAAGAACATTCTCAAGTACCTGCAGAGGACTAAGGATTAGATCCTTACCCTTGGTGGGAGTGATGACTTGAGAGTATTAGGTTATAGTGATGCTAGATTTCAGACTGATAGGGATTACTTCCGCTCTCAGTCGGGCTGGGTCTTTACCTTAAATGGAGGGGCAATTTCTTGGAAGAGTTCCAAGCAGGAGACGGTGGCTAATTCGACTTGTGAATCAGAGTATATAGCAGCAAGTGAAGCAGCGAAGGAGGCGATATGGCTGAAGAACTTCATCGGAGACCTTGGAGTTGTACCAGCTATTAAAGAACCTATGGAGATTTTCTGTGACAGCAATAGTGCGGTTGCCTTAGCCAAGGAACCAAGAGATCATGGCAGATCCCAACACATTGACAGAAAATATCACTTCATAAGACACAAGATTGAAGAAGGACTCCTCGTGGAAAAGAGGGTATCGTCAGATGAGAATCCTGCAGATCCCCTTACGAAGGGACTGACGAGGGTTAAGCATTTTCAGCATGCGAGGCGCATCGGGCTGAGGGACGATATTAGTTTTACAGATTAGATAGTTTTCCTGAAACTTGTAAAATGTAATCGACATTTGATGATGAATAAAATTTGTGATTTATTTATGAGTAAGGTGTTACTGTCATTGTCAATTATTTACTATTGTTTCAGTTTTGCATGTTTTGACTTCCAGAATAATTAATTTATTCAAACCTCCACAATCGGTCATACGTCGGAAGTAGGTATGAATCAAGATTGTCATGAATTGGGATTGTAGATGGCTAAAGGTGTTTAGACATGGCAATGGTTGCTGCAACGTTCATGAGTACTCATAAGTTATGAGTATTGGTATAAAACCAAGCTCACTTGTATCACTTCATGGAATTTATCTCGAGTGATCGTGAGACGATAATATCATATAAGTCTTCAAACCTAGAAATATGAGTTGTTACCTATGAGTTGGTTGTGCATTGATTGCACGTAAACGCATCAGTAACTTGATGTTATAAAACGTGCCTTTGTGTACAATTCAACAAGTAGTAGCACAAGCATATGAGTCGAAGTTTATCTGTTCCTTCTAGAAATAGAAGCGATATCTGGGCCCCTCGATGATTTTGTGTTGACCCATGCACCGGGCGCGGTCAAAACTAAACTGATGTGTTCAGTAAAGTTCTTTGTCAAACAAATCGGAGATCAAGAAACAACTGCCAGACAATAAGCAAGACATAGTTCCATGTGTTTGTCCGACTGATATCATGAGAACAGAGGATTATATGATCACTTGTCTTAAAATGGCGCTTCATAGTTCAACAGAGTTTTCGAGAGCTACGATTGCTAGTTGGTTCCTGAAGTTATATAGGCAAATACAGTTATTAGACTTATCCAAGTGGGAGTCTGTTGGATAAAGGTGTCTAAGTCCATAACTTATTTGGTATATACTTGACCCGACCCGGCATGGTCCATTTGGGTTGCACTTCACGCGAACTATTTATGGATAATTTTATGAGAGTTATACACATATGTTTATTAATATATTATAAGTTATAATATATTAATATGAAGTCATGTTATTTAATTAGTCTTAGTCTTACATTAATTATGAATTAATTTAGAGATTAAAAGGAAGACTAATTAGATTATGGGCTATTGGTTTTATATGGTATGGGCTAACACTCATTTGTTAATGGGCTAGGCTTATATGGAAGTCCATGGATGATCCATGGAGCTTTTAACCCATGGATCCTTGGAAAAGGAAAGGTCATGGGTTATTAGGGTTTCACCCTAACCATGTACACTATATAAGCATGCTTATGTTGCATGAAATAGCCACTAGTGTGTGTGCTTGTGTGTGGCCGAAAATTACAAGTGTGTGTACACTCTCTAAAGGTTTCCAAGTGTTTGTGGTGATTTGTGATTTCCATTTGAGGCATTCACACTATTGGTGCTTGGCTCTCAAACTCCAAGGAATCAATCTCATCAAAAGGTATGTAATCTCATCTAACTCTTTTATGTTTAAAAGTTCCCCATGCCATGTTAGATAAGTTATGAACCTTGGAAAAATTATTATTTTGCATGTATTAGACAAACATAGATCCAAGGTTTATTAGGGTTGCATGCACACTTAGGAAGTGTTAGATTGCTCAAAACCCAACAGTAAGGGGAGGTTGAGGAGGCCAATGGTCCTTTAAATAAGTTGCAAAACCCCGGAAATTAGGGTTTCATCCTCTAGCTCCTACTCGTCGAGTCCCTTCTTGGACTCGGGAAGTAGGTTACTTAAACACGTGGACCAACCCGCTGCTACTTGATGATTCAGGCAACCAACTCATCGAGTAGACCTTGAAATCATGAGAATTTATAACCATAAATAAATACTTAAGAATCAAGGCGTTACAATTCTCCCCCACCTGAACTAGACTTCGTCCTCGAAGTTTGCTGCGGTGCACCAATTCGAATAACGCCCTCACAATGCAGCCTCCGACTTCCCAGTCAAATCAAATTTCTCTAGGCGCTGCCACTGTACCGTTGCCGGGGTAATTCTCCTTTGTGCATGACTCTTGTCTTCCCTTTCTAAGACGACCACCTGTCTCTCAATTCAATTTCGGCATGCATCAACCTGAGCGTCACCCAATGATACCACAACATTCCCATTCTACGTGCACTTTCACAACTTTCAAACGATGGAGATCATCATAATCCGGTTAAGCTCCTCCAAAAGACCTAATCTATTTGCCACTTTGCCAATCCTGGTGATAACCCTGATGATCCAAAGTATCGGAACCCAACTTTTCCCTCTTCCTGAAGCGAACCCTTTTTGTGCTGACAGGATAATGCGTCCTTCAGCTCCCAAAATATCATACATATTCAATCCCCTAATAAACACGAACACTCATGCATGGCCCAATCAGCTTCGGGCTGGAATACCATGCATGCCTATGATGGGTCTGATCATCCCTAGGATGGAATACCACTGAATACATAACTCGGGTCTAAACTCATAACCCGAGATCCATGGACCTACCCTTGTATTTCACCTAAATATTCTAATTCAACGTGACACCTCACTACACCTGGACATAAAGATTTCCTTAACCACCGTTGAGACTACCAATCTCACACCTGGTCCAGCCACCAGGTTCCCGAAAACCTGAAAGACAAGAACATTCTAACCCAACAACCTTCGATTTCACCATTGATGACATTACTGATGGGTTTTAGTCCTAAGAACATCCTATGTGCTCATACAAACCCTAATGCTTGGATCTAGGTTTCTCTATTGTACATGCAAGTTATCCAAGACTATAAACCCTAATTCTAACATACAAGTAATCATATTAACATAAGAATAGGTTTATAATATTACCTTGATTGTTATGTAGCAATAACAATCCCAAATCTCCTTGTATTGACTTTGGAAGGCTTAGAGTCACAAGTGTCACTCCTCTAATGGTTCACAAACACCATAAGCAAGAGGATGAAGAGGAGAGAGGTTAGAGGCTGCCCAAAAACGTGTGAAACCCTAGAACATGTCTTAGCCACGTTTTTGGTCATAAGGGATCTCTTTATATAGGAGGCAATTAGGGTTATCTAACAAGGAAACCCTAATTTGGATGCTTAAGCCCTAAGCAACCCATGGAGCCCTTTCCTTAAGGCCTTGGACGCTTTCATATGGGCTTCCCCCATAGAATTCGTCCACCTTATAATAAAAGGCAATCCATGGCCCAAATTGCAATTATCTTATAATTACAATTCCAGTCCCTTAAGTTTAATTAATCTCTTTTAGTCACAAAACTAATTACCAATTAATTATTGACTAATATTAATTAAACAATATGTTTCTCCTTTAATATATTATTCTCATAATATATTAATAAATCATATTTAATCCTTTCTCTCCATAATTCATCCTATCAAGTTGCTTTGGTGAAGGCAACCCAAAAGGACCATGCACCATCGGGTCAAGTACATACCAAAATAGTTATGGACTTAGACATTAATCCAACAGTCTCCCACTTGGATAAGTCTAATAACTATTTTGCGTATGACTTCAGATCCTGATCTGCAATCGTAGCTTTCCAAAGCCGCTGTCAACTCTGATCCTATCAGATACGTGTGTCCTTAGATAAGGGATCATATATTCCTCCATTCTAGATATCATATGAGATATGATTTCAAATCATTCTCTTTGTACTATATCTCGATTCCCAATTTATGACGACTGGCTAATTGAACAAATCAAATTAGCCCTAGCCCGGCCGAGCATTTACGTTTGCCATCACTAAATCATCGAGGGGCCCAAAGATATCGCTTTTATCCTACTTTGGATAAAAGGAACGGATAAACTTTGATACAATGCTTGCTTGCACTTACTCACCGAATCACACACAACAATATGTTGTATAACACCAAGTTACTAGTGCGTTTACATATTATCAATGTGCAACCGATTTTCAAGATACAACTCACACATCTCGGTTTCAAGAATATAAGATGTTATCGTCTCACTAATCACTCGTGATACAATTCATGGAGTGATCCAAGTGAGCGTGGGTTTAATCCAATGCTCAAATCATATTCATAAGCACTCATGAACGTTGCAGCAAACATTTTCTTATGTCTAATACTCTTTTAGACAATCCACACACCAATTCACGACAATCTTCATTCATATCTACTTCCAACATATGAACGACTGTGGCCCGTTCGAATAATTCCATTATTCTTAATAAATTCAATTATTCTGGAAGTCAAAACATGCAAATGTGAAACACAAGAATAATACTAATCCCATATGGTCTCAAACCTTTGAGTATAAATAAAACTCCTTTTATTTATCACCATATCGATTACTCATTATTTGTCATTTCGAGTAATCAACTTCTTACTTGAATTATTACACTTGTCCCATGCTCTTAGCATGCACACAATGTTTATCTATGGTTCTTAATTTGTGAAATAGATCACATTGAACACATTTCCAATCATTCTCATTTCACAACTCCAAATCCTTTTCATAAGTGAAAGAATATCAAATTCTTGCTACTTGTAGAATATGCTAGATTCTAACATTTTATGCAATGATCCTTTTGTGATTTCACTGCACCAAAGTCACAAAGACTATTGCCAATGATATTACAAAGCCCTCTATCGGAGATTGTTACAAGACAATTCCTTAGATATGATGTCTCTCACTCAAAGTACATTCCTTTGAACATCCTTTTGCATAAAAGTTTCTAATCTAGACATAGATTTTCAATATTCAATTCCCCATATGGACACGTTTCCATATTTTCCATATGACAACTCATTCTTAATAGAATCTTTTCTATTCATAATAATGTCGATATTGTCCATCCAATATGGAAACATTTCCATATTTTCCAATACTATACTTCCAACTACTCACAAGCGACCAATCCTCGTCGAACTTTGGATTGTCCTTTGATAGTTGTTTAATTATTTTAGTCAAAACCGATTCTAGTCCTTTTTCCCTTTAAATGCGCTAGACATTTGGAAAATTTTAGAATGGTCAAACATTAAAGCATTTGCAATCGATCCTATACCCGAAGCGTATGGGACACGACGCATAATGTTTTATTTGCTATGTTCTCAAAATTCAAATTGTGAAGAGGAATGCCGTAATCATAATCGAAATTTTAAGAACACACTATGTACCTTTGGCTAAATTTATTAACATTTCTCAACCTAATCCTTTAAATTTGAAATGAAGCATAATATTCTCTCCCTTAATTATAGCAAAACAACTTTACAAACCTTACGACTTTGCAAGGTATAACTCTTGTTTTCTATAATTAATATTGCCAACTTGCAATACGTGCCTTAATAATCATACAATAATAACATTTATGCTCCCACTATCATGATGATTATTATAAACATAACACTTATGCTCCCACTAGCTTCGACATGTATTCAGAAACAGCTTAACTTCCAGAAAAACAATACTTATTGAATTTCTTAAGTTCATATTTCTAATACTTAGTGCTTTGATAATCTTTTATCAAGGCTTCTTGAATTTATACACCTTTGCCTTAGATAGTTCATATGTGTGTGTAAACTTTTGCCAAACCTCACAATTCAAATTATGGAAAGGGATACCGTAACCATAATCGAATTCGAGAATGCAATTTTACGATCACTATCTTCTTAAAATCTTTCTTAGTGAAAGCATTTCCTCACAATCATTTTCACGAAGGAGGAAATCTTATGACACTTAGATTTAAACGGTGTATTTGTTCCTATCCATGTGAATTTGTCAAAACCAAAGTTTACGACAAATTCAAACTCATATGGATCGAACTTTCTTAATCTCGATTTCTTGCCTTATGGTAGCACAGCTGCCCACCACGTCTTCCAAGTAGTTAAGCAGCTCACCCTTTCCTATCAATGTAATTTTCATTGATCAAGGTCCTTGCCTTTTATGCATTCAAATGAGAAATCATAGAACTCACATGCATAATTAACTTAATTGGAACGACACAGAAACAAAATAATGTCAACACGATAGGTTGTAAACCTCAACTCGTGTGCTAGTGATGACCGACAAGGTTTATTTTGATTTGTTCTTGAAACTTTTCAAGACCATTAAGACTCCCACTGACTCCTTGACATATAAGATTCTCTTGTCAATAACCATTTCTTGACAAACAAATATTCAAGAGTTAGTGTAGCTTTTATCAAAACACTTCATAAATTGGTCCTAGTTGGTCTTTGTCTTATCCAAGACATCACAACTTTTCCACATTTGATGAATGTTATAAACCTTCTTTATACTTACTCAATGTCACAATCTTAACTCTGAGACTTGTTTTGGAACGAAGTATGATTGACTTTTCTATTTAACCATTTCTTCGATTCTTGATTCCTCTTCTTAGACATACAATTGTGCTAAGACTCACTTAGAGGATCAATTGAGATATGGTTCTTAATCATTAAGACCTATCATAAAGCATAAAAGGTACTCTCCCTTCTTCTTAGAATGGAGAAACTTTTATCTTTCTGTCTACTTGATTCTTCTTATTCGTTATGCTATTGATTTAAACATTTTCAATCAATTCAGAATTACACTTAATCTTATAAGTATAATCATATTTACTAAACCTTTAGTCAATCATGACGAATATCATTGTTACTCTTATGGTGGACTTGATCAACACACAACTTTGTGTATTCGATCTCCAAGTCCTTTACTTGACACTTTGTCAATGAATTAGTCCAAATATGAAATTTCTCATTCATCGTGCAACCAAGTTGCATGATTCCAAGTTTCTGTCCAATTGAAACTTGGGCGATGAGAAAACTCTCCTTATTTGGTAAACTCTCGACTTTCCATAAATAAGAATCATATCCATTTGTTGTAGAAATATGCAAACACCAATTTTCATAACGATTCATTGCAAGGAAATAAACAAACAAATAAATAAGTCAAACGAAAATTTATTTTATTTATAAAAGCAGCGGAAAAAATTTGTCCTTACAATGCAAAATCCATTGAAAACTATGTGTTTCAAAAGGAAAATTTCTAACAACTCTATCATAACTATCTAAGATCAAAATCTAATCTTCAAGTCCATACGACCAAGATCCATTCCTTGTGATTAGATTCATCTTGCTCTTTCACCAAGCTTCCTTTCTTTTCACCGATCCTGCAAAACATTCAAATGCAATCTGATCACATCATGTATTAAGAATCAATGAATAGGAACTTAACGGAGTTAGATAGTGGATTTTACCTGAAGTGTAGCCATACTCCTTGACTCTCCCATCTTCTGGACTCTTCAGGCTCTTTGGGCAGACTTGTATCCAATGCCCTTTCTTTTGGCAGCAAACGCAGGTCGGTTCTCCTAGAACGTCCTCGGAAGCATGGTCGGTTGACTTTCCCAACAAATACGCTCCATTGCTTCGCCAAATCATTTCTGATTCAGCAGCCATGAGCATGTAAGTTAGGTCAAATGAGGTTGTCGTCATGATCCATCATATACTACTTTCTTTTGAACTCATTATATGATTCAAGAAGTGACTGCAAAACCCAATTCACAGCCAACTCATATGGGAATGACACACCCAACATTATCAACCTATCAATGTGTGATTTCATTCCTAGAACGTGGGCACACACGGGTTTACCATCTTCATGTTTCATTTCCAATAGGGCTTTAGTGATATTGAACCTTTCAATTCTTCGATCTTGTGGGTTAGGGAGAATAATTGGAGGAGGAGGAGGAAGTGAAGTATGATCTCTTGTTCCTCGATCGAATCATGGAATATCATCTTCATGTGGAATGCTTGTTCCACGGGATTTGAGAAGACCATAGTTGTAAACTTTGACATCTACAAAACGGGAGAAAACAAATTCAAGTTAGTTGATTGATTGAGTCCTTAGTAAATCACCCAAATGAGATACTAAGGCTAGGACCCAACACAATATTCTACAACTCGGGAGAGGGATGCCGTAACCCTAATTGCAGAATATTTGAAGGTAAGTGAATGACGATTCACTAATTTCCACCACGAAAAACAAAAAAGAAATTTAAGTTTTAAATCTATGAAAACTCCTAGGTCCTTTGAGATTCATTGAACTTTCAATGGCATGTTTAAATCTCGATATGCCCTTCTTGTTTGTGACTGGGATGCCGAGGATCACAAAACGGGTGTGAATAACCATGTAAACTTACATGGTGCCCTCACATGTTACAGTCATCTATTTGATGTGCCGGTAAACCACACACGCTCCACCGAACTATGACAAACATTGAGTCACCCTTTGCTACCTTTGCTTAGAACCATTTAGTGTGCCGGTAAACCACACACGCTCCACTAACGTCTTCACAAGGGCACAAAGTGTAATTTCATGGAATTGCATCAATTCACTTTTGCCTAAGTAACTAAGATTGGGAATTTGTAAAACATTTAGTTACTTTTGTATTTCATTATACTTATAATGGAAGGTTTCGTCCTATCCTACTCGTTCGGCTAACGACCCTCCACTAGTCAAGAGTGCGGTGGGTAAGAGTGGATACCCATTCAATCGCCATTTTATAGGTAATTTCCTTAAACACCCCTTATAGACCAACTTCGTGAATGAGGCCTACTAACGGTAAGACTTACTTTTACTCATACATATATATATATATATATATATATATATATATATATATATATATATATATATATAATGTTAGACTTTTAATGTTATATATAGTATAGGGTGTATTTTATACTTTCAAAATACTAGGTGGTCTAATTTAACAATTATACTTTTAATTCAATTAAATTGTAAACCTAAACTTATGGATTTATTAAACCTCTTTTAATTATACACTTTAATTAATTAATAAAACCATAAGGGTGTGATTTGAACCTTTTCAAAACTATACTAGAGTTTTAGAATTTAACATTCCTAATTAAACTTTTAATCAACTTTTAAATTCCAAAACTTGAGGGCAAGTTTTGAAACATTTGAAAACATTAGGGTTTAGAATTTAAATATACATCAAAATTAAACTATTAATCAAAATTGAAATTCCAAAACTTGAGGGCAAGTTTTGAAACCTTTTTCAAAACATTAGGGTTTTAACTATTTAAATTTCAAAACAACAAAACTTTTGGGTTCAAATTTAAACTATAAAACCTAAAGGGGAAAATATGAAACTTTTCAAAGCACAAGTATCAAATAACAAATAATCTAAATTAACAATTAAACACATAATTATCCATATTTGATTTATTTAATGATTTCTTGCAAAATAATTTATCAATTTAGTCAAAATAATTAATCAATTATCACATAAGGAAACAATTATCTTATTAATTGATGAATATCTTCAATTAAATCAAGAATATAGTCAAATATATCATAAAATCGGATTTATATTGATCTAATGTGATAAGGTAACTATCCCAAAGCAAAAACAGCAAGAACTCCCGAGATATACTTCATCTGACGAGTTGACTCGTCGAGTCAGGCTTGGACTCGTCTAGTCTGCATGGACTCGGCGAGTTCAGCTATGGAATCGGCGAGTCCAGCCTCCATAAACCAAAAAATCGAATTTTTCAAACATATCAAGCATCAATACAATAGAAACCAGTCTAGGCTCTGATACCACTAATGGGTTTTAGTCCTAAGAACATCCTATGTGCTCAAACAAACCCTAATGCTTGGATCTAGGTTTCTCTATTATACATGCAAGTTATCCAAGACTATAAACCCTAATTCTAACATACAAGTAATCATATTAACATAAGAATAGGTTTATAATATTACCTTGATTGTTATGTAGCAATAACAATCCCAAATCTCCTTGTATTGACTTTGGAAGGCTTAGAGTCACAAGTGTCACTCCTCTAATGGTTCACAAACACCATAAGCAAGAGGATGAAGAGGAGAGAGGTTAGAGGCTGCCCAAAAACGTGTGAAACCCTAGAACATGTCTTAGCCACGTTTTTGGTCATAAGGGATCTCTTTATATAGGAGGCAATTAGGGTTATCTAACAAGGAAACCCTAATTTGGATGCTTAAGCCCTAAGCAACCCATGGAGCCCTTTCCTTAAGGCCTTGGACGATTTCATATGGGCTTCCCCCATAGAATTCGTCCACCTTATAATAAAAGGCAATCCATGGCCCAAATTGCAATTATCTTATAATTACAATTCCAGTCCCTTAAGTTTAATTAATCTCTTTTAGTCACAAAACTAATTACCAATTAATTATTGACTAATATTAATTAAACAATATGATTTCTCCTTTAATATATTATTCTCATAATATATTAATAAATCATATTTAATCCTTTCTCTCCATAATTCATCCTATCAAGTTGCTTTGGTGAAGGAAACCCAAAAGGACCATGCACCATCGGGTCAAGTACATACCAAAATAGTTATGGACTTAGACACTAATCCAACAATTACACCTTTCGCCTTGAACTCGTGACTCGCTCCACAAACCAAAAGAGTCTCCACTTTCCCCATAGTCTCCCAGAATACAGCCCCTACACGAATACACTCACGATTCCCTAACGCGAGTTCCCACCAAAAGCCCACTCAAAAATGTCACTCACGATTTCTCGAAGACCCTTCTATACAACTGATGAGAATGCAATAATGAATCTACCCCAGTTCCAGACTGGAGACACTACCAGAAAATGCAGAAAATGATCCTTAAACACACCGATCGCGAACCTTACTCAAAACCAAATCATATGGCGCACCAAACCCTAATACACTCGACCCTTGGCATGCCATTACCAACTATTGGCTTGATGACCAAAGATGTTCAGACCCAAAAATTCTCGCGATACCAAAAACTCTTATCGGCTCAGGTGTACCCCTACTTAGGAAACCACTCAAGACTGTCATAAAGGACTTTATGACTTGCAACCTCCCGACCAATCCCCGACTTGGAATCAAAAATCTTGACAACGGCTTACGAACCAACGAAAGTAATATCCTTACTTCCTATAAATACTTTCTGATACTCCCCACAACCTTCACTGCTCCCATTATCTAACCAATTGATTGAGAAATTTTCCCAAATTCCCTTTTACGCCAATCCTGAAAGTACCACCTTGATCGATACTGAACCGATTCCACCAATATGCATCTTGCTCCCGAATGCTACCAAAAACCTGAGCCTGCTGAAAACCAAGATTTCATACTCCCAAAGTGGGTAATCATACCCGAGTCCACGGGGACATAAAGCATGTTGAACTTGATGATAGGCTGACACATCCCTTGGACTTTACCCACTATTACTCGAATCCCTTGGATAACCCTTGCTGAATGATAGCTCAACGACCCAAAGGTCAAGGACGCCTGACACGTACTCCAGAGTGTCAGCACTCACTCAGAACTGAACATATCCACTTCTGGAAACGATTTACCGATCATCATCTGCCCGGAACTAGTCTGGAAACAATAATACAACATGAACTGAAAAATCCCTCAACAACTGATACTCACTCGAGAATCCCGGTTTTCCCCTACTTAGGGTTCTAAATACCACCCACTGGTTTGAAACCCACTCATAACTCAACCAACTTAACCAGGCACGATCATTTCTGACCATGGAATGAATAGCATACGCAAAATGATCCTCCCGGAGCGAATCAATCGAATCCCAAGAGAAACCTGAATTTCAGCTGAAGACCTCCGAAATCCCCACTTATAACCGCTTACAAGCATAGACAATTACTAATCTACGAACCAGCATACCTTCCTTGCTAGAAATCTGAGCGCCAATTCGGCTCCTGGCCTTATCATTTCACGAGAATATGGGCCTGTGCTTTCATCACAAGATACTCATGCCACATCGATCCACCTGCACACACCTTCGCTGACGTACTGTCACCAATCACTACGACCAACAGGAAACAGACCCCGAGCTGAAAATACAACCTGACCTTGGAGGTCATAAGCCTACTCACTCCTTAGAACACGGACAAATGGAAGAGCATAACCCTTGCCCTAGAAAACGACGTTCCAATCCATCAATCAACCATTCTATGGCCAACTACAAAATTCAAGTTGGTCATAATCATCACTCCCTTCCTGATCCCTGCGACTCGTATTCCCGGATTCGAGCAAAACCCCTGAGGCCTCAAACCAAAACTCACTAGGTCTGCACCAACAACTCGAATCCATAACGCCACTGGGCTTGCAATAGATACCAAGCCCATCCCCATGACTGAGCAGCCACAAACAAAAGATTGACAGGAACAGAACCACTGTCGTGAACCATGATATCCAACCATGCTACCTTCCCTGACCAGCCATTAGAATCCCCTAACAATAAATTCTCCTGACACTTCTAATGACCTAACAACTCATGAAGCTCTGTAACACATAGACCATATGAAACAGGCAACTAACCCGAAATGTACTGCTTATCCATACTCAACAATATTCCAAGACAAAATAAATACTGATCGCAGATGATTTGATCATAATATTATTACAGAGAGGGGTTTTCCAATTACATACCAAAGACTTCTTGCGGCTCGACTTTGACCACTTGAGGAACGATGACGGTTGGAATTCGAATTCCTTCCATCCTCCACGTAGGACATCTGCACCTGAAATGACCTGGTTGGTGACAGTGAAAGCATATTTGATCCTTGCAATCTTGTTGCATATGCCCTCTCTCCCCGCACTTGTACCACCTGAATTTGTGACAAGCAAATCTGTGGGCTCCCCCACACTTGCCACACACCTTCTGACCCTCCTGACTTCTAATACCGAGTTCAGTAATCTCCAACCCTTCGTCCTCTATTGAAAAATCCCTCCTCCTCTTACCTAGTTGTGACCTCATTACCGGTACTCCCCTAGTAGTCATCACGGTAGCAACATCTCTCACAGATTCCAACGTTGTAACTTGCTCCTCGATCTTGGCGATCATCCTGGTGGGGACCCGGTCCACAATACCAAGTTCAGTAATCTCCAACCCTTCGTCCTCTATTGAAAAATCCCTCCTCCTCTTACCTAGTTGTGACCTCACCACCGGTACTCCCCTAGTAGTCATCACGGTAGCAACATCTCTCACAGATTCCAACGTTGTAACTTGCTCCTCGATCTTGGCGATCATCCTGGTGGGGACCCGGTCCACAATACCGAAAAATTATTCTCGTAAAATCTGAGAAACCTCCATGGAAATCATCTCTGGTATCTGATCGACGGATGATACCGACCTATCATGGCCACTCGCTCTCGATCCTGATCCGGATCCCGCCTCAAATCGATTTTCCATCACCATACTAGGGACGTCAAAAACCCCCGCGGGCCCTCGATACCGTACGGGAATAATTTTTAAAAAAAAATTGGGGGCAGGGGCGGGAGCGGGGGTGAGATTAACTCCCGTTTATATTCAGGACCGGGGTCGGGAGTGAGTGTTTCTGTCCCGTACTCCCGCGGGGCCCCGTTTATACATATATATATATATATATATATATATATATATATATATATATATATATATATATATAATGGAAAATAGAAATGGGAAATTAGGGCTTATCCGCTTTAGCTTTCTTCCGTCAATACTCTTTCCGTTTTCACTCTTTGGTTCACAAATCACAATACGAACGACGACTTTGAACTTTCTAGCTTCAAGGAATTTAGCTTCCTTCACGTTCCCGTACTCCGCCTACGACTTCGAGGACTTCAGCTTCTTTTCGTCACTGTCGCCGGCACCTTTCTGCATTTGACGGTAATGTACCACTTAGCTCACGATTTATGTTTCTCACTGATTTCTCAAACATAAGTCATAAGTGTGAATCATTATCAGAACTCGATTTATATTAGGCAATTTGATTGCAATTAAGGTGTATTCAGTGAAAAGCATGGATGATTGATGAAGTATTGTGAACGGAAATTTTATTAAGCCTATGTGACCTGTAAAATAATCAACACTTGAAGGGTCTGTTACTTCATTTGGTAGGGAGTCTATAACTCTTTTCATACCTTTACATGTTCTATAATCTTTAGCTCCACACATATGACACTGTGATGCGGGATTTGGGAACCCCATGAAGGGTCTGTTACTTCATTTGGTACAGTGATTTCCTTCACAGATGCTTTCTCCTGTTACATAGATAAAATTATAAATTTTTAATTAGATTTGACTATTTGTACAAAAAGGTGTTGAATCGAATGCCTATAAGAACTCCAGAGGGCACTTGTTGTTCTACATACACTTCATTGTCCATAAAACTTGATTTCTTTTTGCTTATTGAACTTTGAAACAAACCACTGTTTGATTGAGGATGTATTGCTTATTCAATAACAGAAGTAAAATTTCCAACTTGATATCACAATGTTCATGCATTAATCGCCATAAAAAACTACAAAATCCTATATAACTTTAGTGATGTTTTATGTTTGATCAATTCTTGATTTATCAAGGGCTTACATATTTGATTTAGCAAAATAAAAAATCCAATTTTAAGCCTATAAAACGGGGGAACGGGGGTGGGACCGGGGGCTGTGTAAACGGGGGATCCGGGGATGGGACCCGGGGTGGGGGCAACAAGTGATTTCGGGAGCGGGGGCGGGGCGGGGGCAGCTATTTCCGCTCCTTTTTGGTCCCATTGATATTCCTACACCATACTAAACATATACTAGGAATATATCAAATAATCCGCATAAACGACGGGGAAATTACTCCCGACCAAACCCTAGGGGTTGTGACTTCCTTGATACGCGTATGGGTCCTATGCTTTCAGTAGTATAGGCTCGTACTACCTTCCACACCTACCCATATTTGTCTCAAGTATCACCACAATACCCACTCCTAGAGGAATGCTAAACATCTCATAACTGGCCTCCCAGCCTCTCATTACCCACCCGTCCACTAACTGCCACACGACCCTCCATTGGTGCCATTTAACTATTGCATGAATACCATCACATACCGCACGACTTAAAAAATCTTAGACTAAAAGATTTAATCCCACAACTGTTGGACTCAGACAAGAGCTGCACAACAGGACCAAATCCCTTACCCTAAGACTATTTAACCCATGTAGCATGTGACTTGGAGCATTCATCCAATAGTCAATTCACACACGAAAGAGTCATACAACAATTAATGAGGTACTCTACATAAGATAAGGTATCAAAGATCAGACAATTCTATCATATGGTTCCTGAGGATCCCTATCTTATCACTAGCATGCTGTTCTAACATATCACATAATCAAATAACTGCATGGTATTTTGGGGTCTACTTACTGGCTCCAGCTGATCGTACACTTCACATCCTCTTTTACTTATTTTGAAAACCATTTAAAATCATTTTGAAAATCTTTCTTTGATTTGAGACTGGATTCATGTGAGTGTTCCTCCAATTCACTCAAACCAAGGCTCTGATACCAACTTGTAATATCCATAAAATTCGAGCCAATTTAATACTTTTTAAATCATCTAAAACCATTCAGTCAGTACAAATTGTTTTCAAAATAGTTTAAACATCAGAGTTCCTAGAAATCATAATCATCAATCGAGGAAGTGTACGGTCATGCCTTCACCTTTCTGCGGCCATCTGCTGAACCTGAAACAATAAACTGAAACTGCAAGCCCGAAAGCTTAGTGAGTTACCCCCAAAATACCAACACCATACAGATATAACCATATCATATAAACATGTAACCAACAAAACAACCATGCATAATGAGCCTTCAGCCTGACTGGACCTCTTTGCAGGCCTTCAGCCTATTTGGATCGCTCTTCGAGCCTTCGACACGTCTGGACCGCCTCGCAGGGCCTACAACCTATCC
Source organism: Lactuca serriola (assembly GCF_051521515.1). Classification (NCBI taxonomy): domain Eukaryota; kingdom Viridiplantae; phylum Streptophyta; class Magnoliopsida; order Asterales; family Asteraceae; genus Lactuca; species Lactuca serriola. The sequence continues at coordinate 54,380,099 of NC_136413.1, forward strand.
GGACCGCTCGTTTGACCTTCAGCCTAACAGAAACCCTTTGCAGGGTCTTCAGTTTGTCCGGACTGCCCTGGGAATGTTGGCCTTCAGCACAAAGCAGGACCACCTCAACCCAACCCCCAATCAACAAACATGTGCACATACATATCATATGCTAGCATATATAACAGTCAAGACGATCTAACAGATCACTAATCATAGCAACATCCTATTACCAGGGTACCGACCTAACCAGGTCATTAAGCATATCACCATCCTAACTACCAGGATGTAAACCAATACACATATCATACAATAAACCCAGATACAAATCCGACAAGGGCCGGAATTGATGCCTTAGACCCTTTAGATATAGTAAGGATAACTCACCTCACAACTGACGCGCTAAAGAGATAAGCTCAACTCTCGGATCACCGTCACAAACTCCACCACCTATATTCGTCATAGAACCATATCCATAAATTTCCAATTTCCCAAACTGCCCCTAGAAGTTAACTAGTCAACCCATGGTCAAAGTCAAAGTCAAAGTCAACGATCAAGGTCAACAGTCCATGCCGACCTCAACTTGTCGAGTACAACTAGCTACTCCTCGAGTTCCTTGCATAACTCATTAACTCGCTGAGTCACTTGAGTGACTCGTCTAGTTCCTAATGTTTGCGGTCGTAAACTCCTTGGCCAACTCGTCGAGTTTCCCTACAACTTGCCGAGTTCATGCATGTCCAAAGGTCGGGAAAACCCTATTTGGCTCGCCAAGCCCACAACAATCTTCATCGGACTCACCGACTTGACCATGCAACTCGCCGAGTCCCTTCAGTCCTTCATCCAATCAGATCATTTTTAAGCCATTATAAGGTTCCATATTGTAGATCCAATTCCCCAAGGCATGTTTATCACGTAAAGTTGCAAACTTTACGTGAATGCAAGGCTCTAAAGACTCTAAATGGCAGATCCAAGCTTGAAATGGAGTCTTACACCTAAGGAGAGTCTCATACTTGCAAAATCTGGAAGCTTTATGGACTTAGAGACCAAAAAGAGCTCATATCTGAAGTTGCAACTTCAGATCTTAGCTCATACACAAGAAAAGCTTCCTAATATGCTAGAAAATCCCTAAATTTCACCCAAATGAGATCTAGAAGGAAATGAGGTTAGGATAACGACTTGATACCTTCCAAGGGATGCATACTGAGGTAGATATCAGATCTCCACACATTCTTTGCTCCTAGCCACTTGCTCTCCAAGTTCTTCTCACCAAAAATCCTCTTCCAAAGCTTAAAATACACAAATGGAGCACTCTCACGCATATTAGGGTTTATGGACTATCAAGAGGCTGTAAGTGAGGTTGAGGAGGCCAATGATCCTTTAAATAAGGTACAAAACCCTAGAAATTAGGGTTTCATCCCCTCTTCACCCTGAAGATTTGGAGACACTACCTGTATGGTACCAAGTGTACTATCTTCACTGACCACAAGAGTCTTCAGCACATCTTGAATCAAAAGGAGCTAAACATGAGGCAACGAAGATGGGTCGAACTCCTAAACGACTATGAGTGCGAAATCAAGTACCATCCAGACAAGGCTAACGTTGTAGCCGATGCCTTGAGTTGGAAAGAATACTCAATTCGTCGTGTGAAAACTCTATCGATAACCATCCAATCCCACCTAACCTCGCAAATCAGAACAACCCAGTTAGATGCCTTAAAGGCGGAAAACAAAACAAGTGAAGCGCTGCGTGGAATGGAGAAGAACTTGGAGGTGAAGGAAGATGGAGCATACTACTTCATGAACCACATATGGGTCCCTACACTTGGGGGATTCAGAGAGGTAGTCATGAATGAAGTTCAAAAGACGCGATACTCCATCCATCCGGATTCAGACAAAATGTACTTGGATGTTAAGCATTATTATTGGTGGCCAAATATGAAGGCAGAGATTGCCACTTACGTGAGCAAGTGCCTCACTTGTGCTAAAGTAAAGGTGGAATATCAGAAGCCCTCTGGATTACTACAACAGCCAGTAATTCCCGAGTGGAAATGGGAAAAGATCACCATGGATTTTGTGACCAAACTACCCAAGTCGACGGACTGTTTGGACACGATTTGGGTAATAGTTGATAGACTAACGAAATCCGCCCATTTCCTACCAATAAAAGAATCATACAAGATGGAGCGCCTGACAAGAATCTACATCAAGGAAATCGTGAGACTCCACGGAGTACCGGTATCTATCATCTCAGATAGAGATAGTAGATTTACTTCACGATTTTGGCAATCGCTTCAGAAAGCTATGGGAACACAACTCGATATGAGCACTGCCTACCACCCACAAACGGATGGTTAAAGCGAGCGAACCATTCAAACACTAGAAGATATGCTCCGAGCGTGTGTAATAGAATTTGGAAGATCATGGGATACCCACTTGCCTTTGATCGAGTTCTCGTATAACAACAATTATCACTCGAGTATCAAAGTTGCTCCTTTCGAAGCATTATACGGGCGTAAATGTAGATCACCGTTGTGTTGGGCTGACGTAGGAGACACCCAACTAGCGAGAGGGCAAATTCCAAACAACGCCTTAATGGGACCGGAAATCATACGCGGGACGACCGAGAAGATAATTCAGATCAGAGCATGACTGCAATCGTCACGAGACAGACAAAAGAGCTACGCCGATAAACGACGAAAGCCCTTGGAATTCGAAGTCGGAGATAGGGTGTTACTAAAAGTCTCTCCTTGGAAAGGAGTGATTCATTTTGGGAAGCGGGGCAAACTGAACCCTCGATACATTGGAACCTTCGAGATTCTTGCCTGAATTGATCCAGTGGCTTATAGATTGCAACTACTCGCCGAGCTCAGCAGTGTACACCCTGTGTTCTACGTCTCCAACTTGAAGAAGTGCTTATCCGACGAGACCCTCCTCATTCCATTAGAGGAAATCGAAATCAATGAGAACCTTCTGTTCATCGAGGAGCCGGTTAAAATCATGAACCGAGAGGTAAAGCGTACCAAGCAGAGCCACATTCCAATTGTGAAAGTTCGGTGGAACGCGAGACGCAAACCAGAATTCACATGGGAACGCGGAGATCAAATGAAGCAGAAGTACCCCCATCTATTCTCGCATTCTCAAATCTAGCTTTCAAAAGAATTTCGGGACGAAATTCCCTTTAATGGGGGGATGATGTCACAACTAGAAATTTTGGTGCCTTGTAACTGCAACACTTATAACAACTATGAATCAATAACATGAAAGCATGCATGATGCTTATTCTATAACAACAAAACTTCATCAAATACTTCATTCTATCCCTACAAATGGTCAACAAAGAATTGGAAACCTTTGAAATCCCAATTTGAGTTCACTTTGGACTAGGATTTCCTTATTGGGCCTAATGGACTAATAAACTTCCAAATTATCCATCTTGAATCTAGAACTCTCTAATGGGCCCTAAATGGACCCATATACATGAAACATAATATTTTGGGCCTTAATGGGTCACAACCAAATTAATTTAGCCCTATTAGGTCATAAAAATTACACTTTGATTTATTTGGGCCCAAACATCATCCAAAGTGAGTCATAATATGGGCTAAGCACTCAAGACCCAATTCTTTCTCTTTTCCCTCTCCATTCTCGACCCAAGCTTACAAAGAAGGAAGAGTTGACCTTGTATGTGCCAACTCATTTTTATTTAATGGCCTTCCATGCACACTCTCATATTTCCATGCAACCATCCTTTCACTCATCTCTCTTCTTCTCTCTTTCTTCTTTTCGGCCGAGAGTCTCCCAAGCACACACACACACACACTTCACTCAAACTCTCTCAAAGAAACTCTCTCTATTCCTTTCTAAATTTTCGAGATCTAGGAAGCTTTCAAAGAGATTATTCCACAAAACCCATCATCTAAGGTAAGTTCATACTTGGTTCTATGACCTAGAATCTTTGTTTTATCAAAAACCTCTTTCTAATCCATACAAAATCATGATCACCCTCTTAGAAATCATCTAAGTTCGAGATCTTCCAAGGAAGGTTGCTAAAGCCGAGAAATAGCATCAAACTTCTTCTATTCTTCTTCAAAACAAAAACTACAACTCAAGGTGAGCTTCATACCCCTCTTTTTTCGGTTTTCATATGTTTTATGGGGGAGAATACAAGAAAATGTGTAGATCTATGTGTATGTGTATGCTATGTGTGATTTTATGCATGTATGTGTGTGATTTTATGTGTTTTTGTGATAAATATGTAACCAAAAGGGGTGTTAACTCGAGATCTATGACATGAGAAAGGAAACAAACATAATATAAGTTATTTTACACTAAACAAGTAAAGAAAAATAGCTTATAAGGTTATGAGGAACATAATCTAACATAAAACCCATTTTAGGGCTTAAATTGTCAAAAATTACAAAACTTGGGTAGAAACTGTCAAGTCACGGTTTATTGAGGGTCAAAGAAGTCAAAACAGTTTCTATAAACATTTTTCTGAATATTGGAATTTTCAAAGGACTTGAAATGCAAAAATTTAGCTTAATGGGCTAAATTTGGGCTTTTCGGCCCAATAAGCCCATAATTGCAAAAAATTGAAGTTTTAAGGGGCTGATTTGTAACATTCTGCAAAACAGGGGATAAGAAGTGAAATAAAACTATTTCAAAGGTCAAAAATGCTTTTCAGTTCCAAAAAGGATCAAAAATGTAAACTTTTTATATTTTGGGCCAAAACTGTAAAAGTTTCGAAATTTAGGGTTCTAACCGAGAAACTCCATTCTGGAAGGGCTAAAGCTGTTTACAAAATAAATTTTGGGTTAAAAATGTCTTTTCAACAAGTTTATGATACAAAAGTGTCAAGAAAATGTTTTAAGGACTAAAAATGAAATTCTTTTATATAAAGGACTAAAAGTGTTATTTTTATAAAAGAAAGGTAGTGAAAAGGTCAAAAATCATTCTTTTAAACAAATAAATTCATTAAGACAAAATACAAGATACCCGACTAGCGACAAAATGGAAAACAAATACACCTTCAATACCAAATATCGTTATAAACAAATTGATTCAGTCTCGAATCAATACAAAACAACAATCGCTAAATCAAAACTCTCCAATAGATATGTGATGACTAAAAGGAATAAACCTACAAACTTTGGGCTTATGAGTTTCAAATCATGCTTGTTGGGCCTTGCAAGCCAGTCAACAAGATATGTGGGCCCAAAGGGATAACGCTTATATGTTATTGGGCCTTCAATGACCCAATATTTTATAAAAGGACTTTCAATAGCTTTTATGTGCTAGCGGGCCAAAGTGTCTCGTTAGAAAAGATAGTAAGGTCACAATAATCAAATGCGAGTTGGACCATCGTGTCTTTTGTATCCGCGATAGCCTAAGGTACTTACGATAGTAGTGGGACATAATGCCCCCTTCTCTTCGTTCGCTAAGGCTTACGACAAATCAGAGTAGAAAAAATTAGGACGATATACCATGTGAATTAATCAATATTCATTCGTTAAGACAATACAAAAATCAATAATCACGAATACATTTCAACATCGAGAAACATCGGGTTTTCCGGGGAATTCAATACTACTCACTTGAAATCTTATAACTATAATACAAAATACCCTTCATATATATATATATATATATATATATATATATATATATATATATATATATATATATATATATATATGTTTTTGAAATCATTCATGCATCAATTTATGGATCTTCACACTTTGATAAACAAAAGTCTTTTCAGAAAAAATCGGATTTTCTGGGTTTTACAACTATACAAATCATTTTATCACAACATTGCTTATGAACTCACCAACATTTCATATGTTGACGTTTTTTCCAAAATAACTTGTATTCTCAGGTAACAGGTAAGCGGAAGAGTAATATGAAGTAATGTTGGATGTTATGTTGTTAAAAGCACTCAAACTTTTTATGTTGTGAATGTGTAATGTTAAAACAATGTACTTGATGTGAACAATTCCAGTTGTAATATATTGATGCATGGTGACGTTTATGTTATGATTCATGTATATTCATTGTGATGATATTCAATTAAAGTCACGCGAGCCCTCTAACGTTTCCGCCGTCTGGTTCGGGGGTGTGACAACATCGGTCGACATTGTGATGAGAACACAAAAACTTGCCTTTTTGGAAGGCCCATGGTTGAATTTGGTTTACATACCCTCAAGATACATAGAGCAGAATGTCAAAGCTTCGTCTGCAACATAACCCTCTGCTGTTGAACCTTCTGGATTGGCTTTGTTTCAAACTTAATTTTTAAGTTTTTTCATGTATCTTTTAAAGGGATACATCCATCTCATGTGTACATGCTTTCCAAGAATGGCTTCATCAGGTACATGAAGAATTAGATGAATAGTGATGTCGGAAAATGTTGGAGGATATATCAGCTTAAGATTGCATAAAATCTTTACCACTTCTGTTTTGGCATTTCTCATGTCGTTAACATCTAATGACCGTGCACAATTTTTTTAAAAGAATGTACACAAGTCAATGATTGTTGTTGAAACATTTTCTGGGAGAAATGCTTGAACCTCTATAGGCAACAATCGTTGCATGAGGATGTGATGATCGTGAGACTTTAGCCTAACCAAATTTGATGCAGTATCATTCACCTTCTTAAGGTTCGATCCAAAACCATCAGGTAGCCTCACTCCTTTAATGAAATGACAGAAACATTGTCGATCAATTGGTTTGAAAGAGCAATCAGCATGTGGTAGTATTATTGTCTTCTTGTTGTTGTCTTCATTCTTCTTGTTCACTTTCTTCCTCTTGTTGACTTTCTCTTTTGGCCATTGATCTGGCCGAATGCCCATATTTTTCAAGTCTTCTCTTGCTTCTTTTTTGTCTTTGGTTTTTTCATTCATCAGTGCAATATTTAAAACACTCTCTACCACATTTTTCTCTACATGCATAAAATATTTATTGTGTTTTAGCTCGAGGGAAGACCAATACTCAAGCTCAAAAAAGATACTACGTTTCATCTAATTCAACTCTCTTTTTCTTGTTTCATCATTATGCCTTCTTGTTGCACCCCCGTGCTCAGGATGTTTCCCTGGAATACGATTAGGGAGATGAGCTAGTTGCTTTAATATAGCTATATTACTGAATCGTATTGGATGTGCTCTTCTCTCGGGCTGACCATTAAACAATAAACTTTACCTCCACATATGGTTCATACGCAAGAATCGTCTATGACCAACATAAGACATCTTGTTGGTCACATGAATGGAAGATGTGTCTACGTTACAAGTAGGGAATGCCAAATAACCTTGACCATTCCATCCAGACAAACTGTCACGTGCTGGAAAATCATTGATAATCCATAACAACATCGCACACATGTTAAATACGGTGTTGGTTGATGCATCTCTCATTTGGACTCCTTTGGCCCGCAACATTTTCAACTCTTCCACCAAAGGCCTAAAGAAAACATCAATGTCCTTTGAGGGTGATTTAGGGCCAGGAATCAGCAAAGTTAGCATGAAAGAAGACTTTGTCATACATATCCATGGTGGTGTATTGTATGTAGTCAATATAATCGGCCAAGTACTATAAGTACTATTAAAGTTGCTGAATGGATTGAAGCCATCAACAGCCAAACCTAGACGAACATTTCTAGGTTCTTTAGCAAACTCTAGATTTCTCTTATCAAAATCTTGCCATGAATTCCCATCAACCAGATGATACATCATACCATCTATTGAGTTTCGATTATTATGCCAACTCATATCTTTAGCTGTGAATCTGGAGCTATACATTCGTCGAAGTCTTGGAGTCAAAGGAAAGTAACGCAACACTTTTTGTGGTACTTTCTTCCCCTTTGTAGTTGCGTCCACCCATCTACTCTCCTTACAAATCGGGCAATTTTGCATGGAACCATTCTCCTTCCAAAATAAAGCACAATCATTTTTTTCAAGCGCGAATCTGATTGATATCCTAACCCTATCTTTCTCGACTTCTTTTTAGCTTCATAGTGTGAGGCTGAAATCTTGCTCTTCGGGAAAGCAGCTCTTAGTAACTCTACAAGTTGGTCAAACGAACTATTAGTCCATCTATTGATCACATTAATATGCAACAACTTTTCCAAAAAGTTTAAGGCAGACATATCACTACATTAAAAGTATAACTTGGTATTGAGCTCCTCAAACAAATCATCAAATTCCGGGTCTATACCTCGTCCCTCCTTGTCTATATTTTCTTCATTTGTATTTTGTTCTGCCATAACATCTTGTGGGCGTGTTTACTGGAGTGTTTATTCTTGGAGTCGAAATGTAGCCTAAATCTGAAGAACCAACATGTTTCTCACCGTGATGAATCCACGTAGTATATTTTTCTAGAAACCCAATGTCATGTAAGTGGGCATAAACCGTAGGCAAAACATGTCAATACGAATTCACACACGTTTTGCACGGGCAACACACTTTGCCTTTAGAGTTGGTATGTTTCTCAGCAATCTTGATAAAGTTTTTAAGACCTTCCAAGTATTTTGAAGACATTCGGTTCTCTCCAATCCAACTCTTATTGATCGTCATTGCTGTTTCATTATTCAAAATTATAATGTATACATAGTTATCGAAAGTTAGATTGTATTTGGGCTATATAAATAAATATATACCCGAGAATGGATAGAGTATTCACAAGTATATAAAGAAATGTATACTCGAGAAGTAAAAATCGGATGTAATGGATAGAGTATTCACAATGGTAGACTTCTAAACCCATTTTTTGAATACCTTATCTCATATGTGAATGTGTATTGCATGACTGTTTGTTTGAAAAAAATTCAACAGCATTTCCCCTTGGCTCCCAGGTATATAAAAGAATATATACCCTGAAGAGCAAAGAGAAAATGGCAACTAAATTTTTCTTAAACAAACAATCACACAATACACATTCACATCCTAAATGAGACAAAATATTCAAAAAGCATTCCCAACACGGGGACAACCCGAAATTAATTTCTAAATCAATTTCAAGCGTGTATTTCTAGGCTCATGATGATTATGAAGAAGATACTTAAACTAAAAATCAATGATTCAACGTGTTTTAATAAGAAAATCATATTAAACGGTACATTATTTAAACCATAATTTTAAAAGTACGATGTTATGATAGAAAATAAACAAAAGTATAATGTTATAATTAACAAAAGTATCATAATTTTGTTAACTATAACATCATACTTTTGTTTGTTTTCTATTATAACATCGTACTTTTAATATTATATTACATAATATTATCGTTTAAAAAATATATACCGTTTAATTTGATTTTATAATTATTTTAATTTGATTTTATAGTTAATTTAATTTTATTTTAACATTAACTTAATTTGATTTTATAATTAATTTAATATTTTCTTTTTTGTTATTATTATTTTTAATTAATTTAATTTGTTTTTATAATTAATTTAATTTGATTTTATAGCTAATTTAATTTGATTTTATAATTAATTTAATTTAGTTTTATGATTAATTTAATTTGATTTTAAAATTAACTTAATTTGATTTTATAATTAATTTAATATTTTTCTATTTGTTATTAGTTTTTTAATTAATTTAATTTGATTTTATAATTAATTTTATTTTAGTTAATATTAATATTAATTTAATTTTATAATTAATTTAATTTGATTTTATAATTAATTTAATTTGATTTTATAATTAATTTAACTTGATTTTATAACTAATTTAATTTAATTTTAAAATTAACTTAATTTGATTTTAAAAATAATTTAATATTTTCTTTTGTTATTAGTTTTTTTAAATTAATTTAATTTGTTTTTATAATTAACTTTATTTTATTTTAATATTAATACTAATTTGGTTTTATAATTAATTTAATTTGATTTTAAAAACATCTTAATTTAAAATTACTAAAAGTACGCTGCTATTAATAACGTAGTTAAGCTAAAGTCGTAATGACCAACATTAAGTCACTAATAAAAGTAAGCACTTTGAAACCATATTAACAAGAAAATAAAAACATAATAAACATCTAATACAATCATACAATCACTTCATCTTATATACACTCAAACTATTAAAGATAAATATCACATAATCATACATGTATACAATACATTAAATTCCAATTTTCATTTCATTTTAGACATCATTACCACTTTCATATTCCAATTTCATACAATTAAGCATACAATACATCCATTTTCAATTTCATACAAATATGTAAAAATCCATATACGAAATCAAATAAATCATGCCCAACAAATTTCATCATTCATTATTGTAGGCATTTTCAAAGAATTATAAACATGAAATCAAACAACATATATCAAATTCTACATTTTTATACAACAATATCCAACCCCCCCCCCCCCCCCCCCAAAAAAAAAAAAAAAAACATAATAGAAAAAAACACTTAGATGTTCTGTGTCGATGGGTGGTGTGGTTGTCGGACAGTAATGACCGGAAGTGAGAAGTTGACGTGGTGGTTGTGTTCACCGGAAAACAACCGTATCAAGAATTAAAAAAAAATAATCAAAAATCAAAAACCTTACCTGTAATGGATAATGTGTTGGCCGAACGTCGCAATAGACGTCGTTGTAGGTGGTCCAACCTCCGATGACAACCCCTATCAAGCCACAAATCAAAAACAGGAAAAAAAACCCAAAATCTCAAAATCGAACTGTAAAAGAGGGTAATCGGAGAAGAAAGATTGAACAAGCTACCTACCTATGTCGTCGGCGGTGAAGACGAGTGGTTGGAGTTCGTTTGAACGGAATATCGCTGAGAGAGAGAGAGAGAGAGAGAGAGAGAGAGAGAGAGAGAGAGAGAGAGAGAGAGAGAGAGAGAGAGAGAGAGAGAGAGAGAGAGAGAGAGAGAGAGAGAGAGAGAGAGAGAGAGAGAGTTTTGGTGAGCGCCGCAAATGAAAGGGCGTCGAAGGAAGCAAATGACTTAAAACCCTATATCGACGACATGCCGTCGGTATAGAGTTAAGTCAAACAACGCCGTTTCTCCATTTCGTAAATTAAAAAAAAATAAATAACAAATATATTTCCATACGACAAGTCGTCTGTAGTCGACATGGATATGACGCGGATCGCTATCATTCTATACCAACGATTTGTCGTCTGTATAACCAACCCAAACCGACGTTGTTTCCTTTTTCTGCAAAATGGAATATATATAAATAAAAATATATTTTGCGTAAACTATACCGATGACGTATCGTTGGCAAACGTTTTGAGGAAACCATGTAAAATTTTTCTTTCCCGCTTAAGGTATACCGACGACTTATCGTCGCTATATAGTCTTAGGTCAAAAAAATTTAGTCACTCTATACCGACAACATGTCATCGGTAGTGCCGACGACTTAAGTTGTTCGTATAGAGGTGGTCTGCATAGGACTTAATTCTTGTAGTGATGGTTTTTTGATATTTTTTTCTATTTTATTTATATTTTTATAAGTTTTTTGGGTCCGAAATATTTGACCGGAATCACAACTCCATGTCTTATAAAAATAGCAACCGTTGTTATATGATCATAGTTACACATGTTTATTAAATTATTTGTCATGTTGAATTTCAAAGTCTTCTTTAAATGAATAGAAACAATCACCACTAATGTAAATTTACGATGACAATTTACGAAAGAATAAATATTTGTAGAGGTGATCATGACAACTTAAATTAAACAGATTCATATACTATACCAAACATCAACTTACAGAACCACCCTTTCAATTCTTGATCACAAGAACACAACATAAAGAAACACAATCATAGTACGTATGTAACTATGTAAGTAGTCCACACAGTCTTCACTTACTTCCTCCTTAAAGCCACCGCAGAAACAATCACCAAAAATATGAAAATCAGTGCTGCAATGTAAGAAGCCACCACAGCTCCGCTGACTCGCTGACAGAAATCATCAAATTGTTGACAAATCGCCACCCAGTTTGCATCGGAGTTACCATTGTGTGCCAAGTAGACTATGGAAGCAGCCGCAGATGCAGCAGCAGTGATCAAAGGCACCGCTATCTGACAATTTTGACAATTTGAAAACGTTCAAAGAAAAAAAAACGAATAAAAACCAACAATTATAAAACATTTAGAGGATTTATCTTGAACCGAATAAGAAAAAAAGAAAGTTTAATTAATACCGTGTCAAAAACGAGGAGCATCAACCTGGCTCCTATGATATGTGGACGAACGATGCAGACTATAGAGAATGGCAATGAGAGAACTAAGTAGGCGCCAGCCATGGCGTTTCCAATCACAAAAAACCTGTGAATCACACAAGATGATTGTCAAGAGAGAAGAAACAAGACGTGAAATTACTGAATTACCCATGAGATAAAAAAAGATTACGTGAAAGCGGGGAGATCAGTGTAGTCGGCTTTGAACTGGAAGAATTGGGTGAAAAACGGGAGCTGTTGGTTGGTGGTGCCCATGGCGGTTGCCGCCGCTAGAGTGGTGGCAATGGCACAGATCCTTAGAATGAAGTCGAGAATGCCGAGAGCTCTTTTCCACCTTGACACTGGTGGCTGGTGGGCGGTTTTCTTGGCCGCAAAAGCTTTTTTCCACCTTGACACTGCCGCCACCGGAGGGGTTTTTTTTGATGACTTTGACTCGGTGATTGGGATTGGGATATCGCCGGTTTCTTTGGTTGAATGACTTGAATCCATAGTGAAAGTTTTTTTTGGAAATTGGGTAATGGAGTTGGGGTGTATATATGCATATAAAGATATGATGGATTGGTTAAAGAATTAATGAGTAGTTGTTACAAACTTGCTCCACTTCAATCTGATGACTAATAAGTTTGGAAATTGAAATAGTAAGTGTTTGGATGTGTTTTAAATTTGTTATTTCAAAAGTCAGCAATCAAAATAAGATAATTAGTTGTAAGAAAATGGTTAAAGTTAATGCTAGTTGTGTAACTTTGAAGTAAAAACACAATGTTTAATATATGTTATGGGTGAAATTAGTAATCTTATTCAAAGTCTTTGAAACAAGAAAAGATGTTTGGTAACTTATCCTTTGCAATTAGAAAGTTTTCATGATTATATGTAAATAGATTTATGTTACAATTTTTGGCTCACAAGATTTTTTTTTTTGGTGAATGATTTAACCATCTTCATACAAAACATATCAAGGTTAGACTTATGGAGTATGAAACTTGTACAATACAAATCAAGAAAGAACAAAAGGTATCAATTTGAGGTGTTCTCGAGCCCATTCATGGCTCCAAACAATAAAGATAAAAGTACTATATTAAAAACATAAAACCCACTTTTCTAGCAATTTTATTATAATCATTTGATTAACAATGGTCCAAATCAAATGGAATCAAGTACTACATTGCCCATCATCTTGACCAAAGGAGCCGGACACTTTGTAACAATATCAAATTTCGATGAATTCGATGAGTGTCCAAACAATGACAAACTTAACATAGCAAGTTCCATAATCGACAATCTTGACGACAAAAACCCATGCCAATATTCCGGATTCAAATCGAAAAAAGCATCAAAAAAGCTTCTTGTCCCTTCCAAATCAAGTTTCAAAAGTGTCTCCATTCCAAATGTATAAAACTCCCTTGTTAATCTCCTCTCAATAGGCCACAACCCATTCCACACTCTATGATAAAGCGGTTGACCTCTAATCATCCGTGTCGAACCAAGACACTCAACAATGGACTCGGCCAGAATTGGGGCTAGAGCGAGCGTCCTGGCCACCATATATCCTGTAGACGGATGGGCTAGTCCAGCAGTTCCCCCAATCCCCATCACCGATTGGGGAATCTTTGGAAGTGGCCCACCCATTGGAATCAGACATTTTTCACTTTCGATCACTCTTTTTACTCTAATACCCATATGCCTTAACCTTGCCACCATTCTTGTTTTGACCTCTTTGTAAGATAAAACCGGCCGGCTAACCAAAGAAGTTTCTTCTAGAAAGACTAGATTCGAATCGAATGGCATCGCGTATAAAAAAGTGGGGAATCTAGAATTGCTTACGCGTAAATTAGGCTCATTTCCTAAGTGGGAATCTCTCCAATCCATGAGTAACATCTTGTCTAGATCAAATGGGTGTTCTTCAACTTCTGCTAAAATCCCATGGGCAATTTGGTAACCATGGTTTCTTGGCTTATCATATTCCACAAAAGAACTTGCAAAACCACTTGCGTCCACAATCAAACTTGCTTTCAACTCACTACCATCATCACAAACAATGGAGGATTCAAATTCTTGATGATTAACTTTCCATGCTTTCGCTTTATGGAATTTAACCCCATTTGATAAACACCCTGAAAGCAACTTCATCTTCAACGTCTTTCTGTTAATTCTACCATAAGGCCGATCGAGATACTTGGTTTTATGATCGTCGATATGAACAGAAGACATGGGCCATGTTTTATCAAAACAATCTTCAAGTCCTAAGCTTGATAGCTCATCGACCCAAGACCCGTAATTGTTAGGCCACATGGAAAGTGGGTCCGGATCAACACAACAAACCCGGATCCCATATCGAGAAACTCTTTCAGCCAAACAAAGCCCAGCTGGACCAGCTCCGATTACGATGAGGTCGAGTCGTGGTTTTTGAGATGGATCGAGCCAATTGATGTCGAATTTAATCGGGTCGGATTTGTTTTCTGGGATCAAATCAAGGAAGTTGCCGTACTTGCTGTTTTGAATTCTGTGACGGAGATGTTTGTGGGGTTTAGGGAAGAAGAGAGGGGAGGTTGTTAATGGCGAGAATGAAGAAGAAGGTTTCTGGTAAAGTGAAAGCGGATGGGATGATAATGGAGTGATGAGAGCTTCCATGGGAGATCGGAGATGACTGTGAATGGGTTAATTCTTGTTGCGGAAAGAGAGAGATGGGTTGGAATGTTTATAAAGAAATTAAACATGGATCTTGTTGAATACTAAAAAAATATGCTCTTTTAACCTTATTCTATGTTGGGTTTATTAAATTCAGGAAAAGATAGGATTGTTCCTTGTCATAAGAATCGAAAATAGTTATATATACAACAGAAACCAACACTAACAACAAGAGCACTCATGTTTCCGTAGATAAAAAGAGCATTCCTCAAATATATGAAAAACAACAATCTAAAATAGCATTCATATATAGTATAAAAATGGAAATGTTTTAAATAAAAGAGAATTCTTAAAAAAATTGAAAAAATTAACGATTAAGTTTTAATATATATTTTTTTTAAATTGGAAATTCCAAGAAACCAACAATTATCTTCAATTTTTATATATATATATATATATATATATATATATATATATATATATATATATATAGAGAGAGAGAGAGAGAGAGAGAGAGAGAGAGAGAGAGAGAGAGAGTCAAGATCAAATAAGAAGGAAATTTTTGATAGGAAGGTAAGAAGTTTTTTTTTCTAAATATTTTTTTCGTGAACAAACAAAATGAATCATTAGATGATTCACAAGAAAAAATTCTCAAAAAAACATCTCGATGATTCATTTATACAATGATTTTATTGTTATTCACTAAAATTATCACAAAAGTAAATTTTTCTTAATTTACTTAAAAATGAATCATAAAGATGTTTTTTTGGGAATTTTTTTTTTGTGAATCATCTTACAAATGAATCATCTAGTGATTCATTTCTTTTGTTCGTAAAAAAAATATATAGAAAAAAAACTTCTTACTTTCCTACCAAAAAAAATTTCTTACCGGATATATATATATATATATATATATATATATATATATATATATATATATATATATATATTAACAGATCATCTCCGATTTATAACCTTTAAAAAAGGACCATATTCTTTCCGAGAAAAGAAGGATAAATGGCTCGAACTCGTGACCTCTATCTCTCTAAACACACCTTTTACCATATCAAGGTTGTGAGTTCGGGCCCTCCATCATTCTTTTATTTGAAAAGTATGTTTTTTTTTAAAGATACAAAATTGGTCCTACATGACATGCTATATTAGCTGCCACGTCATGGCACATCAACATCTCTTCCAGCTTGGCACGCCACATGAGCAGATGACCTGTTGAACAGATAAAAAATAACTAAATTAAATTGATATACTATCCAGATTCCCATACGTTGCACATGTTAATATTATATAGTTATAATTTTGAAAATTATATGTTGAAAATGATTTTGTTATTTGATATTAATTATGAAATAATATTTCTTATACTAAGTTGACATGCAATTGTAAATATTTTTAAAAATAATGCTACTTTTAACTATTGTTATAATTAATCAATTTAAAAATTATTTATTTGACCTCTTTTAGTTTCGATCATGATGATGATAATACTAACTCTGTCCCATATTGATAGTCCACTTTTGATTTTTAAAGTACTTTTTCTTCAACTTTGATCTTAAATATTTTTGTTTTTGATGGACAATTTTTGATGCAAAATATATGAATGGATTGTATTTTAAATGTTTTTTCATTGTTAAAAGTTTTATCAAATAATATATAACATAAATAAAACTATTTAAGGTCAAAATTGAAGAAAAAAGACTTCAAAAATCAAAAGTGAACTATCAATTTAGGACGGAGGAAGTATAAAATATTAACCATTGTTTTTAAGGTAATGTAATTTAATTTAGAACTTTATGTTGTTTTATATTATTATTATTGTTAATTACTTTCAAAAACCACTTATTACTACGATTAAAGAGTTACAAAATACTTTTAAAACCATTTATTCTTTGCATTTTCTTTTTATTATATTGAAATAATATGCATCGTCATATTATCATATTCTTTCACTCATTTCACTCATATATATTTGAGTAAAATATTTATTAATAATATAATTATATTCTTCTAATTATATCAACCAAATGCCCAACGAACCTAATCAAACAATAATCATATTGAAAACTAAGGTTGTGTATCTCCGATAATTTATTAGTTAATTAATTCTACTGGATTTTTATTTTAATATTATAACTCTTCAAATTCCAACTAAGAGTTATTCAACATTAAACAACTACAACTTAAAAGTCTTTTTTTTCACTTATAATATTTAATTGATATTTATGGTATTTAATTAAATAGGATTTAAGTTTTTAAAATGTGGTTAATTAATTAAATGAATAACATGAATATTTAATGTACAATTATATTATAATGAAACTGTTCTTACATTAAAAAATAAGTATTATGTTATTTATATAATTTTGAATTTTTTGTGGTAACTTATTTTTGTGTATATATATTTTTTCTATATATACTCTATGTATTCTAGAAAACGAGTTTTAATGAATCAATGAAAAATTATTTGACAATACATAATTGATGGATGTTTAAGGTATTTCATTATAGAAAATGTATTTATGTTTTGTTTATTAGTATAACAAATCAACTATTTTTTTTAAATAGTATATAATTTTATATAAGCATAAAATTAAAATATTACATAAAAAACTACAAACCTACTTATAAAATTAGTTAAAATATTTATAAGTGTATAATTATTTATTATTGAGTTAGATTAACATATTTATGGAGAGTTTACATCTGTTTATGAATCAAAATACGTAAGATATACAATTTGTAAATTGATATATATATATATATATATATATATATATATATATATATATATATATATATATATATATATATATTGTGTTATTTTCTTGTACACTATTCTTTAAGTTTAATATTTTGTTATTTTTTTTATATGATGTTTAACATTGTAATTAGCTTGCATCTTCTCTTATTTACATGACCATCTTATATGAATGTCTCATATGTATCTATTATTAAAAAATGCTTATAACATATCAAAACGACACAAAGTAATTATGATGATTTTATAATTAAAATTTATTGATGAATTTATTTTGCATTTTTTTACATCGAAATTCAACACCTCATAATATTGTCAAATTTTCTAATCATATACATTTGTGTTGAATATTCATCAATAATATAATTATATTAGCTACACATCCAACGATAGAAACATATAAGAAATATTTTATAAGATTTTACAAACTAAGAGAATACATATTTAATTAGTTGTAACAGATAAATTTGAAGAGTCGCGTTTTTCTTGTGCCTCTAAATATACAACTATAAATGTTTTCTTGAAATCTAAAGAAAGTAGAATGAAAAATATATGAATATAAATCGAAACCGACAAATCACCCAAATAACTTTTAGGTTTTCAAAAACTTGATTATCATATCCGCCTCTAGTTCTCCTAAATATATTTCATCATTCAAATTCTTTCCTTCATTGTGAGTAACTAAACATGAAAGAATCTTATTATATAGGAAAAATATTTCAATTAATTAAGTACTTAATTATCATAAGATTAAAATGTAGGAGTTTCAAATGAATATGGTTTAAGATAGATGATTTATCTTGAACCATACTGATTTAAATGACCTCTTTTATAAGAGTTACTAGGCGAATACCCGCGCGTTGCGCAGAAACACCTATATAGTTGATGTCTTTACAAATATATGTTTTTTTAAATATAACAATAACGTTGTTAAATTTGATACAATAATTTGTATATACTAAATTGATATAATATATTGATTATATTTGAATTATATGATAATATGTACATTTATTGTAACTTCATAATCTCAATCGTTTAAATGATTTCTACCCGCGAGTTATACATGAATAAAATTAAATATAATATATGATTTGATGTTATTTATAGTTGTTTTTATTGTTAATTAATTTTTTAAAATTTATTTGCTTAATGTTTTAATTTCTATCATTATAATTATTTAAAACATCAAACATTGTTTTTATTTTAAAGGCAACAATATAATCATTTATATAGAGTTGTTTTTAACTATTGTTATTGCAAGTTATTTTAAGCTACTTATTTGGAAACTTTTAACGATTATTAAAACACATTTAAGAAATATTTTAGTTAAATTGAGATTGCAATTTAGTTTTTGCTTTTATAACTACAATTTATCACTTTTAACTATTTACAAAATATTCCTTAGTTTTTTAAATGGAACTGAAATTTATATTTGAGTTGACATTGTAATGCACAGAAACACCTATATAGTTGAAGTCTTTACAAATTTATATTTTTTAAATATAACACTAACATTGTTTTTAAATTTGATATAATAATTTGTATATTAATTTGATATAATATATAGATTATTTTGAATTATATGATAATATATACATCTATTATAACGTCATAATCTCAATCGCTTGAATGACTTCTACCCGCGAGTTACACATCAATAAAATTAAATATTATATATGGTTTAATATTATTTGTAGTTGTTGTTATTGTTAACTAATTTTTTAAAATTTATTTGGTTAATGTTTTAATTTTTATCATTATAACTATTTAAAACATCAAACATTATTTTTTTGATTTTAAAGGTAACAATAGTTATTTTTAACTATTGTTATTATAAGTTATTTTAAGATACTTATTTGAAATTTTTTTAACGATTATAAAAATATATTTAGGAAATATTTTAGTTAAACTGATATTACAGTTTAGTTTTTGCATTTATCACTATAATTTATCACTTTTAACTATTTATAAAATATTTTTTGGTTTTTCTAGTGGAACTGAAATTTATATTTAAGTTGACACTGGAATGTTATATTTAAATTAACAAATTAAGTATTTTGTCCAAATTGTTCAAAAGTTGTAGCTTTAAACTAATAATGGTTTACATGCAACAACATTTTAAATCTAATAAATTAAGTATAATATGTTAAAATTTAAAGACATAACTTTATAAATAGAAGTAAAGATATTATTTTAAAATTGAAATTTAGTCTATTTATGATTACACTTTAGGTTTGATATTTATTTAACCTTATTAACCAACTTACAATCATTATTAGAAAGACACTACAATTTATCACTTTTAACTATTTAAAAAATAGTTTTTGGGTTGTTTAAATTAAATAAAATTTATATTTAAGTTGAGCGTATAATGTTATATTTTAATTAATAATTTAAGTATTTTATACAAATTGTTCAAAAATTATACATTTAAAATGATAATGGTTTACATCCAACAATATATTAAAACTAATAAATTAAGTATAATATGTTAAAAGTAAAAAAAAACATAATTTTATAAGTAGAAGTAAAAATATTATTTTAATATTGAAATTTAATTTATATATGATTACACTTTAGATTTGATATTTATTTAACCTAATTACCTAATTATAATTATTATTATAAAGAAATTGAAAAGTCATGGGAGTTTCAAATGAATGTGGTGAAAAGAAAAAAGAATTGGGGTTTCAAATGCATGATATTCAAGAAAAAATGATAGCTTTATAAGTATGTATGATATATATATATATATATATATATATATATATAGAGAGAGAGAGAGAGAGAAGTTCAAAATATAACCAAATAAAACTATCTAACTACATAACCATTTTATAACCTTAAGATTTTTATATCAACGATTTACATTAAGAGGGTACACAATAAGATTATACATTATTGTCTACGGAGACAAACAGATATAAGATTATAATGGCGATTTTGCATGCCACCATGTGATCACCATTTTCAACCATAGCTACCCAAATTGATTTCACTTTACAATCGAAAGGTGATTGAAATCCCAAAATCTTTCTTTTGCACCGGATCTTATTTTGTAAGCATATTGATTTGATCTCTGAGTCTATCTAATGGAAGAACATATCATCATGAGCTCTACAAGTTCAATCGATGCGAGCTTTGGCGCTTTTTACAATCATCACAGCCAAACACCACTATGTTGAGTTCTACACCACCATAACTAACCATCATGTCTTTCTTCTTTACATTTACAATGGCCTCTAATTGTCAATCCTTCATCGTAAATAATGAGATAATCATTAAGTTTCTTCGTTCGCTTCATGTACTTGACCTTGTCTTGCCATATTGGGCGTTTCCTCGTCAAAATCAAAAGATCCAGAACGTACCCAAACTTGATTTTCGAGAACCAAATGTTTTTAATTTTTCGGAGGATCATGATTTTGTTTATCAAGTTCATCACACAAACAGGTTGTTTTGAACTCGTCAACCATGGAATTGCCTATTGACTTTTGTCTTTTATGGTCAATTTTGGAGCTAGAGTGTTTCAAGTGCGATTGGAGAGGAAATATGTTATTTTGAGTTATGCTGAATGGTTAAACTATTTTGTGGTGTTCCATGGATGATAAGGACTTAAACGAAGATTTCGTTTGGTGTAGAGAGGATTTGTTGAAAACGAAGATGGGTGAAATTTGGCAAATTCAATATTTGAATTTTAGGTAACTTCATTGTTTATTCTGTTTATGCATCGTAACATTACATTATGAAACAAATATTAAAATTGGATTTTTTTTAGTTCAAATAAAAACCATACATTCATCAAAGATTGATAGGAGGTGCGAATTGCACTTGATGAAAAACCAATGGAGGAAAGCAAGAGGAGATGAAGATAACTGAGTGGTATTTGATTTATTATGAAGCTAGGATTTACAAACAAAGGCTATGTAAATATGAACTTATATTCATATATGAACATATGTTTATTTATGAACATTTTTTCATTTAGTAACATAGATTTATAGCACTGGATTTTACATACAATCTTCATCTCATTCTCCATCCAAACTTCATCTTATTCTCCATATTTTCTCATTTTCATTTGTTATTATAAATATTCACTTATAAACATATGTTCATTGGTGAAAAAAAGGTTCTTTTACACATTTATATGACATATGAAATTGAGGTTCTTATGGTGTTTCTAAAATCATTAGCTATTAGGCCCTGATGTATTTCATTCTAACTTTCCTTTGTTGTTTTGGTATAAAATAGTTTGTAATCTGTTTGGTTTTGAGGTTCATGTTCATATATTAACATATGTTCATATATATAAAAATGGATTGAAGAATTGTATAGTGGGTAGATTTTCAAAAATTATGTTGAAGCAACATTAGATAGTGGATGGATTTCATATTTGATTTTACGGATTGAATTTAGTAGTGTTGGGTATCAACAACACCAAACTATTGATTTTTAATTTTAATTTTGATTTTGCATAACCGACAGTAAATTTTTTCAGTTACAATGGTTTTGACCACCATATCCTTTTGTTCTAAATCTAATCTAATGGTCACTAAGTGGTTATGTGGTTAAGTGATGTTGTAATGCACTGTTCTAGAATATTCATTTATGGATTTCGGAGGCCAAGGCCAGAGGCGTTTTAGTCCTTTATGAAATTTAGAGGTATTATTCGAGAAGGTTTCGAGCCGGGGCGTGTTGTTAGAAGCGTAGGGCTTCTCTCCACCTTTCCGTGGATATAAAGTTCATCAGAAACGGATTTAGAATGAAGGAGTTATGACACTTTGAAGATTTGGCAATAATGGCCCTTATGGAGAAAAGTTCGCATGGAAGGCCATGCATGCATGTTTGGAACACGCGTGGGTATGCCCAGCGTAATTTGGGTTACGCCCATCGTAATGGGGCAACTTGGTCGCGGATGTTCAAGGCGTATGCGCAGCGTACGTGGAGGTACGCCCAGCGTACGCTAAAAGTCATGAAACCCTAATTTTGGGTTGAGCACTATATAAAGGACATGTTGGCTTCAACCCTAACCCCATTTCAGCCTCCCCAACCTCAGAAGAAACCCTAGAACGTCCCTACCCTCATTTTGTGAGATCTTGACCTTGGAGAACCCATTTTTGGTGGTTTAAATCTTGGAAGAGAAAAGAAGAAGGTTGGCAAGGAGGAACCTTGGAGGCTAGAGCTTGTAGATCTGGGATAAGTGCTTCATTTCGGACCTCTTCAAGGTAAAAAGTTTTGAGCTTGATGATTAATCTCTTAGATCTCCTTTAGTTCAATTTTATGGACTTTTTGGTCCCAAGATTGGGTCTTTGAGACTTAAGCACGTTTCTAAGACCAGGGTTGCCTCCCTTAGAGTCATATGAGTCCCACAAACAATAAAGTTCCAACCTTTATGGTCCTATTAAGTCCATGCATGAGATCTAGTCCCCTTTATGGAAGTAGAAGATTATTTTGGGAGTTTGAGTTGGTTTGGGCCATATAAAGTCACCAAGTCAGTGACTTTATGGCTTAAGACATGGAATAAGGTTTGGATCTGAGTTTGTAGCTTCTGAATCGAGGTATTAAGCACTTAACATAAAGTGGGATTAACAGGGTATTACGTTGAGCGTATGTGCAGGTACACCCAACATACGCGTCGTCAAGCCTGTATGCTAAGCATACATTGGTGTACGGCCGACGTAATTCTGCCAGTTGGGTTTCGAGCAATTGGGCCTCAGTGTGGGCTGTGTTTTGGACTATAGGTCCTTGGGACTTAGTGGGCCATCAGGAGTCAGTGTCTGTGGGCCAATAATGGGCTTGGGAAGCCTACCTAGTGTTGGACCTTTTTATATTATGTTTTAGGCCCTAGTTGTGGACCATTATGGGGTAGGGGTAAAATGGTCATTTTACCCTGAGAGTGACTATAATATTGCGCTAAGTGATATTATGATCTTGGTAGCTCGGGGAGCCGAAGAAGCTGCAATCGGGGAAGTTCCAGTTAGTAGCAGAGGGCTATCAGCAAAGTTCAGCAGTGCAGGTGAGTTTTCCCTTTGTGTGGATGGGTCTACGGCTACAATGCCGACCCATGTAGTTATGAGTAGGAAAACCTGGGGGTTAGCCCTAGGCACTGTATGCTAGTATGATAATCAGGACCAAGGTCCAATGATTAGTGGGCGGGTGCCCAAGGAACGGTTTCCATGATAGTTTATACTTGTTGTCTGTGTGATACATGTATGTACCTGGTAGGGAGGTGAGTGTGGGCGAGGTCCCGTATCTCACCAATAGCAGAGTGTGGACGGTGTTCCATATCTTATTAGCAGCAGAGCAGGGGCGAGGCCCAAAGTAGGAAGGGAGTGAGTGTGGGCTGGGCCCGTATCTCACTATCAGTTGGAGCGTGGGTGGGGTTCCATGACTCATCAGTAACAGGTCAGGGGCGGGGCCCAAGATAGGCGAGGCCTTAGAACAGGAATCCAGTAGTATATGTCCAGTTTATGTGTTATGATATGATTGTATGTTAGTATATGTTAGCGGGCGGGGCCTAAGAGAAACAAATCTGTACACCGAGCGGGGCTCGAAGCCAGGCGGAGCTTGTTGTAGCGGGCGAGGCTCGAAGTAGCGGGCGTGGCCCAATGCTTACAGTATGTGATTATGTATGGTATGTGGCAGGTTGGGGAACTCACTAAGCTTTGTGCTTACAGTTTTCAGTTTTGGTTTCAGGTACTTCCAGTAGCTGAGGGAAGAGCTCGGGGTGATCGCATGACACACACCATTGATTAGTCACCATGGGATGTTTTACTCTGATAATAAGAATATGTTTTGAATTAACACTTCGATTTTATGTTATGATTTATGTTATGGATTGGCGGATGTGGTTTAAGTAACGTTTTAAAAAAGAAATTTTTAGTAATGAATTTTTGGGTCATTACAGATGTTATTTGGTTAGATATTGAACCCACCCATATATATATATATATATATATATATATATATATATATATATATATATAACCGGTGTTTGGGATTACTTACTTAATGTGTGTATTAGTTTATTATGGTTTGACACCGCTAATAAGCAAATGTTAGTGTTTTTGATAAATTAAAATTAAAAATGATTATTTACTTAAATAAAAGGTTTTTGATAAGTCAGTGGGTTTTAACTTATCTAAAATAGCTCATGACTTATTTAAAACAATTTCTGATATTAACCTATTGTGTGTGTGTATATATATATATATATATATATATATATATATATATATATATATATATATATATATTCGACCATTATTTATGTTAGGGTAAAAAGTTCTCATTGGATGTGGTTTACCCTCTAGTGATGTGTAATGAATTTGACATTTCCTATAAATAGGAAGTGAGTGGCTCCCATGTTATGTAATAACCATTTTGAGAGATTTGTCTAGTGAGAGAATTATTACATAACCCATTTTGTAATAGCTTACTAGATCTAATGAGAGCTTAAAACGAGATTATTTACATTGTGTGTTCTTCACTATTGTTTTAGATTCACTTGATCATTACAATTCCGCATAAGTCATCATAATCGGGTCACTGTAATTGGTATCAGAGCGGGTATTCTTAAAGTGTGCTTGAAGTTTTCAAGAATTTGATCCATGATGACAACATGATTTGGTGAATCTCAAATTGTTGTAAGTTCTTCATCTTAAAGAATGTTTGGATTCTAGAAATCGAATTGTTCTTCATTCTTCATTCAAATTCGACTTTCTCTTTCTAGAATTCATGTGATTTTCACTTTCTCTCTCTAGAAGTCATGTGATTTTGCTTTCTCTCTCTAGAAATTAATTTGAAATCACTTTCTCTCTCTAGAGATTTCATTCATAATCATTTTCTCTCTCTAGCATATCCAAGTTTTTGTGATATTTTTTGTTAACTGATCAAAGGTGGCATGTTTGGATTATGTTTCTTGGATCGTGATAATTGAAGATGTCAAATACAAAGTCAATGAAAAGCAATTTTATGGATTATTATTGAAAGGTGGGTTTATTACATGGAATTCTATAATCTATAATCGAAATAAGAAAGATGATTTTGGAAAATTGATATTTCAACCTCTTTGTAAGATTGAAAGTTTGGTTGAAATTTCTATGAATATGTTATCTTGGTGTGGTAACCAAAAGGAAGGAAAAGAAAGAGAATTATTCAAAAAGGAATATGTTTCTCTTATTGAAGACCCAAATAATCTTCATGCTCTTGAGTTTGTTGAAGATGTTCTTGAAGAAGTTCATCATGTTCATGATGTTATTAATGTTCAAGACAAGGGAACTCAATGTAATTTTTATGAAGTTGTGAACGTTTTTTGTTTAATTGGAGTCCAAACCGATGATTGCTTAAATTCTTGTGATTTGTTTGAAGGAATGGTGCCATATAGAAAGCCTTCAATTCAAGAAGGTCAAATATATGAAACTCCAAAATATTTGATTCAAAATTACAAAGTTGAAGTTGTCAAGAATGATGTTGTTATTGAATTCAAAACTTCAAGATACAAAAAGATGAAGAAGAAAAAGATGAAAAACAAGAACATTTGGGTTTCTAAACAAAGTTCTTCAGTTGTTGTCTTGAAGCCAAATTCAATGAAGCAAATTTGGGTTCCAAAGCAACAATCATCAAATATTGCAATGATTTCGAATTCCAAACCCAAAATTGTTGAAGATTCTCAAAATCGTTATGAAGATGAAGTTAGATCTTGGAGAAATGAGAAGTTCTATGGATTGTACAATGTGCATCACGGGTGGTACAATTAGGTAATTTTGTAATTCCAACCAAGGAACCGAGATCTTCCATGATCGATTTGAGTATTGCAAATGGAAAAAGGATTATCAAGAAGATTTCTCAAATTCTCAAATGGATTCCGAAAAATTCATGTTGAGATTGATACCTTGTTTTTGAAGATTCGATGATGAACGATCCAAGTTTTCTCAAAATTCAAATTCAATCATATTTTCAATTCGTGCTTTCGCTATTTGATTTTTGATCGTTTTGACTCGTTGGATCAAATTTGTTTCAACCCGATTGCTATGATCCAATACATTTTTTTAGATCAAGTCCAAAACTCAATCAAAATTTAATCCACTGTTCATCCGATACAGTTTTGAGCCCAATCTAATTTGTTTTGATCCATTTTCTTTTGATCTAGTTCCAAACATGTGAATCGGTACCGTTTAAAGCCCAAATCTCAATCTTATTTTTGACCAATTCGATCCTGTTCATTGTCCAAGTTCGAGCATTAATCCTTGATGAAAAATCTTAAATTACAATCTGATTTGTCATTGAGTTAATATCGATTCGTCTAATATTTCATTTGTACATCTCGATTGATGCTTGACTGATTCTTACTTCTTCTCATCGAATCTTTTTTATCAATTAATATCATCAAAGTTGTTTTGATTCACAATAATGTATTGATTAATTGTTCTTGGTTTACCTGTTATCTATAATATTTTAAGCTTCATCTCATAAATTAATTTTCTATGACTGTCTCATCCATTGTTTTCATGAGTTGTTTGATCTTGAGTAGAGAATACTTCTCAATGATTTTTGTTGCTCAATTTATCAATTTTGGTATATCAAAGGGATAATTATGAGTTTAAATTTTGATAGTAGCAGTGTTAGGTTGGAATCGAAATCAAGAACTATGGAATCGAATCAAGTTGAATTTTGACTGATGTTGATTTCGATTTCAAAAGTTAGTATTGCTTTGGTTAATTTTGATTGTTGATTCAAGTTGTGCACCGCGATTTCAACTGTTGGAGTTAAAAAAAATTGGAAACAAGTTGACATCGAAAGATAATTGGAGTTAACCGAAGCTTATAAGTCGAAATCGAAATGGGTTAGACATCAAACTTGAGTTACTTGGGGTCAAAATCGATTTCGACTAGTATTGTACTCGTTTAGCATCCAGAACCAAGTGGGGAAGTAGAAGATTCAATGTTTCACGTGGGATGATGCTTGTTCGCATCAGGTACGTGTTTTTGGGATGAACAATCGGAAAGCAATTGATTGAGTTGAAAGATAGAATTCGAGTCTACATTGCAAGCACTTGGAGCCGAAACACATTGCTTGAAGTCGAAATTGATTTCGATAGCGTTCGTTGTTGAGTCCGAGTCAAAATTGATTCGGGTTTAATAGTCGAAATCAGTTTTGAGATACATAAGTCGAAAGCAATTTTGTAATCGAAATAGTTTTCGATGGTATGACTTGGAGTCGTTCGAGTCGAGAGTGAAATTGTTTTCGATGTTAGTGTTGGTTTTTAGTTCGACTCGAGAGGATTGATTTCGAATTAGTGTTGCTTGGGTTAAGTGTCAAATTCGACTCATATTGTTGTTCATTTGCGTATTGGAAACAAAATTGGGGAAGAACACACTATATTTCGCATCTAGTCATTGAAGTTTAAGAGTTTTAACATAAAATACCCATTTTCGAATTGGGGGTATAATTCTGTGAAGTGAGAAGTAGTTTCGAACTGGTCCCTAAGCTTATGCGAATTGACACTTTATGCCAAGTTTCACATATGGGATAAAGTTTCACATTTGAAGCTGATTTGTCACAACGGATCCCTGCATTATTTTCAAAATTGTCAATTTATACCCAGTTTTTGAAATTCTTGCAACTTTCACCCAAAAGTCGAAATTTTCATAAAATTTGAAAAATTCCCTCGGCTTTTTGTGATTGCTTTTGGTGCAAGTTTTTCGTGGTATATGAACATTGAGTGTTCATTTTCAAGTCCGGGAGGTCAAAGATTTGAAGACAGGCTTATTTTTTTGGATTGAAGAGTTTCATTTTTGTCACACATCGAGGGGGAGTTTCGTCAAGTTTATTCCTCGAGCACTTCTCATACTCTTATGGGTTTTATAATCATTTGTTGATTATAAAAATGGGAGAATGTTGAAATAGGTATTCGGAGATTATTGGATATTCTTTGTCAAAGCGGATTTGAAGACCGGTGTTACTTCAAGGGGGCGTTGGTCTTGATCGCTTGGAGCTCGTTTGGAAATTGAAGCCGAGACATCCATTCCTAACTTTGAGGGGGAGAATGTTAGGGTGCAAATTTCTCCTTGGATGTGGCTTACACTCTTGTGATGTGTAATGGGTTTAGCCTTTCCTATAAATAGGAAGTGAGTGACTCCCATGTTATGTAAGAACCATTTTGAGATATTAGTCTAGTGAGAGAATTATTACATAACCGACTTTGTAATAGCTTACTAGATCTAATGAGAGCCTAAAATGAGATTATTTATGTTGTGTGTTCTTCAATATTTCTTTAGATTCACTTGATCATTATAATTCTGCATAAGTCGTCATAGTTAGAACACTATAATTTGCAAGGGCAACCTTATGGTTTTCCATGTCCGCGACACAACATATCATAATGCAATATGTGTAACGTTCCATTTAAATTAAATAAATCAGTAAATAAATAATTAACCAGGAAACCCGAGAGGTAATTATTATTATTATATTTTATATGAATAGTAGCCCTAAATGCGGAATAATTTAGCAAGGCGTTGGTTTTGAGGGTTAAAAAGTTATAAATGACAGTTTGGGGGTTAAAATGTAATTTTCGGATTAGTTTGTAAAGAATTTCGAAGGCGAGGGTTGTTTAGTAAAATATGGACTTAATTTGAAAAGGATTTTTGAAGTTAGGGTGTGTTTGGTAAATTACGGACTTATATTGTAATGAACTATTAAAGAAGGGGGTTGTTTGGTAAGTTTGGGACTTAAGTTGAAAGAAGATTTTGGAGAGGGACCAGAATTGGAAAAAGGGATCGAAGTTTGGTTGAAGGCATGAGGTCAGTAAAATGTACACCCCCTCTCATTTGGAGGATACCGATTCATAACCCTAACCCTATTCTTTACACAGCTACCGCCATGGAGGACCCTTCTAGCCGCCACCATCTTTGTGCGTTGTTCCGATCAAACCAAGCCGCCTAGCGACCACCTTTTCATTGAAGTGCCACCACCGCAACCTGCTGTCAGAGACGTTGTGTGCAACCGGAGAACCACGGAGACCGGTGAAGCAAACCATGTGTGTCGTTGTGCGAGTAGTGTGCAAAAAGGAAGCCTTTGGTAAGACTGCTAGCCACCCACCTTCTTTCTTCTTCTTCGTTTCTATTAGTAGGATGTCGTGGAACGTCGCTGCTACTGTCGGTGACCTTTTGGCCACCGTTTCTGCCTATTCCAGTGACGACAACCACCCGAGAGGTAACTGAATATGAATACGATCGAGTATACAAGCTGTTCTCGGTATTTGAGGTGTTGTATGCGAGATAACTGGCCAAAACCCCACCGCCACCACCACAAGGTGGTGGATGCCACCGTTTTCTGCCACCACCAGCCACCATGAAGGGTGACTATGTGTGTGTGTGTTATTGTGTGTGAGAATGTGTACTTTGTGGGTGTGAAGTTGTATATGCGATTTTTTGGCATGAACCACCACCACCACCATTGGAAATGGTGGCTGCCGCCATAAGTCGCCGTCGACCACCACTGCCCGAGGTGGGATTGGGTAGTGCACAACATAGTAAAACCCTAATCGGCCCAATAGCTTAATTTTGACTTAGTTGGTTTGTGATTTGGGTTGGAAACCCTAATTAGGGTTTAGAAAACCCTAATTTTGGAAAATGTTAGTTTTGGATTGCCGGGACCTGCGTTTGGACCTGTGGACTGAGGTTATGACTTATGCCGATTCCATTGTACGCTGGCCTTGTGGAGTAATGGACTTAATGGGTTAAATTCTTAATGGGTTAAGTGAGACCAGTTAACCCTAATCATCATTTTATGTAAAAAAACTATAATTTTGTTTGGCCCTTGAGTTGGGCCTTTTGTTGGGATTTGGTGATCGGGCTATTGATGGGCCATCCAAGAGCAAGTATATGGACTAGAATATTGAATTAGGCTTTGGGATAAGGCCTATTGGTAAGGCTTGGGCCCAATTTGGAAAATTGGGCTATAGATGGGCCATAATTGGGCCTTGATGATTATAAGATATTGGACCATTGATTTTCCAAGTGTTGGACCAGAATAAATGGTTGGGCCTTAAGGTGAGACCCTGTGAGGGGTTTGGGCCTAATTTGGAAAATTGGGCCATATTTGGGCCTTGGTTGATTATTTGACTTTTGGGCCTTCAGAGTATGAGTTTGGGCCTTAATCTTGGACCAAGCTAGGTTAGGGGTAAAATGGTTCTTTTACCTGAAGTGGGGATTTTAGAGTTATGCATAGGTAGCCCAAATGGTTAATTGGGTTTTGTTTTGATGTTGACAGCTTGGGGATCTGTCAGCGAGCAGCCTGAGATTTATTCGCAGGACTTCAGCAGTGCGAGGTGAGTTTCCTTCAATAATAACGGGTCTAAGGCACAAGGGTCGGCCCGTATATGTGATATGTTAGTAGCTGAGTGTGGGCGGGGCCCAAGTCTCATAGTAGCCGAGTGTGGGCAGGGCCCGAATCTCGTAGTATTATTTGAGTATAGATATATGATTGCTTGATAGCAATAGATATACTTGTTGTCTATGTGATACTTGTATGCATGTTAGTACAGGAGTGTGGGCGGGGCCCGAATCTCCTAGACAGCGGAGTGTGGGCGGGGCCTGAATCTCCTAGACAGCAGGGTGTGGGCGGAGCCCGAATCTCCTAAGCTGCAGAGTGTGGACGGGGCCCGAATCTCCTAGACAACAGAGTGTGGGCGGGGCCCGTATCTCCAAGTTTCATGTATGTGTATGGTATGTGGTAGTTTGAAAAGACTCACTGAGCTTCGTGCTTACAGTTTTCAGTTTTGGTTTCAAGTACTTCCGGTAGCAAAGGGAAGAGCTCGGGATGATTGCAGTGCACATACCATTTGTTCAGCCTAGGATGTTTATATTCTAATATATTTGACAGATGTTATGATATTTTTTGAGATACACAACTTATGATTTTATATGATGAATGATATTTATGGTTTTATTAATGACTTAAAAATGAAAATTTTATACTGTATTTTTGGGATGTTACAAGTTGTATCAGAGCCTTGGTTTGAGAGATTCGGGCACACTCTCGGGTGTGTCTGAACTCAAACTAAGGAATTGGTATGAAAATTTTCTAAAGAAAATCATTTTATAAAAAGAACTTTGAAAAGAGAAAAGAATTTTGAAAAAAGAAAAGGGTGTGGTGCATGCAATCAGCCGAGCTCAAGTAAGTAATCCCAAATTACCCATACAAGTTTATGTTATGATATAAGTATGAGAACTGCATGCTAGATTAGGGCCAAGAATCTAGGAATGATGCCTTGTGTTCCTGTTATATGTATGAGCACTGCATGCTAGTTTAAGGCTAAGGATCTAGGAAGGATGCCTTATGTGCCTACTGTATGAGCTTATTGAAATGTATGCTAGTACTAAGTAGTCAGTAATATGATACCATGAGAAGAACATGCTTGATTATGTTACTCAATGCTCGAATGTTGCTTTCTTTGTGATTTCAGGAGTTCTGTTATATTTAACTAACTAGTAAATGAATATGTTAAGTTACATATTACGAGGACTAAATAATTTCAGAAGGTTAGGTTTAGCTCTATTTCGCAACTCGTGTCTGAGTCCAACCGTTGTAGGGTAGGTACACTCATTCGAAGAATTATCTAGTCTTAGTGATATGTAATGGTATTCGCGAGCTAGTTAGGGGAGATAGTAGGGACTTCTTATGCAACTAATGGCGGAGAGTGGATTGGAGGTTACCCTAGCGCAAGCCTAGGATGAGATTAGCAGAGAGAAGCAGTAGTAGAAGGGAATTGGTGGAATCAAGGCAGTTCTTGAGGAAAGTACGGATAGATGTGGAAGGTAGTATGGGCCCATACTACTGAAAGCAAAGGATCCGTACTCGAATCCAGGAAGGTCGAGACGAACATAAGGAACTTGTAGTGTATGTGATCCCTCGATTTATGATGAGTATTTTGATATTGTTATAATATACTTGAGTATGGTGATGCTACATGGTAGACCAGATGTCAGATCTGGTGCAGGCGAGGGATCAGGCTCGGACTCTGGAGCCGGGCAGCTCGATGATCAGATGAAGGAGTTCATTCCATCTGAGGTTACACACAATATCACTTACCAAACTCCTATGATCTTCAGTATGATCAAGGAAGGCATTTTAGAGATTTGTGATGAGAAGTTGAGTGCATTCTGCACTGAGATAACAACCATGATAGGGATGCGTACATTGATGTTTCGGGAGTTTAGAGCTTGTGAAGTTCCAAATTATCATGGGGATAGGGACCTCGTTGCTAGCAGCAGATGGTTTGAAGATGTCGCCAATTCTTTTAATATCAGTCGTTGCTCGAGAGGGACAAGGTCCGACTTACTTCTTGCCTCTTTAAGGACAGGGCACGTGGTTGATGGGAAGAGGTTGGTAGTGAGTTGGGTGATGATGCGGTCAGAGCTATGTCATGGGATGACTTTTCGACCAGATTTCGGGCAGAGTTCGCCCAGACGATTTGTAGCACCTGGTTCTTGGTACGTATTCTTTGTAATTAACTCTTTAAATATTTCATTTTTGGCCTTGGAATTGGGAAGTTGAAGGACCAACTCGCCGAGTAGAAGCGGGATAAGACGCGGGGTCTAAGCTGTGGACTTGGCGAGTCGGTTCCTGGACTCGGCGAGTAGACCCTGTTTGGGCAAAAACCCTAACCCGGGTGTTTGCACCCTATTTAAACGCTCTAACTTGGCCTCCCTTGTCCCTAATTGGTGGTTTTCAAGCCCTAAAACCTCAAACTCCATGTGTTTATGCTCTATGTTCTGAAAGGACTTCAAATCTGGACCTTATGGACGTCTTAGAAGTATAAAGTCTCTGTGGTTGAAGTGATTAAGGTCCCTATTGAGTGTATGAACTCATAAAGAGATTGGAATTGCCTTTTGGAGCTCATAGGGCCATGCATGCATGTAAAGTTTGCAACTTTATGTGATAAGCATGCCCTAGGAGCCTAGATCTATGGTTTGTAACCGTTGCGTGTCTCAGATTTGGTCTGTATAGGAGGAGGGCTGAAGGGACTCGGCGAGTTCCAAAGTGGACTCGACGAGTTCTATGAATATGGTCTTAGATTCGACGAGTTGGATGAACAACTCAGCGAGTCCTATGAAGATTTCCTGGAACTTGACGAGTTGTTCTTCAAACTCGGCGAGTCACATGAGCTGTTACTGAGTTAAGGGAGGGTTTAAGTGTAGAAGGTCTAACCCTTCGTAGCTGCACGCGGAATTAGCAATTTAACATGTAGAAATAGTCCCCGAAACCCAAATCCTCAAGAAGGATGCTCTGGTGAGGATTTGGAAGCGAGTAGGAGATCTGCTCGTGGGACTCGGCGATTTGTTCTCGGACTCGGCGAGTCGGATCGCGAGTCGATCTAATCGTCCCAAGTAGTGAGTTAAGGGCGACTCAGTGAGTGGGAAGAGGGACTTGATGAGTTAGTACTGGGATAGTAGGGTGGGACTCGACGAGTCTGTGCCATGACTCAGTGAGTCCAATCAAATGGAAGTTGACTTTGACCAAGGAGTTGACCTTGGACCAGGGGTAGGTCAGTCATTTGACCTAAGGGTATTTATGAGTGACTAATCTATGTTTATGGATTTATAGTCAGAGGATTACGGTTCAGTAGTCAGACGTCTAGCAAGCAGACTTTCAACAGCTACTTTTCGAGGTGAGTTACCTTCCACTAGCGGTGGGTCTACGGTCACAATGTCGGCCCATCAGTAGGAGTTGTATGTTAGATGATTGTCTTTGTGATATTCATCTAGGGTTTCTAATACCTGATATGTTATGTGCTAGTATAATATGATGCTATATGCTAGTGACAGTAGGGGAGATAGTCCCCAGATTACCGGTAGATAGGGCCGAAGGGGTAGTCATGCCCAGCCATGCTAGATAGATTATGTGATACGTGTTATGTGGTAGTAGTAGGGGTGAAATAGCCCCCAGTATCCGATCGAGAGGACCGAAGGGGTGGCCAGCACCCATAAATGCTAGCCAGTGTCCTGTCGAGAGGACCGAAGGGGAGGCCAGCACCCAGATATGTTAGCCATTATCCGGTCGAGAGGACTGAAGGGGTAGGTCGGGCACCCGGATATGCCTGACAATATATGTTTGTTATGTGTTGGTGGTATGTGGTACAGTGGGGGAACTCACTAAGCTTCGTGCTTACAGTTTTCAGTGTTGGTTTTAGGTACCTCTTCAGCAAAGGGGAAGGAGCTGGTGTGGTAGCGGCGCATCACACACACGCTCTTTGTTTTCTGCACTATGAGATATATTCTGGGATTTGTACTCTGACATTATTATGTTTTACGATTAGGTTTTCAGATACGAGACATGTTTTTATTAAATGATGTGATCGGATGATATTTTGTTACAAACGTTTTGCAAATCACTTAATCAAAAATGAAATTTTTGGACGTGAAATTGGGTTGTTACACGATTGAGGCGCAACAGTTGGCGCAGGAGTTGTTAGATCTCTGCCAGACTATTGAGACTATGGTAGAGATCACCGCCATGTCTTGGGAGTGAGCTTTTTCGGTACCACAGTATGCAATAGATGAGGAAATGAAGAAGGTAAGGAATTATGACATATTGTAGGATGACAGCAGGGAGATCATGAGTATCTCGGGGTGCGAGGCCCTGAATGATATTACTTTTAGAGCCTAAGAACGGGATGTTGACTTGGAGCACATTGGGAAGAGGGAACCAGATTAGTTGCTTCTATTGAAGGATCTCAGGAGGAGACCCAAGATTTCGGATCAACTTTGGAGAGGCCAGCAGGGCTAAATTCAGTGCAACACATGCGAGAAACTGCACGATGGAGTCTGTCGTTCCAAGGGTTTGAGTAAGTGTAACTCTGGGTTTATCCTCTGTCTGTGTTTGAACTATATTTCCAAGAGATGTCATATGCCAATTGCATACCGAGAATTATTAATGGGTAGCGAAAGGTCATTTCCCTAATTGCAAGACTGGGAGTGTACAGTGTCATCTTAGTTTATGATCGAGAGCAGATCAGGAGTGTTCTATGAAAGGTCTGTAGTCAGGGTTCCGTAGGATGGTTTTCCAGCATCGACATGATTTAGTTTTATTAGTAACTATTATTTATTGGCTAGTAATGGAGCACTAGTTGGTAAGAGCTGGTTGTCATTGGATCGATCGTTGGAAAGTGAGAAGGATGGGGAATTTTTCAATTTTCATGTATTGTGAAGACTGAGTTGAATCTAAGTGGGGGAGAATCGTCCAGGGAACCAGAAGCGGGGAGCAGTTTTGAAACTGGGATAAGTTTCGCATCCTTGTCAGAAAGGCACACAACCCAAGCAACTATATAGATAAAGGATGGTGTGAGTTGGAAGTTCGAAAAACTTGCCAATAATGAGATCGCGTCCTCGGACTGTTTGATAGCCAGCTTCAAGGAATCAGGTTGGGGATTCCAGTTAGGACATGGGTTCATTTTTGGATGTTAGGTCATGTGTTCGTTGTTGGATGTATTTGGATTAGTAATTAGCGATTGAGATAGTGTGGAAAGTGCTGTAAGACTGTAGGATAGTCGTAGCATTCATTAGCAGTTAGATAGCGTGGGAATTGTTGTAAGTCTATGGGTGTAGGCGTAGCATTCATAAGGTTAGCAGATAGTGCTAGAAGTGTTGTAAGTCTGCGGGTGTAGCGTAGTATTCACAAGGTTGACAGATAGTGTTAGAGTGTTGTAAGTCTGCGGGTGTAGCCGTAGCATTCACTAGCAGCCAGATAGTGTGGGAAGTGTTGTAAGTCTTTGGGTGTAGCTGTAGCATTCACAAGGTTAGCAGATAGTGCTAGAAGTGTTGTAAGTCTGCGGGTGTAGCCGTAGCATTCACAAGGTTAGCAAATAGTGCTAGAGTGTTGTAAGTCTGCAGGTGTAGTCGTAGCATTCACTAGGTTAGTAGATAGCATGGGAGTGTGTAGGATCAAGGAGGGAATAGTAGTACCCATCAATTCGGGTGTAGTAGTGAGGGAGTGGAAAATCCACAGACTGGTTTACGAATTTCCCCAGATGAATCAGACCTGTTTGATCCAGTGATAAGACCGTAGGAACATCACTGTAGTCATGGGATCAAGGAAGCGATGGACCGTTTAAGGTCGTTTGTGATATAAGCCTACCCTTGGTTATGTAGCAATCAATTTTAGCCTTGGATTTGGTGACTTCAACACTCGACGTATTGACCCGATCAGTTAGATCAGAAAGTCGTTAGAGCCACAGTGGCAAGATAACTAGTGACAACTATTGATAAACAAGAATTTCGTTTCGAAGTCGTGTGGGGCGATTGTGTGGGAGTCTTTTGGGCTTCGCAACTGGGCCGGAACCCGATATTTCAGATGGCTGGAAAACGAATTGAGACCAGGGAAGTCTCGGTGAATTTTGGAAGGCAGCCAGGGTGCAACATACTATTTCATGCAGTTTAGTGATTTAGGAAATTGAGTGCTTCACACAGTTGTGGTGTCTCAAGCAGTAATGGTAGTTTAGGATTTCATGTATGGTTAGAGTAACAGATTACTTGGGTTATGCTAAGTCACTGACAGCGAGATTATCTTAGCCTTGGCTAAGTATAAGTGATCTGCAGGGATAATTGGGTCTCAAGCAGTAATGGTAGTTTAGGAAATTGAGTGCTTCACACATATGCGGTGTCTCAAGCAGTAATGGTAGTTTAGGATTTCATGTATGGTTAGAGTAACAAATTACTTGGGTTATGCTAAGTCACTGACAGCAAGATTATCTTAGCCTTGGCTAAGTATAAGCGATCTGCAGGGATAATTGGGTCTGTGATTCTGCTTTCTAATAGGAACCTTGAGTTATCAGAAGTTGAGTTGTCAATCGAGAGATAAGTGGAATGGGTTCAACAATAACAATTTTATATGGGCAGTCTGTCAGGGAGTCAGATCATCTCGAGACTCAAGATTTCAAATGGAGTAAAGGCATCATGTTGCAAGGAATTTGTTGATATTCGAATTTTATGACACAACGAGGGTTGGTTCTGGTTGCCTTGGGAAAGTTAGGGTATGCTCGGAATTGTGGCCCTGTTGCTCACGTTGTTGGCATGACAGGAATGGAAAGGAATGATTTCGAGGACGAAATCTAATTTAAGTGGGGGATAATTGTAACGTTCCGTTTAAATTAAATAAATAAGTAAATAAATAATTAACCTAGAAACCCAAGAGGTAATTACTATTATTATTATTTTATATGAATAATAGCCCTAAATGCGGAATAATTTAGCAAGGCATTGGTTTTGAGGGTTAAAAGGTTATAATTGAGAGTTTGGGGGTTAAAATGTAATTTCTGGATTAGTTTGTAAAGAATTTCAAAGGTGAGGGTTGTTTAGTAAAATATAGAATTAATTTGAAAAGGATTTCTGAAGTTAGGGTGTGTTTGGTAAATTACGGACTTATATTGTAATGAACTATTAAAGAAGGGGGTTGTTTGGTAAGTTTGGGACGTAAGTTGAAAGATGATTTTTGGAGAGGGACCAGAATTGGAAAAATGGATGGAAGTTTGGTTGAAGGCACGAGGTCAGTGAAATGCGCACCCCCTCTCATTTGGAGGATACCGATTTATAACCCTAACCCTATTCTTTACACAGCCACTGCCATGCAAGACCCTTCCAACCGCCACCATCCTTGTGCGTTGTTCCGACCAGACCAAGCCGCCTAGCGTCCACCTTGCCATTGAAGCGCCACCACCGCAACTTGCTACCGGAGACGCTGTGTGCAACCGGAGAACCACCGAGTCTAGTGAAGCAAACCGTGTGCGTCACTGTGCAAGTAATGCACAAAAAGGAAGCCTTTGGTACGACTGCTAGCCACCCACCTTGTTTCTTCTTCTTCGTTTCTATTGCTAGGACGTGTGGGACGTGGCTGCTGCTGCCAGTGACCTTTTGGCCACCGTTTCCGCCTATTCTGGTGACGACAACCACGTGAGAGGTGGCTGAATATGAGTATGATCGAGTATACAAGCTATTCTCGATATTTGAGGTGTTGTGCACAAAAGGTGGTGGCTGCCTGTAGCATCCTGGAATTCAGGTATAGCTCTTTGATCCTTTTCTTTCCGTAAGTTGTAAAAAATTAGTCCTTGAAAAGAATGTAGAGTATTTGAGTATGCTGGGCGTAATGGAGGGTACGCTGCGCGTACTCATGAGCGTGTTCTTGACGTGGAGGCTACCCAGTACACTGGGCATACCATAGTGTACGCTGGGCATACTAGGTTCAGATTGAAACCCTTATTGTGGGGGTGAGCCCTATATAAGGAACATTATGGCCTCACTTTTAGCCACCATTTCCAGAGAGCAAAACCCTAAGAGTTCCCTAACCCTCGTTCTAAAGCTGGTGTGTGTGTGTGTGGTTGGGTTTGAAAGTGTTCTTGTGTGCATTTGAAGAGAAGAAGGTGCCTTGAAGAAGCTAGAGGCTGAGTGCAAGCCTTATATATGAGCTTTTCTAAGGTTGGAGCAACATTTGGAGGTAAAAAGCTCAAAGCTTTCTCAATCTTTTTGATTTGTGCATGATGGACCATTTCTAGGGTTTTTGTCCCAAAAGTTGATGACTTTGTGAGTTGAGGAGCCCTATGAACCGAGATTTGTCCCTTGCTAGTGCATTTCGTGTTAAAAGGTAATAAAAATCCAATCTTGGTCATTAAGAACTAACCATGCATGGGATATGATCTTAAGGAAGAAAAAAATGAAGCTTTTGAGTGTTTGAATCCAAACTAGCTATGCATAGGCAAAAAGTCTTCCACTTTATGGATTAAGAGAATGTAGGGAGTCTGGATCTGTATTTTGAGCCAATGTCTTAACTGATTAAGACCATAAGTGAGATAAGAGTGAGACTGGGACGTACGCTGAGCGTAAATCCCAGTACGCAGGGCATAGGGGTCAAGCAGCTTGATAGCTGTGTAGTGGTTGAGTATGCCCAGCGTACTCACAAGCGTTGACTTTTGTTGACTTTTTGGGTTCGGTCAACAAGTGGACTTTTTGACTCATGGAGGGGTAAAATGGTCTTTTACCCTTCTGTGAGAGCATAGGAAAGGAATAGTCTAGCCTTTGAGAGCCATTATTAATTAGAGGTAATTTATATATGTGATTAGGCGGAGGCTAGATCAGTGTTTCGAGTTCGTGATCATCCGAGTTTACCCGATGTGAGTCTTCTAACTATACTTTACCTTGAGTGGTAGTTATGTGTGACCAGAAGGTCTTATGTGCTTACATTGCGTATTATGTTATCCTGCCTTATGTGTTATGTTGTGCATTATTTCTTTGTGATTTATACCATGCAGAGTTTTACAGACCGGACCAGAGGGTCCAACGATTTATGAGGCCAGAGGGTCCTCAACCAAACCGGACCGGAGGGTCCAACGAGCTAAACCGGACCAGAGGGTCCAACGAGCTATAGGACTGGAGGGTCCCGCTGAGATACATCGGACTGGAGGGTCCTATAGAGTTATAGCCTCCAGTGGCTAATGTGTGTATGTGGTATTTTGGGGAACTCACTACGCTTCGTGCTTACCGTGTTATGTGTTATGTGTTTCAGGTTCTTATCAGGATCGCGGGAAGGCGGCGACTCGATTGTACATGCATGAAAAAAGAGTTATGAATGAGGATGCTGGATTTTGATAATGTTTTGAAAACCTTGTTGAGTATTAAATGGTGTTTATTTAAAATGACATGTATTTTATGAAATTAAAAATGAAAAATTTGGTTTGAAAATTTACGGTGTTACACTGCCACCATTTTCTGCCGCCACCAACCATTGTGAAGGGTAGCTGTGTGTGTTATTGTGTGTGAGAGTGTGTATTTTGTGGGTGTGAAGTTGTATATGCGTTTTTTTGGCAGGAACCACCACCACCACCATTAGAAATGGTGGCTGTCACCGGAAGTCGCCGTCGACCACCACTGTCCGAGGTAGGAGTGGGTGGTGCACGACATAGTAAAACCCTAATCGGCCCAATAGTTTAATTTGGACTTAGTTGGTTTGTGATTTGGGTTGGAAATCCTAATTAGGGTTTAGAAAACCCTAATTTTGGAAAATGTTAGTTTTGGATTGCCAGGAACCGCGTTTGGACCAGTGGACTAAAGTTATGATTTATGCTGATTCCACTATATGTTCGCCTAGTAGAGTAATGGACCTAATGGGTTAAGTGAGAAGACTTAATCCTAATCATCACTTTATGTAAAAAAAATCCTTATTTCGTTTGGGCCTTGAGTTGGGCCCTTTGTTGGGCTTTGGTGATTGGGCAATTGATGGGCCATCCAAGAGCAAGTATATGGACTAGAATATTAAATTGGGCTTCAGGACAAGGCCCATTGGAAAGGCTTGGGCCCAATTTGGAAAATTGGACCATAGATGGGCTATAACTCGGCCTTGATGATTATGGGATATTGGACCATTGGTTTGCCAAGTGTTGGACAAGAATAAATGGCTGGGCCTTAAGGTGAGACCATGTGAGGGGTTGATTATTTGACTTTTGGGCCTTCAGAGTATGAGTTTGGGTCTTAATCTTAGACCAAGCTAGGTTATGGGTAAAATGGTCCTTTTACCCCAAGTGGGGATTTTAGAGTTATGCATAGGAAGCCCAAATGGTTAATTGGGTTTTGTTTTAATGTTGAGAGCTTGAGAATCTGTCAACCAGCAACCCGAGATTTATTCGAGGGACTTCAGCAGTGCAAGGTGAGTTTCCTTCAGTAAACGAGGCTAAGGCACCAAGTTCGGCCCGTATATGTAATATGTTAGTAGCTGAGTGTGGGCGGGGCCCGAATCTCATAGTAGCCGAGTATGGGTGGGGCCCGAATCTCGTAGTATTATTTGATTATAGATATGTGACTACTTGATAGTAATAGATATACTTGTTGTCTGTGTGATACTTGTATGCATGTTAGTAGCGAAGTGTGGGCGGGGCCCGAATCTCCTAGACAACAGACTGTGGGCGGGGACCGAATCTCTTAGACAGCGGAGTGTGGGTGGGGCCCGAATCTCCTAGGCAGTAGAGTGTGGGAGGGGCCCGAATCTCCTAGACAACAGAGTGTGGGAGGGGCCCTAATCTCCATAAGAGTGGGCAGGGTCTGTATCTCCTAGTTGCATGTTATGTGTATGGTATGTTGTAATTTGGGGAGTCTCACTAAGCTTCATTCTTACAGTTTTCAGTTTTGGTTTCAGGTACTTCCGGTAGCAAAGGGAAGAGCTCGGGATGATTGCAGTGCACACACCATTTGTTTAGCCTGGGATGTTTATATTCTAATATATTTGACAGATGTTATGATATTTTTTGAGATACACGACTTATGATTTTATATGATGAATGATATTTATGGTTTTATTAATGACTTAAAAATGAAAAATTTAGACTGTATTTTTGGGATGTTACAATATGTTTCTATTTATAACGTACTACTACAACAACCTCTATGGTTCTTTTTCTTTGGGTAATCCATCACACTCCTTATCCTTCAAAAATGAAAATCAAGCTCGGTTGATTGCTACATAATTTGATATATTCTTTGTCCAATCTTGGTTGGTGATCACGTCATTTATGCTAATTAAAGAAATATCATGTTGCACCTAATTTGTATTACTAGTTAGATAACATTATCTTTAAATGGTTCGATGTAACATCCTATTTTCACAACCAAAAATTTTCATTTTATTAAAGTAAAACTTCCCAACTATAAATCTATTATTAAGAAAACTATTTATTTCAAAATATATTTATTAAAAATCAGAGTAATATAAGATATATGGAATTCTCAATGTTGCTGATGAGTGTGTACAATCCCGCCTTCGCCTTCCCACGATCACCGATAAATCCTGAACAACATAGACAATTGGGTAAGCAAAAAATCTTAGTGAGTTCCACCAAAATACCCCATACGATAAACATACAAGCATGCATAACGGCCCATAATCATTGGATTGGAATGCCCATGCCTAATCAGTCCTCGGACTTGAATGCCAACATGCAACGGGTCCAATCAGCTATCGGGCTTGAATACGCAGGGTTTGTTGTCCTATCGCCTCAACCCAACTGCTCTTCCTGAGCTTCTATGTCTATTACTTACAGCCTTCCCGCACCGGGTATCTTGGCCTATAGCACAAAGTAGGACAACCTCAACCAACTACCACCATATGTCGACATATAAACAATCAAGGATCAAGTAGGAGCATAACACACGCAAACATCAATCATACAACTTACTACCGCCTACTAGTCCTCTCACATCACACTATCCCGCTACCATCTAACCTCCATTAAATGCATAACCATAAGTAACAAGAGGCGAGATAGCCACCCGAACAGATGATCCTACTCTCGTGCCACAACCAAACAAGGAACATGCAAGAAAGCCTAGATCAAGAGTTCTCAGGCTATCCTACATGACTACATACAACCCCCAGGGCACTCCACTAGATGATAACCAATATAGCACTACTACAACATTCTATTATATAAGGATATATACACAGATCTAGCAGATCACTATAGCACAACAATATCCTATATATATCAGGATACATATATATATATATATATATATATATATATATATATATATATATATATATATATATCAGATCACCACAACATAACAAAATCCTATATACCATGATACATAACCTAGTGGGCCGATATTGGTGCCTTCAACCCACAAGTACAGTGAGGAAAACTCACCTGAATCGAAGAA
This sequence comes from Lactuca serriola, assembly GCF_051521515.1. Classification (NCBI taxonomy): domain Eukaryota; kingdom Viridiplantae; phylum Streptophyta; class Magnoliopsida; order Asterales; family Asteraceae; genus Lactuca; species Lactuca serriola. Next base: position 54,423,379 of record NC_136413.1, read on the forward strand.
CTCTAGAACAGTAACATACGTAAAATATGGTCTAAAAATTTCGTTTTAAAATTATAAAATAACAACATTTGTCAAAACATACAATTGTGTTCATAAATCAAAGTATCCATAATAAATTTCAGAGTATCATCCCAAGTAAAAACATCAAGGTGTGTGCAATGCACTCATCCTGAGCTCTTCCCTTTGCTACCGGAAGTACCTGAAACCAAAACAGAAAACTGTAAGCACAAAGCATAGTGAATTTCCCCAAACTACCTCATACCACACATATCTTGCACATAGGAGATACGGGCCCCACCCACACTCGAGGAGATATGGGCCCCGTCCACTCGGAGAACGAGCCCCGCCCAATGAGATACGGGCCCCACCCATAATCGGTGAGATACAACCCTCGCCCACACTCACAGATTATAAGATACGAGCCCCACCCACACTCACTTGACAAACAAACACATACAAGCATCACACATAAAACAAGTATAACCAATCATGCAATAATTATCAAGTTCCGCCTAACATCGCTTATAACATATACATGGGTCGGCATTGGTGCCTTCGACCCATTCAATTCTAGATGGAAACTCACCTTGCAAAGTTGGATGATACAGATGATCCCCGACTACTGGTCCTATGATTCTCCGAGCTATCAATTATCAAATAAAAGCTTGATAAGTTCGGGATCTAAATTACTTAACCATAACTTCTCACTGGGGTAAAAGACCCATTTACCCATAACATACCCTTGTCCAAAATGACACTGTAGATCATAACCGATGACCAACAAGAGATAATTAATCCTACAAGTCCCAAAATACGGCCCGATTTCCAATTGGGCCCAATCCCTTCATATGGCTCTAACCCAAGGCCCAAAAGCATTTGCCTAACCCAAAGAGTCGATTCGCACAATCCTAAGAAAAAAGCCACCCCGAGGCCCAAAAGACAGTAGCCTAAATCCACTGAGTATGCGGGGTGTACTCAACTATACGCTTAGCATATAGATTGCATCGCTTGTACGCTGCATGTACGAGCTTGTACACCCACCGTACTCTCCTGTTAATCCATAATCCCAAAAAGAGCTTAATCCCTTAAGATCTAAAGCTCCAAACATGGATCTGAGTCCATTGAAGGGTCTTAACCCATAAAGTTGATTACTTGGCGGCTTGCATGCCCCTAAATGGGCACAAACATGAAATATAACAACCTTCTCCCTTAAAAATGAACAAAACTCATACATGGATGCTACAAGACTTCCAAGATGGATACTTTCTAACTTAGGGACTCTCATAACACCAAGGGTGGCAACCCTAAGCTTAAGAAACGATTTTAAACCATAAAGCTTCATTTTTTTAGACCATGGAGGTTCAAAAACTCAACTCAAGAGATCTAAGAACTCATAAGGCAAGTTCAAGACTTTATACCTTGAAAAGGTCTGAAATGAAGCAACAATCCCAGATCTACACCTTCTCCTTTGAACCACCACCTTGCTTCAACCTTCACTTCCTTGGAGAATGGACCAAAACACCAAGAATGCTCTCAAGAGGCCTTCCAAACACAAGAACACACAATAAATGAATTAGGGTTTTGTGGGAGTTACTTAAGGGTGAGAGGGAGGCTGGTCTTCAAGACATAATGTTCGTTATATAGAGCTCAACCCTAAAATTTAGGGTTTGAAGACTGCACATGTACGCTGTGCGTACTCTTTAGTACGCTGGGCATACGTGCATGGCATGTGCGATCATATCATACTAGTACGCTGCGCATACATCGGGTGGTACGCCCTGCGTACGACACCCTTAAGCCCAAATAATAATGATCCAATGGATCCAAGCCCAAATTAATAGAAATAATTAAATAATACCTTGGAGAAATACTGAGCGTTACAATCTCCCCCACTTGAATCAGCCGCCGCCTAGAATAACTCCGGATAGTGCTCCCTCATTTCCTCCTCAGGCTCTTAAGTCCACTCGGATCCCTTGCGGTGCGGCCACTACACCTTCACCAGCTCCACAACCTTGATCCTCAAGGTTTTCGTTTTCCGATCTAAAATAGCCACTGGTCTCTCTATATAATTCAGGCGGTCATCCACCTGAATATTCTCCAAGGGTACAACTACGGAATCATCCACTAAACACTTACGCAGTTGAGAGACATGAAAGATGTTGTGAATCTGGCTGAGCTCTGCTGGAAGATCCAAATGATAAGCAACCCGGCCTACCCAACCCAAAATCCTGAACGATCCGATGTACCTGAGGCTCAGGTTGCCCCGCTTCTTGAATCGGATGACACCTTTCCAAGGTGACACCTTTAGGGGAACCATGTCCCCGACCTGAAACTCAAAGTTTGACCCGCGCTTGTCGACATAGCTTTTCTGCCGACTCCGAGCTGTCTGGAGCCTACTCCAGACCTGTTGAATCATCTCAGTAGTCTTAACTACCACTTCGATACTCCCCATGACTCATTGACCAACCTCGCCCCAACAAATCGGGGTCCTACATTTCCTCCCGTAGAGCGTCTCGAAGGGAGGTTGATCTATGCTAGCGTTATAATTGTTGTTAGACAAAAATTCCGCTAACAGAAGATACGTATCCCAACTCCCACTAAAATCCAATACACATGTGCGTAACATATCCTCCAGAATTTGGATCGTCCCCTCTATGTAACCTTATTGCCTCAAAGTAGTGAAATTCAAACTACAATGTTATATGAATTCATATGTGCATACATTGTGAATCAAGTTGAAATAACCTCATGCAAGCCCAAAACTTTATCAAATAGTTTAGCCCAATCGATTTTGGGTCTTAGCCCAATAATTCTCGGCCCAAACCCGGTAGGCTGAAAGCACATTTTCCTTTGGGCCTTATATGACCAAAAACTCTCTTATTGGGTCCAAAATAAGCCCAAAATCCATAAACACCTTAATAGGACCTTCTTTTGGGCCTTCCATTGGACCGAAAACTCATCCATTGGATCAAATAAAACCCAAAAACCCATACACACATCAAAACCGCAAACCCTTTAAAGAGTTAGGGTGTTTTCGGCCACCCTAAAACTAAAACCCCCCTCTCAAGGTGATGAAATCGGTTGAGCATGAAACAAAATAAATGGGAAAAAACTTGCCACCTCATTATTATCCCATAATCATCCAAGTATTTAACCACCATTTAACCAAGCTTATGTACTAATTACCCTCCTTATATCTAAGATAATAGAAAAGTCAACCAAATCCCCCCCATATAGGAGAGAGATCGGCCGATCACCCTCCCACGCCCACACAAAACTATTTCACTCACTTCACTCTCAAAATTCTCTCATTTCTCCCTCAATAATTCGTGAGTAGTGTCATCCTCAAGGGTATTTTCTTCAAGCAACTCTTAAGAACTTGGTAAGTTCCTTGCAAAACACTAGTGCTTATATACATGTTAGTGCTAAAATCATTCCATTTACACCCCCATTTTCGTGTGTATGACCCTTAGAACATCAACTTTTCGAGAATCTCTCCAAGACCAAGATAGGCTCGAAAACTTCTTTCTTCTTCTTCCTACCACATGAAATCAAGGCGAGCTTAATACCCCCGTGTTTTTCGTATTTTTCATGTTTTTCGGGGGGAGAATACAAGTCAAGTTTCGTTTAACCATTGTATATTTGCATGTACCTATGTGTTATGTGTTTAAACTTTGCATAATTGCATACATCTTAGTTATGTGTTGAAAATGGAACAAGTGCTTGTGCAAAAAAGATTTTATCTTATGTATCTTCATAAAAACCGTGATGAATAGGTTTGTTAACTTATATGTTACATAGAAACTTGTGGACATGGGTTGTACACTCAAAAGTATGGAAAACATGCCATGTATATATACATGCATGTTTAACTCTTGGACACACACACACACACACACACACACACTATTTTGCTTATAAAACCCACACAAAATTTTGGATAAAATGAAAAGTTTATCATTTGTGATAATATAAAAATCGTGACTCTCTAGATTCAAACCAACATGAAAATATTTTTGACTCAAAACTTTCAAACCGGTGACAAGGTGCAAAACGTAAATACATAGTTTGATGTTTTACTAAAAATAATTATATTTGTAAAATGGTCGTAAACTTGTATTCACTATTTTAATGGTTTAAAGCACAAAATTTTATGCTATTTTTACACCAAATGTTACAACTAGACACGCTTAATGATGACTATTTTTATAAAGTGTTATAAATAGTTTTACCAAAATGGTGTACAAAACAGTTCATGACAGAAACATTAGCGTGTCGTAAACTCTGTGTCATAAAACTCTTAAGGCATGGATAATAATCTGTGTGTCATAAAATCTGTAAAACGCGCGTCATAAACTGAATAATATGAAGCCTGCAAAACGCGTGTCATAAAAAATCTGTCACAAGTTTGCAATAGAAAGGTTATTTCCTTAATCAATAAAGGGACTCGAAATTTGCATAAATCCGTTAATGCTCTAATGAGACACTACCTTCATCGTACCTTCCTAGCGTACACCCTAAGTTCTGTGCTTATAACCAGAGTCTCCTGGAGGGAGTGCGAGGTAATTGTGTATAGATCTATACGGGGATTGACACCCCCACACCTGAGTTGTTCGCTACAGCTAGACAGGGCTAGTCTAAGGTGACAAATATCTTACCGAAACTGACGCCCGAAGAACATCATGACAGGCATATCAGTCACATCAAGCATGGTTATAACGACTTACGTAGGGATTAACAACACTATTTTGGATTTACAGAGTGTAACGCCTGGTCTCAGGTACGCATTTAAATTCAAGCCAAACTTCATATTTTACCCTTGGACTCGGTGAGTTGGAGGCTCAACTCGTCGAGTAGGATCGAATCCGGGTCGGGGAACTAAGTGATCTACTCGATAAGTTGGAAGACTCACTTGGCAAGTAGGAGCTGTCTGATGGAAACCCTAATTTTAAGGGTTTGTTCCCCTATTTAAAGGAACATAACACCCTTGTGGCCTCCCTTATCACTCCCTCAACATCCAAAAAACCCTAACTCGCCACCTTGAGCCTTGTGAGTGTTTGAGTGCCATTTTTGAGTAATCTTGTGTAATTTTAAGCTTTTGTGAAGAAGAGGAAGAAGGAGGACTTCAAGAGAAGTTTGTAGATCTAGGAACAACATCATTTTCTCTTCACTTTCTTGTAATCAAGCTTCATACTTGACTTGTAGTTTCGTAGATCTCCTTGTGGTTATTTTTATGGAGTTTTGGGTCGAAGAAGCTTGATCCTTGAGACTTGGATGTCCCAAGTTGATATACCTTTAGATCTGGAACCTTGGAAGGTCCTCATGGCATAAAGGTGCCATCGTTATGGCCATGAGAACCCCATGTATGTAATAAACCCTATTTTTGGTCCTTTGAGCATAAAAGTCCCATATATGTACGTAAAGTTCATGACTTTATGTTTTATATCTATCTTAGGAGCCCATGTCTACTTTTTGGATGAGTTTTGCACAACAGAAATTGAGTTATGGACTTGGACATTAGTCGACTTGATGAGTCGTTCATGGGACTCGGCGAGTCCGGGTTGGGTTCCCCAACCTTTTTATGATTCGAAGAGATCCAGTTGAGTCTAGAAGGGGACTAGTTGAGTCCAGGATGAGGACATAGCAAAGTAGACATAGTAACAGACCTGGAAACCATGGGACTTGGCGAGTCCAAGGCAATCGCCCAACCCATGAAGACGGACTCGACGAGTTGTTCATATAACTCGATGACTCATAGACTAGACACATTCATATGATGAAGATGGACTCGATGAGTTCAAGGATGAACTCGACGAGTCAGTTGAAGATTATCCCGATGTCGTGGTTGAAGGAGGACTCGTCGAGTTCTTGCTAGACTCGACGAGTAGAGTCGGGGTTGGGTAAAGATGAAGGAATAGGGACTCGGAGAGTTGGTGGACCAACTCGGCGAGTCAAGTAAACTGGATGTTGACTTTGACCAGGATGTTGACTTTAGCCAGGGGTAAAATGGTCATTTTAACCTAAGAGTAGTTATCAGCTTTTGACTAAGTATCTTTATGGAAATTTATAGCCGGAGAGTCGCCGGAGCAGCAGATAGGGATTCCTCACTCAGAGTTTCAACAGACAGTCAAGAGGTGAGATTCCCTTTAGTAGGAACAAGTCTAAGGCACCAAGGTCGGCCCGTAGCGTGTTATGATTAGTAGTTGAGTGTGGGTGGGGCTCGTATCTCCCAGTTAGCTGAGTGTGGGCGGGGCCCGTATTTCCTGGTAGCTGAGTTTGATTATGATATAAGTCTGAATGATAAATTTAGTTATACTTGTTGTCTATGTGATACTTGTATGTCTGCCTAGTAGCTGACTGTGGGTGGGGCCTGTATCTCATAGCAGTCGAGTGTGGGTGGGGCCCGTATCTCGAAGTAGCTGAGTGTGGGCGGGGCCCGTATCTCAGAGTTAGCGGAGTGTGGTCAGGGCCGGTATCTCCTAGTTAGCGGAGTGTGGGCGGGGCCCATATCTCCATGAGTGTGGACGGGGCCCGTATCTCCATGAGTGTGGGCGGGGCCCGTATCTCCTACTTGCATGTTACATGTGTATGGTATGTGGTAGTTTGGGGGAGCTCACTAAGCTTCGTGATTACAGTTTCAGTGTTTGTTTCAGGTACTTCAGCTAGCAAAGGGAAGGGCTCGAGTTGATGGCATGGCACACACCACAGTTTTTAGTAGCCTGGGAGTTTACTCTGATATTTTATATGAGACAGTTATATGTTGATAGATTTTATGAGATTTTAAGATACATGTTTGATGATTTGATTACGTGGTGATAATATTATCGTTGCTAAATGATTTTAAAACAAAATTTTTAGCTTGTATTTTTGGGATGTTTCACGGAGAATATACACTTCACTGGTTTTATAAAATACAAAACTATGTTTCATTTTTTTAATACACTATTGTCACCACTCTAGTCTTCGGGTTTTGATACTACAATTTTTCATACAACAGAAAATATTGGATTTTCTAGGAACACACTTTTTACAATTACAGACAAAAGAAAACGAAGGACATGCAAGCAATTATTCACAGTTTTGGAACGAAACTTACAAACCATTTTTCACAGAAAATATCGGATTTTCTGGAGTACTACAAATTATTACAAAAAAAAGATGTTACATATATTTTCATACAAATATGCTTATGAACTCACCAACATTCAATGTTGACAATTTTCAAATGACTTGTATTCTCATGGAACCAGTAAGCAGGTACCTAAGAACCAGATTTGCTGCATTTTGAAATTTCATACTTTATGTCATTTTTGTGTAATTTCATGCACAGATACAATATGTTAACAATGTAAGCATGTTATCTTAATATATGTTGTTTGGTTGCTATGATTCATTCATATTCAATTGTTTTGATACTATACAATGATGCCATCCGCCCTCAGACGTTTCCGCCCTCCTGGTTGGGGGTGTGATAGTCTGAGGATGAAAGGATGTACTTAAGTGAAGACGAGTGCCCATCTCATCGTGAAACCGCTTCCAAAAACTAGAAGTAAAGTGAAAATATCAGTCTGACACAACCAAAATTGGCACCCCATGACGTGCTACCACCTCGCGGATGTAAATCTCGGCTAGCTTTGTGATGAAATCCATAGTGATGTCTTCCCATGTGCATGCAGGAATCTTTAACGGCTGCATTTTTCCATGCAGTCGCTGATGTTTGGCCTCGACTTTCCAGCAAGTCAAGCATCGCTCCACAAACCATGCTATATCCTGCTTCATGCAGGGCCACCAAATCGGAGCGAAGATCTCGATACATCTTCTTCGCCCCAAGATGAATGGAGAATCTTGACTTGTGAGCCTCCTCCATCAGAACTTGGTGCACACCGCCCCAATAAGGAACCCATACCCCACGATGCAGGTTCAACAATCCACGACTATCATAATCGAAGTAAGCCACCTGACCTACAATCCTCTCACACTTACGATACACCTCCTTCATACCCTCAACATGTGCCTACTGAATCCGCTCCAGCAATAAAGTAATCACTGTCATCCTCAAGCATATATCCCTGATTGGATCCGCGACAGCCATGCGACTGAGAGCATCGACCACCACATTGGCCTTCCCCGGGTGGTAGGGGATCTCACAATCATAATCCTTCACCACATCTAAGCAACGACACTGCCTCATATTTAGATTTGACTGATTCATCAAATACCTTAATATCTTGTGGCTCATGTATATGATACAACGAACCCCATAGAGGTAGTGCCACCAAATCTGGAGAGCGAAAAACAATGGCCCCCAACTCCAAATCATGTGTCGGGTAGTTTGCCTCATGAGGCTTCAACTACCTTGAAGCATATGCGATCACGCGACCCCACTGCATCAGAACTGCACCCATACCCGAGACCGAAGCATCACAGTAGACTACAAAATCATCGACACCCTCCGGTAAGGTTAGAATCCGCACCTTGCACAATCACTGTCTAATAGTCTCGAAAGTTGCCTGCTGCTCAGGCCTCCAATGAAATGTCACCGACTTCTTAGTTAGTCGGGTCAGAGGAACAACAATCTTGGAGAAATCCTGGATGAATCTCCAATAATACCCTACCAAACCAAGAAAACTCTGAATCTCAGATGGAGACCTCAGAGCATCCCACTGCATCATGGTCTCAACCTTGGCCGGATCGACCAAAATACCCTTCTGGTTGACAAGGTGCCCCAGAAACTGCACATCGCACAGCCAGAACTCACACTTGGAGAACTTTGCAAAAAGTATCTCCCTCCTCAATGTCTCTAGCACCTCCCTCATGTGCTCCTCATGCTGCTCCTGAGTCTTGGAACAAGCTAATATATCAAATATAAAGAATATCATAGACCGATCCAGCATCGGTCTGCACATGCGGTTCATGAGATCCATAAACATGGCAGGAGCATTGGTGAGCCCAAAATGACATTACCATGAACTCTTAATGACCATAGCGAGTCTGAAAGGTTGTCTTCTGTAACGCATGTGTTTCCGGGCTTGCCATTTTTGGCAATGTAATAGTCTAGGTTAACCTTTGTAACCCGTTTTGAAATAATAAGATTGTATTATTTGAGTATTATGTGTTTTGTGCTTAATTGCTTAATTATGTGGTTTGATTAATTAAGAATAAAAATAAGCGTCAAAATTTAAGTGTAAAATTAACTCGTTATCTTTGGATAATGTTGTAGTAGTTGAAACGAGGTTTCCGAATATATAAAGAACGCCAAAATCTGACTTCGTATGAGGAAGTTATGATTTATTGAAGTTTCGACTTAGCGGTATGCAGCCTGAAATACTTGATTTGAGATCAAGCGGTTTTTAGTCGAATCGATCTAAACGAGAATCGAAGATCTCGTTGTTGGTATCGAAGCGATAAAAAGTTAGGCGAGAACGGACGTCAAACGAAGAAGTTATGAATTTATAACAAAGTTTTTCTGTCCCGGCCTATTAAAAATAAATAATAAAAATAAATTTAAAATTAGCCGACGGAGTCTAAACGAAAGTTGTGGAGCGTAGTCTCACCTTCGCGTGGATATAAAGAACGTCAAAAACGGAGTTCGTATGAAGGAGATATGAATTTCCGAAGTTATTAAATAATTTGTATTTAAATTTAATTGGAAAATTCGGCATTATCCGAAGAGGAGTCATCAGACTCATCCGAAGTACGCCCCGCGTACATCGAGGAATGTCGACACTCGCACTCGAGCACTTCGGATACGTAAGCAATGACGATTTCGGACTAGTACGCCCCGCGTACTCCGAGGCTCCAGCCTCCTATAAATAGAATGCGAGGGCAGCCGACTCTTTTGCTATCTTTCTCTCTTCTCTCTCCCGTTTTACCTCGATTTGCGTGCCAGAAGTACCCCGAAGCCCCGGTAATATTCCTGAGTCCCGAAGCAAGTCCTGAGATCCCGAAGATCCCGAGAAGTGTGATTCCCGAGCCGAAGCTCTGTCCGCGAGAAGTTCGATTTTTTTGAAGATCTTCCAGATCTGCTGAGGATTACTACTTCTGCAAGCCGTAGTGCTATCCGATCATCTTCTGATCAGGTGAGTGTATACTACCTTTCACAAACACGATAATAATACAAGTATGGTTCGAGTGTATTAAGTATATTGTTGTTTGTAGGTGTGAGTGTGTGGTCACTTTCTTCTAACGCATAATTATGAAGTATTTTATACGAAATATGTGTTATGTGTATATTTTGTGTTATATGTGTGAATGTATATTCACTCTCTTCTATCTCATAGATCTGATTTGTTTTCTATGAAATACGTGTTATCTGTGTGTGCCTCATCTGTTATGTGGAATATGTATTGATCAAAGCATGCTATACAGGTTTTTATCTATGTATAAAAATGTATATTTTTATCTACTAATATGTTGGGTAGAACATGGGTAGATAGTTGGTGTGTAATAAACAGATGAGAGGCCTCGTTGTTGTTTGATTTAGTCATCTAGCGGAGTTTAGATGACGACCACAGACTTTTCTAGATAGTCTTGTGGAAACATTAGCAGGTTCGCCACCTGTAGGTGTTAATGAACTTGGGTGTTCATTCGCTGTACTCCATCCCCCTCATGGTTTCCTTATTTGACTTATATTGCTGAGGAACCCCTGAAGCATGTGTTGTCGCCCCGATGAAATATTCTTAGACTAGGTCCCTTATGTTAGTTGTTTTAGGGACATAAAGTGAGAATAACGAGAATGGGTAATTGGGTTATTGTTGGTTGGTGGAAATTAAATATAATTATTTATTGTGGGTTGCAAACCTTATATGCTCACCAGGCTCCCAAGCCTGACCCACTCAGTTTTATTTGTATTACAGGAAGTGGTGCGAGGGCATAAGATGGATGAACCATCAAGTTGTTTTGTTTACAAGTCTGTATCGGAACATGACACCCCGAGTTTTGATTATATAATGAAAATACATTTCTTTTATGAAATGCTTTGGTAAACATTGTTTTATCATGTTTTGTTTTTGGGAACAAATTCCGCAACTCTTTCAAATCAAAAGGATTTACTCTGAAATTATTTTAAAAGCATAAATGAAAATCGGTCTTTTCTGGCCGAGATTTTGGGGATGTCACAGTTGGTATCAGAGCATTAGTTTAAGCGAACTAGGAATTTGTAGGATTTCTAGACTTAAACTTAGAATGCTAAGTGAAATTTTGAGATGTGTGTCTGTTATGTTTTAGACACGAGCACTAGTTTATTTTAGGGAAGTTGCCTAAAATGCTTTTATGTACTAAATGTTATATGTTGCCATATATGATATTATTTGTTCGGATCTATGGTCTGTTGCCGACAGGATCTAGAAACCTTATGTGTGTAGGATTCTAAGCGTACGTCTACGAATTTAGAACTGGCATGTAAACGTTTCGGAGTGATATGGATGATTTGAATATCTATCGTGAATGAGGATCTAATTTCACCTTATTCGGTGTGTAGATCAAAATGGTGAGAACTAGAAGTGGAGATGGAAATGCTGATGAAAATAGGAATCAACCACCAGTGATTGAGCAAATACTTGTCATAGCAGCAACACCTGAGCCAATAACCATGGCTGGTGTGCAAATGATGATTCAAACAATGTTGGATCGTCAGATGGATGAAACTAGATGGTTGCTTTAACAAAATCGTGAAGAACTGTCAATTCGTGTGGAAGAGCCTGAATTAAATGAAGGGCACTCGGAAGGTGGAAACTTCAGTGGGTCTATTGGTCAAGCCAACCCACCGATAGTTAGGCAAAACAACCATGATGGAAGGAATGATGGAATGGGATGCAAGTAAAAGGACTTTCTAACTTGCAAACCATCGACCTTCAATGGAAAGGAGGATCCGATTGGAGTTATGGATTGGATCTCCGAAATGGAGTTAGCCTTCATGACTTGTGGCTGCAGAGGCAAGTTGCAGACTATCTATGCAGTGCGACAATTCCGAGGTGGAGCCGTTCGTTGGTGGAACACTCTAGGGAAGACTTTGAGCCCTAATGAGCCACTGCAATTGACATGGGCAGAATTTTTGGTGCAGTTCAAGCGCAAGTTCTGCTCGGCTCAAAATCTGTTGGAACTAGAGAATAAGTTTTTGGCATTGACGAAAGGCAGCATGTCAGTTGATGAATACACCAATAACTTCACCGATAAGATGGAGTTTGCCTTGCATATCGTCCCAGACGAGTTGACAAAGGTGGACCGGTATGCGAAGGGACTCCCATGGGAGTACGAGGTGCCAGTACGTCAGACACATTCTCTAGAGGCAGCTATATGGGCTGCCAAGTCTGTTGAGAACATGATTAAGGGGATAACCACCGACAAGGTTGAGGTTGGTGAGAAGAGAAAGTTTGAGGGAACATCTGGTTCCAGAAAGAAAAGAAAATTTTTGAAATCTGATTCGAAAAAGTTTGGAGGAAAAGGAGGCGAAGCGAAGTAGTGTGATAAGTGTAAGAAAAAGCACTTTAGGAAATGTAGCGAGGATGTAACCTGCTACAAGTGCGGAAAAATTGGGCATTTTGCCAATGAGTGTCCGAACAACAAAAGGATGTGTTTTGGTTGTAATGAAGAGGGACATATTTTTAAAGACTGTCCGAAGAAGAAGGAGGCAGCAAAGCCCAACATTCCACCAAAGCCGAAGGCGAGAGCCTTCCAGATGACACTTGAGGCTGCGAAAGATGAAGCTGATGTCGCTTCAGGTACCTTTCTCGTAAACGAATTACCTGCTCAAAATTTGTGTGATTCTGGAGCCAACTACTCCTTTATTTCGCATGAGTTTGGTAGAAAGCTAGCTTTTCCTATTGATAGACTAGATGATGCTTTATTAGTCGAAGTAGCTAGTGGCAAGTTTGTACCTGTTAGCCATCGTATAAAAACCATCTTAATCGACCTTAATGGGAATAAGTTTCACGAGGAATTATTGCCTATCGAGCTTAATGGTTTTGACATCGTGTTGGGAATGGATTGGCTTAGCGCCAATGATGCCGAAATTTTGTGCAAGAAGAAGATAGTTAAAGTGAACCCGCCTGGGAAAGATTCGTTTATGGTGTATGGGGACAAACGCAGAGTGAATTCTGGAATCATTTCCCTAATGAAAGCCATAAAGTGTTTGACCAAGGGATGTACATCATATTTAGCATTCGTGATTGATGCTAAGAAGGAAAAGAAGGTGATGCAGAGTATTCCAGTGGTGTGTGATTATCCGGAAGTATTTCCCAAAGATCTTCCTGGATTACCACCTGATAGACAAGTGGAGTTCAGAATAGACTTGTTACCAGGGACCACGCCAATAGCAAAAGCATCTTACCGACTAGCACCGACGGAGATGAAGGAGCTAATGATGCAACTTCAGGAGTTATTGGAAAAAGGTTTCATTAGACCTAGTTCATCACCCTGGGGAGCTCCGGTGTTATTTGTGAAGAAGAAAAGATGGAAGTATGAGAATGTGGATTGATTACAGAGAGCTGAACAAGGCAACAATAAAGAATAGATATCCGTTGCCGAGGATTGATGACCTATTTGATCAATTGCAAGGTTCGAGCTATTTCTCGAAGATCGATCTATGGTCAGGATATCATCAGCTAAAACTAAGAGAGCAAGATATCGAGAAGACTGCATTCAGAACTAGATATGGACACTACGAGTTCTTGGTTATGTCGTTTGGACTAACCAATGTTCCAACAGCGTTCATGGATTTGATGAATAGGGTTTGTAATCCGTTCCTTGATAAATCTGTGATAGTGTTCATAGATGACATTCCGATTTACTCGAAAAGCCAAGAGGAGCATGGCAGACACTTGCGAGAAGTGTTAGAAGTCTTGAAGAAGGAGAAGCTGTATGCAAAGTTCTCTAAGTGTGATTTTTGGATTCGTGAAGTCCAATTCTTGGGTCACGTGGTCAGCCAAGAAGGGATAATGGTTGATCCAGCAAAGATTGAAGCTGTGATGAAGTGGGAACAACCGAAAAGTCCCACGGAGGTCCGAAGCTTTTTAGGATTAGCCAGATATTACCGAAGGTTTATCCAAGGCTTTTCTTCGATTGCTACTCCATTAAAAGCTTTGACCCACAAAGGAGCTACTTATGCTTGGAGTGATAAGCATAAAGAAGCATTCGAGCAACTAAAGAAGAAACTATGTGAGGCACCGATACTTTCTTTACCCGATGGAGTTGAAGACTTCGCTGTTTATAGCGATGCGTCTGGGGTTGGATTGGGTTGTGTTTTGACCCAAAGAGAAAAGGTGATAGCATATGCGTCTCGACAGCTGAAGGAGCATGAAAAGAATTACCCGACTCATGATTTGGAGTTGCCAGCGGTAGTTTTCGCTCTGAAAATATGGAGGTATTACCTCTATGGCACGAAGTGTAAAATTTTCACTGATCATAAGAGTCTCCAATATCTCTTTAATCAAAAAGAGTTAAATATGAGGCAACGACGCTGGCTAGAGTTACTCAAGGACTACGACTGTGAGATACTTTACCATCACGGTAAAGCTAATGTTGTTGCTGATGCTCTCAGTCAGAAAGTCAATCTTGAAAGGAAAAGGCCAAGCGCGTTGAGAATTGAAGTTGTCTCGACCATTGTGGAAAGTATAAAGAAAGCTCAAGAGGAAGCTTCTGAAAGGAATGACCGAAAGGAGGAACGTTTGGGCAAAACGTTGGTGTTCGGTGTAAACAGTCATGGACTGAAGGTATTCCAAGATCGTATTTGGGTACCTAAGTCAGGAGGAATTAGGGGTCTTCTGATGGAAGAAGCTCACAAAACCATGTACTCAATTCATCCTGGTAGCACTAAAATGTATAGGGACTTGAAACCCTACTACTGGTGGCCGACGATGAAGCTTGATGTTGCAAAGTATGTGGCTGAGTGTGTGACTTGTGCGAGAGTCAAGACACAACATCAGAAACCGTACGGGAGTTTAGAACCATTTCCTGTGCCTATGGGTAAGTGGGAAGACATTGCTATGGATTTTGTCACTAAACTGCCTAGAACAAAGAATGGTCACGACATGATTTGGGTGGTCGTTGATCGATTCACTAAGAGTGCGCATTTCATAGCAGCCAAGGAGAAATGGTCTATGGAAAAGCTTGCGAATTCTTACGTGAAGGAAATTGTGAGACTTCACGGTGTTCCGTTAACGATTGTGTCGGATCGTGATAGTCGTTTCACCTCGAGGTTTTGGAAAAGTCTACAAGAGGAATTGGGTACCAAGTTGTGTTTAAGTACAACTTACCATCCGCAGACTGATGGTCAGAGTGAAAGAACGATACAAACACTTGAAGATATGCTAAGATCATGTACCTTGGAATTCCTAGGTAATTGGGATGAACATTTACCATTGGTAGAATTTTCCTATAATAATAGTTTTCACTCAAGCATTAAGATGGCACCTTATCAAGCTTTGTACGGACAGAAGTGTCGTACGCTGTCTTGTTGGCTTGAGGCTAGGGAAAAGAAGTTTATGGGACCTGAGATGGTCCATCAGACTACTGAGAAGTTGAAAGTGATCAGGGAAAGAATGTTAGCAGCTCAAGATCGTCAAAAGAGCTATGCTGACAAGAAGCGAAGGCCAATGACCTTCGAACTCACTACAAGAAAAAGACCCTTTTACGACGCGCAAACCACGACACTCATTGATTTATGTTACGCAAAAGAGAGTGACATTAAAAAAGTATCATCTCTTCAAAAAATTTAAGGATTTAGGTCACGCATTATTGCGTGCCCTTAAATTAGTGTCTAATGTAAAAAAATTAAAAACACGGAGGGCACTTTATCTAAAATGTGCGTCTTCTATAAGTGTCGCTTTATAATTTTAAAGAAACGCGTGTTTAGTAGATACTGGGGAAAACGAAATCCCTAAAATTTTGAAAACCCTCTTTTCTACCTTCTTTCTTCTTTCATCTCCGCCATCGATTCTCCCCTCTCCCTCCTTCTCCCTCTTCTCCGATCCGCTTCACCATCTTCAGTAAGTCAACCATGGAGGCCTAGATATAAATCGATTTGGGTCCAAACCCTCCTAAAACCCTCTCATCGACTCAAAGCGAAGAGATGAAAAACCGCCACCACCCGCGTCTGCAACAACCAGCAACAACTACTCCGTCTACAGGCAAGTAGGTATGTATGCTTTCATTGTCTCATTGGTTTCAACTTCTTCATCAATCTTCTCCCTTATAAACCCTAGTGTAACAGTGTCGGTGAATGAGACGAAATTCATCGAGTTTGCATTACTATCTGACCTTAGAGTTGATGGTAGGCGTCCTTCGATTATAGAAAACTATCTATCATCTTCGGAAGGTAAGAAATCCCAAAGTCATCCCTTGATTTAGTATTCTGTTGGCTAAAAGTAAATGGTTTGTTAATGAACGATGAGTTTTTCATATTGTAGAGAAGATGGTTCATCAGAGATCCAGCTTGGACAGACTCGAGTTATGGGATTTGTCACAGGACAACTAGTACAACCTTATCGAGACAGGCCTAGTGAAAGGACACTTGCAATCTACACTGAGTTCTCACCCATGGCAGATCCTTCATTCGAGTCAGGTCGTCCAGGAGAATCTGCTATTGAGTTAGGGCGTATTGTAGATCATGGTTTAAGGTATGATAGTTTATTTACTTGCTTATGCTTCTATTTTTCAAACTTCTGCTCTTCTGGACTTCATCTTAATTTTTTTTCAAAGTTGTGATTTACATGATTACATCCATATATGGTCAGCATAAAGACATGGAACACCCATATATAACAGATTAAATCCTGTCCCTATTAAGCTATTATGTAAACAAGAAACAACACTTCAGAACAGTTATAATGTACGGATTCATGAAAAAAGAGATATAGCCAAACCAAACCTACTTGATGAGATTAAATTTGCAGGGAAAGCAGGGCAGTAGACACTGAATCACATTGTGTCATTTCAGGGAAATTGGTATGGTCTATTTAATTTTATTTTTTTATTGTTTTTATTTAATATGTTAAGAGTTAATATATTATTAAACAAATCTTTTTCAAAGGGTAATAGCAGCAAACTTGAAGAACTACCCAAGCAAGTTTTCTAAAGCAAAGGGAAGGAGAGTTGGTTAAAAAAAAAAGCTGAGGTTAAGAAGCTTGCAAGTTTTCTAAAGCAGGTTAGTAATAGTATTTCATTATTTTAGTTTATCACCTTAAAGAAATTATTTTTTCTCTTGTATTTATGTTGTTTAGTTTTGGTAAAGATTTATAATTACATGCAGGCTTTAGAAGATGCAAAAAAAGCTTGTTGATGAAGAGAGAGCTTTTGCAAGAACTGAAATTGAGAAAGCTAGAGTTGCAGTTCAGAGAGTGGAAGAAACTCTTCAGGAGCAAGAAAAAATGTCCCGAGCTACAGGGACACAGGTTTGTTTGTTTAGAGTTATAGTGCTAGTTTATGTACCTTTTATCTGAAACAATTACTATTTCTTTCAAAAATGCATGGGTGACTATCTCAATGGTGTGGCATTCTGTCATATCCAAAAGATTAGCACTTTAAAGGAGAAAAAAAAGAACACGACTTTTATAGGCATATTGTTGTAAGCTACCTATATTTTTGGATCAAGACTTTGGAAGTTGTGCTTATTGTTTTGTGAAAAAAGGGAATATTTATCTGTACATTAATTTTAAATCTTACTCTTTTCATGCTTCATAGGTTAACTTGGGTCCAAATATAAGGAATATACAAGAACTTAAATCCTGGCCTCAATTTCACAATGCAGTAGCTGCTGGCCTACGGATGGCACCTCTCCTATATTCGACTAAGCACCCTCAAAACATGTTGTTTTCTTCTACTCGTTTAGTCAAAATCTTGATACTGAAGACATAATCTATCCTTTTTTGCTAAATCTACATGTATATCATGAGAGTTGAAGTCGAAGAGGCAGCAGCTGATTAGGGATACATATCAAATTTCTAAAGTTCTAAATCTGATTCTGATTCATCAGGTCAGCTCAATGCCCGAACTCTCTTTCTTGTGGGTGCTTATTAGTTCATGAAATTTTTGCAAAAACTTGAGAAGTTTAAGGGTTCGAAACATTGTTTTTGTGACTTATCTTCAACATAACCACATATATAATACTGTTTATGTGGTTTTCTCTTTTGGGTTATTGAGAAATCGTAGAAAGTTTCTAATTTTCTTCTATATGTGTTTACAGTACCAGAATTTAAACTGTTTATGCGTGTTTGTGTGAATTTGTTGGATTATTTTAAATTTAAAAGAGACATTTACTAAAGTAAAGTATTTCATTATTGAACGCGGATTTGAACTCAAAAGACTTAATAAATCGCTATTAAAATGACTTTTTTGCATTTGGCAGTCGAAGCATACCTGTTAATTCATTGGTCAATATCCAACGGTTGGATTTGAAATTAATGATATTTTATTATGGTCAAGAAATTTCAATGGGTGTTCATATTTTTGTTGAAGAATCAATTAGGGTTTAGTTTTGGGGGGAAGATTTATTACTTTTGTATGTTAAGGATTGTATGCCAATTTCTGACAATAAAAGTGGGAATCTTCTTTCTTTTCTATTTATGACAGAATGAGAATAATTCTCAAGTTTTTGAGAAACAATTTACGAATTTTCTCGAATTATTTATCTGGGTTTGTTGCAGAAGTATTCAAAAAGAATTATTCCCCATTGCTCTTTATCTATTTTTTTTCTGCAATTTATCATCTAAACTATTATGGACTGATTCTCATTGTCTCCCTCTAATATAGAAATCTTCATTCCATGAATCTCCATGTCTCCAACTTACGAATCTTGATTATTTAGACCTAAATAATAATAATAAAAACTATGAATTTACACAAATATTCATGTTTTTTTTGAGCTATCATTTTAGACCTAAGCAATTATACTCGGCCGCTGAATACTTTGAGCTATCATACACCAATGATGACCAAAAGCAAATGAGTTTGACCTAAAAAGTCAACATTTTTTCCAGATGTAAACGTTGCAGCTTAATCTCAAATTTTTATTCATACAATATACTATCGATTTGTTGATAGGGTGGTTGACACATTAAAAGATTATGCCATCAAGGCTATAGTCAATACGGTTGACCATTTGGGTGTTGCTTCGAATAAAGTTATTTTTGACGATAAGGTTGAAGAAGTTTCCGGATCAGAACTTCGAGTATCTTGCATTGAACATGTAATCTTTCATTTTGGCCATTCTTTAGGACCCATTTGTTCTGACATGACAGGTTGTACTGCATATGAGGTATATTGGACTAGGACAGAGACTTGTGTGAGTTAGACAAAATTTGCAGCTTTTTGTCTGTCACATCCAAAAAGGTAAAATAGTTACACAAGACACGACATAACATAATTTAACAGGTTGTACTGCTTCTGACGTACGTGAGACAAAAAAAATTGTAGCTTTTTGTCCCATCCAAAAAGGTATACTCACTCTTTCACGTTTGTGCAAAAGACGTAAATGCCCTCACCCTCTTCATCGAAAATAGCCGTAGAAATCATGAGTAACTATCTCAATGGTGTGACATTCTATCACAATATTGTTGATTATTCTCTCAAAATCTGAGAGGGGTTTTTTTTTCCAGTGACATGTCAGCTTCCCATGATTTATTTTGTTGGCCCATTTTATCTTATCTTTGCTTATAGATTCTAGTAATGAAGCATTATCCTTTCAAGGTAAAATGTCAAGGACTTGGATCGTCTACAATAAACCCGAGGAACCAAATGTTACACATGGAGGTCTTTTACTTGCTCTGGGTTTGCATGGTTACTTGGATGTTCTGAATATAACTGATATATATCAGTATTATTCACAGGTATGGTGTTATCATTATTATCTATCCGTTTTGTAGCATCTATTTCCATTTGATATTTACCAAATTCTGGATGTTCAAACGTATTAGGTGGTCACTTGAAAATTCTTGGATATCTCTTTTTCCAAGTTCATTTCATCTGTATAGTTGATTTTTTTTTAAACCAAAGTTGATTATATGCTGATATAAGCTACATTTCATTACACAAAGCTATCCTTCATTACTCACTTTTTCTGGAACATTCTTATCGCACTTCAATATTAAGATATTGTTGAAAAAAGCTATTTCATTGTCTCCTTGCATTGTAAATATTGTCCAGACTCTAGCGGCATACTGCCTGGTTACAAGAATGATAAGAAACTTTGGCGAGACATAAATTGATTTGATAATGATGGGTGAACATCAGAAATGGCTGAATTTCATTTTTAAATTGATTTGATAATGATACAACACCTGAATCAGGACTTGAAGTTGCACTCTATCCTCAAGAAACAAGTTAGAATGTCAATTCACTTCATTGTCACTTTCATTTTGTTATAGATTTTCCCCTATTTTTATTATAAAATATTGTTCTTAATTCTAATTGTATGTTTTTGACAAATGGGATCAAAATGAAAAGGATCACTCAATCTCCTTAGGCGGGGCTGTTAAGGTTATGGACTCTAGCTCTCTCTGTCTTCTAGTTTTATATGGTGCAAAGGTATGGTCTTCAAATCTTAATGATCTTCAAAAGTAAAACTGTAAAAAAAATTGTTACACTCATTGATTTTACAGTGAGATGTTGATGTGATGCAGAGAATATCAGGTCTGGAGCAGCTGTTGATGTGATTCAGAGAATACCAGTCTCCATATGCTCTTTAGTAACTAAGGGATCGAGAAGGCTTTTCAATTTCTCAGCAATGTATGGGTTTTAATTAGTACACTGATAGCTATTGAGGCTTTGTTTTTTTTTTAAGATCAAGTGTTGACCGGATAAATGATGTTTAAAAAATATATACAGATACATAAATTACGGATGGAGTCAGGGGAGGAAGATGCACCTGTGCGTCACCATGTGGAAGGGGCATTTGTGGAAACATTACTGTAAATCATTAAGATTATTTTAAACCTGACTCAAATGAGGTTCTCTTTTTTATGCATATTAAATTTAACATTATAATTTAACATTATTATTAAATAGTAATTTTCCATGGTTTTATTACATATTCAGGAAGCTTTAATGAATGCAATGACTCCAAGACTCCAGGAATGTTGAGAGGAAATATCAAGAGAAAGATGTGGTTGATATTATTCAATCAAAATTTATCCAGGTTTGTCATGTTCTATAATATCAGAAATTATTGAAGAAGAGGCTGAAGATCACTTGCAAGATCCAATTCAGGAAAAGTTTGTTGCATTTGGGGATGTATGTATTCTAACTACTATACAATCTTATCAAATATCATATTCTTCATTTTGGAGAACATTAATCTCTATTAGTTTTTATTTATTTATTTATCCTGTTATGTGTTGGATTACAGGAGTGAAAGGAGCATTAAAAATAAAAAATGATAACAAAAAGATAATTCTCTCCTTATTATCATATGCCTAATATATTATGTACTTCAATTTGCAGAAAGATCATCAAGCAATAGATATCCTTTTAGCAGAGATCGATATATATGAGCTTTTTGCTTTCAAACATTGTTGGGGAAGAAGGTTGAAACTTGCTCTTTGTGAAGATAATTTTTTTTCTTAATGTATTATCCTCTATATTCTTGATATTTTCCCACTTTTTAAATCTTTTATCAAATTCTCACTTTTGGATACAAAGCTTGATGAGAGAATGCGTGACCTAAATCTTTTATCAAATTCTCACTTTTGGAGGTGGCCATAAGAAAAGGTAAGCAAAGGGTAATTTGATATTTGTTATTGTTATTGTGTATTACAATACTTCCTTGTATATATGTATAAAGTTTGTTCTTATTTAGATTTGCCTTTTACTGCAGGTGTGTCAATATAGTGAAACTTTAAACTTTGTTACTACTTATTTATGATTATATCATATTCAAAATTAGTTTGCATGCTTTATTAGGGTGCTGCAAATAGGAAAGAGGCAGGAACATATATGAACATTGTGTCAATATAGGGTAAAGGATTCCGTGACTCACCTTTGGTTTGGAAGGTTAAATTTGGTAGACGTGGTTGGTTCTAAAAGGTATTTGATAGCTTAAACCATCTTATATATAAGTTTTGTCTAGATTTGCAACGTTTTCAATGTTGTGCTTCAGAAAAGGCTTCACTAGTTTCGTGTCTTGTTGTCAAATTTTGAGCAATTTTCAACATCTGATGGGAATAATACATTCAGAAATGTCCACTTCTAATTTCTTGCTTTTCACAATGATTATATATATATATATATATATATATATATATATATATATATATATATATATATATTATAGTTTACAAACTGTAGAATGTGTTCAGTAGTGAATCTCATAGGGACAAAATGGTAAATTTGCAGGTTGTTCAATCAATGTCATTTAGTAATATTTGGAATTACAGCCTCTGTAAGTTTGACTAAAACCTTCTGATTTTGTTTACTTTTTAACTTTGTTTTTTGTTTCATTTAGTAATAAAGTATCAAATATCAACGGTTATGTGGTAGTAATCCTTCTGATGGGGTGTTTGTTGGGCTGCTTCTTTCAATGTCATTAACAACAGTGGTAAGTAGAATCTAATTATTATGAAAATCTTTTGCTTAAACCTACCTTATTGACTTGTAGCTGATTAAACATTAATTTAATTATGCAGGTTTTGAAGTTTTTGATGGAAAAGAATAGTGTTAATGCTCTTCATAGAAAAGTATGTTGGTAGTTTAGGAAATTTGGCTAATAATTTAATTAATTATATTAAAAAATGTTGAAATGTTACATTTGTCTACTATTGGAATGATTATTTGATGTATTACATTTGTCTACTATTGGAATGATTATTTGTATGACATTAACTTTTGTGCAATGTATTGTATTTTTTGTATTATGAGACATGAAATGCAAATTTAATTTGAAAATCAATAAATCTATAAATAATTTTTTTTTAAAAAAAAATTAAAATTACGATACGCAAAAATATGTGTCATCTTCATTTATGACATGGCCTTTCTTGACAAGGGCTTTCTTGATATGCGTTGCGTGTCATTAACACGCGTGTCGTAAGGTTACGACACGCGAATGCGTGTCGTCTTCCTTTATGACAGGGCCTTCCTTGATACGCATTGCATGTTGTAAACGCGCGTCGTAATTGCGCATCGTAAATGAGCGTCATAAATGCGGGTCGTCTATAGATGACGCGCAAAAGTGTGTCATCTCTCTTTATGACAGGGCCTTCCTTGACACACATTTGCGCGTCGTCTGAGCCTTTTACGACGCGCAATGAGCGTCGTAAAAGGCTGTTTTTCTAGTAGTGGAAGTTGGAGATTCGGTTTTGCTTAAAGTCTCACCGTGGAAGGGACTTATAAGATTTGGTAAAAGGGGAAAGTTGAGTCCAAGGTTTATTGGACCGTTTAAAGTTCTTCAGAGGATTGGGAACCAAGCTTACAAGCTCGAATTACCCGAAGAACTGAATGGAATTCACAACACTTTTCATGTGTGTTATTTGAGGAAGTTCACGGGAGAAGTTCCCGATATAATTCCAATTTCTGAATTGAGAATTGATGAAAACAAAAGGTTGATTGAAGAACCAGAGGCAATTGTTGACCGAAAGACTAAGAAGTTGCGACGCAAAATGGTTGGGTTAGTGCTTGTCCGATGGAAACACACGAATGGGCCGAATCTCACCTGGGAGACGGAGAGTGATATGTTGAGTCGCTATCCGCATTTGTTTGTTGATGTGTGATTCCGGAGACGGAATCATTCTAAGGTGGAGAGAATTGTAACGCCTGTGTTTCCGGGCTTGCCATTTTTAGCAATGTAATAGTCTAGGTTAACCTTTGTAACCCGTTTTGAAATAATAAGATTGTATTATTTGAGTATTATGTGTTTTGTGCTTAATTGCTTAATTATGTGGTTTGATTAATTAAGAATAAAAATAAGCGTCAAAATTGAAGTGTAAAATTAACTCGTTATCTTTGGATAATGTTGTAGTAGTTGAA
Source organism: Lactuca serriola (assembly GCF_051521515.1). Lineage (NCBI taxonomy): Eukaryota > Viridiplantae > Streptophyta > Magnoliopsida > Asterales > Asteraceae > Lactuca > Lactuca serriola. The sequence continues at coordinate 54,447,331 of NC_136413.1, forward strand.
ACGAGGTTTCCGAATATATAAGGAACGCCCAAATCTGACTTCGTATGAGGAAGTTATGATTTACTGAAGTTTCGACTTAGCGGTATGCAGCCTGAAATACTCGATTTGAGATCAAGCTGTTTGTAGTCAAATCGATCTAAACGAGAATCGAAGATCTCGTTGTTGGTATCGAAGCGATAAAAAGTTAGGCGAGAACGGACGTCAAACGAAGAAGTTATGAATTTATAACGAAGTTTTTCTGTCTCGGCCTATTAAAAATAAATAATAAAAATAAAGTTAAAATTAGCTGACGGAGTCTAAACGAAAGTTGTGGAGCGTAGTCTCACCTTCGCGTGGATATAAAGAACGTCGAAAACGGAGTTCGTATGAAGGAGATATGAATTTCCGAAGTTATTAAATAATTTGTATTTAAATTTAATTGGAAAATCCGGCATTATCCGAAGAGGAGTCATCGGACTCATCCGAAGTACGCCGCGCGTACACCGAGGAATGTCGACACTCGCACTCGAGCACTTCGGATACGTAAGCAATGACGATTTCGGACCAGTACGCCCCGCGTACTCCGAGGCTCCAGCCTCCTATAAATAGGATGCGAGGGCAGCCGACTCTTTTGCTATTTTTCTCTCTTCTCTCTCCCGTTTTACCTCGATTTGTGTGCCAGAAGTACCCCGAAGCCCCGGTAATATTCCTGAGTCCCGAAGCAAGTCCCGAGATCCCGAAGATCCCGAGAAGTGCGATTCCCGAGCCGAAGCTCTGTCCGCGAGAAGTTCGATTTTTGTGCAGATCTTCCAGATCTGCTGAGGATTACTACTTCTGCAAGCCGTAGTGCTCTACGATCATCTTCTGATCAAGTGAGTGTATACTACCTTTCACAAACACGATAATAATACAAGTATGGTTCGAGTGTATTAAGTATATTGTTGTTTATAGATGTGAATGTGTGGTCACTTTCTTCTAACGCATAATTATGAAGTATTTTATACGAAATACGTGTTATGTGTATATTTTGTGTTATATGTGTGAATGTATATTCACTCTCTTCTATCTTATAGATCTGATTTGTTTTCTATGAAATACGTGTTATTTGTGTGTGCCTCATCTGTTATGTGGAATATGTATTGATCAAAGCATGCTATACAGGTTTTTATCTATGTATAAAAATGTATATTTTTATCTACTAATATGTTGGGTAGAACATGGGTAGAGAGTTGGTGTGTAATAAACAGATGAGAGGCCTCGTTGTTGTTTGATTTAGTCATCTAGCGGAGTTTAGATGACGACCACGGACTTTTCTAGATAGTCTTGTGGAAACATTAGCAGGTTCGCCACCTGTAGGTGTTAATGAACTTGGGTGTTCATTCGTTGTACTCAATCCCCCTCATGGTTGCCTTATTTGACTTATATTGCTGAGGAACCCCCGAAGCATGTGTTGTCGCCCTGATGAAATATTCTTAGACTAGGTCCCTTATGTTAGTTGTTTTAGGGACATAAAGTGAGAATAACGGGAATGGGTAATTGGGTTATTGTTGGTTGGTGGAAATTAAATATAATTATTTATTGTGGGTTGAAAACCCTATATGCTCACCAGGCTCCCAAGCCTGACCCACTCAGTTTTATTTTTATTACAGGAAGTGGCGCGAGGGCATAAGATGGATGAACCATCAAGTTGTTTTGTTGACAAGTCTGTATATGTATATATTTTTTGAATGACTTGTAATGTCTTCGTTTATGCTTATTGGTCTGTATCGGAACATGACACCCCGAGTTTTGATTATATAATGAAAATACATTTCTTTTATGAAATGCTTTGGTAAACATTGTTTTATCATGTTTTGTTTTTGTGAACAAATTCCGCAACTCTTTCAAATCAAAAGGATTTACTCTGAAATTATTTTAAAAGCATAAATGAAAATCGGTCTTTTCTGGCCGAGATTTTGGGGATGTCACATCTTCTGCACATCGTCGTCCCTGACTCGCATCTGGTGATAACCCGATCACCTATCAATCTTGGAGAACCAAGATACACCCTGTAGCTGGTCTAATAAATTGTCAATCCTTGGGAGGGGATAACAGATCTTCACTGTCACCTTATTCAATTCCCGGTAATCTATACACATCCGATGTGACCCTTCATTCTTCTTCACAAACAGAATTGGGGCTACCCATGGCGAACTACTCGGCTTGATGAATCCATTGTCTAACAGATCATGCAACTGTGTAGACAACTCCTGCATCTCGGGAGGAGCCAACCGATATGTTGCCTTGGCTATCAGAGCCGCACCAGGAACTAGGTCAATCCTAAACTCCATTTGTCACTCCGGAGGTACCCCAAGCAAATCCTCTGGGAACACGTCCGGATACTCTCGTATGATCGGTACATCATGCACGGTCGCCTTACCCTTATCATGAGTATCCAATCCATAACATAGGTGACATACTTTGCACAACCCTGCTGAAGGTAACGCCTCGCTCTCGCTGATGAACACAAAGTCGGCCCACACTGAGGCCTCTCTCCCTGAATCATCAAACCTCCCCCACTTGGGGTCCGAACGCGAACTAACTGCTGCTCGCAGTCAATTACCGCCCCATTGGGGCTCAACCAGTCCATGGCCATGATGACCTTAGTCCCTCCCAGGGGAATAGGGACTAAATCCACAGAATATTGCTTATCGAACAACTAAAGAGTAAACCCCCGATGAACCCTCGCAACACGAACGGTCCTATTATATGCAATATCTACGTGAAGAGGACAATCCAGCTCCCCTGGAGCCCCAACAAATCGACTGCTAACCGCGAGCGATACAAATATCTGGTAGCCCATGAATTGAAAAATACCAGAGTAGATATACCATTCACAAGGAACGATCCTGTAATAAAACACATAAAAATAAGCGACAAAAAAATATAAATAAAGAAATAATGAGAAGATACATACCCGTCACGACGTCGTGAGCTGCACGCACCTCCTCTGCTGTCATCTGGAATGCCCTGCTCTTCACCGATGGCGCATTTGCCTGACCTTGACGGTCGTCAATAATCCTTAATGTCGCAGGAGCGGGTGCTGACATTGGTCCCACTGCAACTAAACTCGAACATTGGTCCCTTTTATGGCCCCTCTGATTGCACTGAAAGCAAATCAGATCATATATCAGGGTGATGGTGGTGGTAGTAGTACAATCCCTGCTGACATGACCAGTCCGGCCACACTTGAAGCAGCTAGAACCACCCACCCTGCACGCTCCCTCGTGCGTCCTACCACACTTTCCGTAGCGGCCTCTGCCCTACTGGCCCTTCCCTCGGGAATCCACCTTGAGCCTCTTTCCCGAGCCCTCAACACTAGTTACCGAATCTGGTTTCCTCTTCCTCTCCATCTCTAAATCAATCTCCCTCTCCCGAGCCCTTGCTATCATATCCTCCAACGTCTTGCAGCTGGATCGGCTGACAAACTGCCGAATATCACTCCTCAGCATCTCATGGTAACGGGCCTTTTTCATCTCCTCTTCTGCCACATACTGTGTAACGAGAAGGGCCCTCTCCCTGAACATGGCGGTGATTTTAGTCACCATCTTAGTAGTCTGAAAAAGATCATGGAACTCCCATGATAATTGTTGCACCTCAATCACTGGTGCAAACTCGGTCCTGAACCTAGTCAATAAATCACTCCAGGTCATCGCATCAATAGCATCACCTCCTATAGCATACCCTACCTCCTCCCACCAATCACGATCCGTGTCCTTCAAGAGGCAGCATGCTAGTTTGACATTGTCCCCCTCAGGACAACGACTGATATGGAAGGCATTGGCAACATCCGCCAACAACCTGCTGCTCGCAATGGGGTCCCTAGCCCCATGATAGTCTGGTGCTCCAAAAGTCCGAAACTCCTTGAAGGTCAGAGAGCGCGTCCCAATCAAAGCCACAATCTCAACGCGAAAAGCGCTCAATCTCTCACCAAGAAGCTCCATAATACCCTCCTTGACTGAACCAAAAATCACAGGAGTCTGATCAAGGATACTGTGCGTAATCTCAAATAAGATAAACTCCCTCGTCTGGTTGTCAAGCTATCCGGCTCCAGAAGCCGAGCCTGATCCCTCCACGACACCGGAACTGCCCATTGGCCTACCTCACAATACCACCATACTGAGAATAGACCATAAAACTATTAGAATAAGCATCAATGCATATCGGGGAAATCATAACTATACAAGCTCCATGGCTTCATTACAACCCTCCTTGAATTGAGTACGGATCCTCTGCTTCCAGTAGTACGGGCCCATACTACCTTCTACATCTATCCGTGCTTTCCTCAAGAAGTGCCTTCACTCAGCCAAGTTACTCCATAACCAACAGATCCCTCACAATTAGGGTTCTCAGCACTAAGTCTCATCCTTGGTCCTCCTAGGGCAGACTCCACACCACTCTCCGCCATCAGCTGCAGAAGGAACTCAGGCTAACCACCTCTAACTAGCTCACATATATAATTACATATTACAAAAACTAGATAATTCTTCAAATGAGAGGCCTCTCCTTACAACGGTTGGACTCAGACAAGAGCTGCACAATAGAGCTAAACCTAACCTTATGAACTTATTTAGTTTCCATAATATGTAACTTAACATATTTGCTTGCTAACTAGATGATATTAGCAAGAACTACTAAAAGCACAAAGCAAGCAACATTCGAGCATCAAGTAAACAAAACTGAGCACAACCTAATCAGGTCATCCTATCACTGACTGATCAGTACTAGCACGCAAATCTATAAGCTCATATAACAGGTATACAAATGCATCTCTCCTAGATCCTTTTCCCTACTCTAGCACGAGATTCACATATTCACAATTCGTATTATAATATAAACATGTATGGGTAATTTGGGAGACCTTACTAGAGCTCGGTTGATTGCATGCACCACACCCTTTTCCTCTTTTAAAATCCTTTTATAAAAATGATTTTATTTTGAAAATTTCCATACCAAGTCCTCAGTTTGAGTTTAGACACACCCAAGAGTGTGCCAGAATACCTCAAACCAAGGCTCTGATACCAACTTGTAACATACGTAAAATGTGGTCCCAAATTTCGTTTTAAAATTACAAAATAACAACATTTGTCAAAACATCCAATCGTGTTCATAAATCAAAGTATCCATAACAAAACATTAGATTAACATCCCAGGAAAAAACGTCAAGGTGTATGCAATGCACTCATCCTAAGCTCTTCCCTTTGCTACCGGAAGTACATGAAACCAAAACTGAAAACCGTAAGCACAAACCTTAGTGAATTTTCCCAAACTACCTCATACTACACATATCATGCACATAGGAGATACGTCCAACCCGCAATCGAGGAGATACGGGCCCCGCCCACTAGGAGAATGGGCCCTGCCCAATGATATACGGGCCACAATCGGTGAGATACGGGCCCCACCCACACTCACTTGACAAACAAGCACATACAGGTATCTCACAGACAACAAGTATAACCAATCATGCAATAATTATCAAGTTCCGTCCAACATCGCTGATAACATACACATGGGTCGGCATTGATGCCTTCGACCTGTTCAATTCTGGAGGGAAACTCACCTTGCAAAGCTGGATGATACAGATCATCCCTGACCGCTGGTCCTATGATTCTCCGAGCTATCAATTATTAAATACGAGTTAGATATGTTCGGGATCTAAGTTACTTAACCACAACTTCTCATTGGGGTAAAAGACCCTTTTACCCCTAACAGACTCTTGTCCAAAATGAAACTGTAGATCATAACCGATGACCCACAAGAGATATTTAATCCCACAAGGCCCAAAATACGGTCCGATTTCCAATTGGGCCCAATCCCTTCATATGGACCTAACCCAAGGCCCAAAAACGTTTTCTTAACCCAAAGAGTCGATTCCAGATGGCCCACTGAGGCCTAATCCACAATCCTAAGAAAACAGCCCAAATCGAGGCCCAAAAGATAGCAGCCTAAATCCACTAGCGTACTCAGCTGTACGCTTAGCGTATAGGCTGCATGGCTTGTACGCTGCACGTACGAGCTTGTACTCCAAACGTACTCTCCTGTTAAGGCATAATCTCAAAAAGAGCTTAATCCCTTAAGATCCGAAGTTCCAAACACAGATTTGAGTCCATTGAAGGGTCATAACCCATAAAGTCGATTACTTGGCGGCTTGCATGCCCCCAAATGGGCCCAAACTTGAAAAATAACAACCTACTCCCTTAAAAATGAACAAAACTCATACATGGATGCTACAAGACTTCCAAGATGGATATTTATGACTTAGGGACTCTCATAACACCAAGGGTGGCAACCCTAAGCTTAGGAAAGGATTTTAAACCATAAAGCTTCAGTCTTTGGACCAAGGAGGTTCAAAAACTCAACTCAAGAGATCTAAGCATTCATAAGGCAAGCTCAAGAATTTATACCTTGAAAAGGTCTGAAATGAAGCAACAATCCCAAATCTACACCTTCTCCTTTAAACCATCACCTTGCTTCAACCTTCACTTCTTTGGAGAATGGATCAAAACACCAACAATGCTCTCAAGAGGCCTTCCAAACACAAGAACGCACAATAAATGAATTAGGGTTTCGTGGGAGCTACTTAAGGGTGAGAGGGAGGATGGTCTTCAAGACATAATGTTCTTTTATATAGGGCTCAACCCTAAAATTTAGGGTATGGGGATTGCATGCATATGTTGCGCACCTGCGCGTACTCTTTAGTACGTTGTGCGTACATGCATGGTATGCACGATCATCTCATACTAGTACGCTGAGCGTACATAGGGTGGTACGCCCTGTCTACGGCACCCTTAAGCCCAAATAATAATGATCCAATGGATCCAAGCCCAAATCAACAAAATAATTAAATAATACCTTGGAGAAATATCGAGCATTACAGAAACACTGCGATACAATCCCTTTTCTGCACTATTTTCACCTGTGAATCCCCTCCATAAGAAATATCAAGGTGAACAGCGTCTAGATCTACAAGCTCCAATGCAACCAACAGTTATCCAATGAGCTCCTTCGTCTTCAAGATGCACCAAGAACACTTAAAAACACCTTCTTTTGCTCATAAGGCTCAAACTAGGGTTAGGGTTTCAAGGGAGGACGTTGGAGATGTGGAGGCTAACAATGGAAATGGTTTGGGGAAGTTAAAGAGCTTAAATAGGGCTCAAAACCCTGGAATTAGGGTTTGGGCTCTAATCACATACGTCCAACGTACTCCTGATACACCCAGTGTACCAGGTTGAATCTCCATGATCATCCATTCTTAGTATGCCCATCATACACCCTGTACGCCCAACGTACTAGACTAAACCCAAAACCTTCCTAGCTTCTAACGGTTATAACTTCTTCATTGCAGCTCCGTTTTCGACGATATTTATATCAAGGGAAAGCTATTGAAGATCCCCACAATATTTTATAGATATCTTGGACTAAAAACTTCTCGAATAAAAATCCATATTTCATGCAAGAACTTGGCCTATGACTTTCCCCTTTCTACCCTTCGGCCCAAAATACAATTCAAAGGTTAAGATATCGCAACCATCATTGGCTCCTTCCAAAAGGTATTAACATTACCTCCTTAAAGCCTAAATCCTTTACACAATCGACTTTGGACACATGGCCCTGAAATAAGAAATGATAGGAAACAAGATGTTACATTTGGGTCCTCTTATCTACACATCGATTTATTTTTTAAAGACTTCTTGTTTGATAATCGAACGGTTATAATGACTTCTTCTTAGATGATTGAACAGTACACAAATATCACTTAGCACTTCTTCTTGCAACCCCTAAAACCTAGGAAAACTGAGTAATCTAACCACTTTCTAATTTTATTTTAAAAACAATAACCACAAGTATTTTTTTTTTGAAAAATGACCACAAAGTCAGGAATGGGTCATTCCGGACCCATATGTCGAAATCGGTAATGGGTGTAAGATCTGACGCGATATTGTGGTCCTCCTATAAATACCATTTCAAGGTTCATTTCGAAGTTACTAGTTTCAGACTACATACTGGACACCATTTCGAACTAAGTTATTTCGGTCTACTAAATTCAACTCTAAATGTCTTCTAGCGATGAAGAGTATCATTTTTTATATGTAAGTTTCCATTATCTATTGAATTATGTATTTAATATAGATTATATGATAAAACCTACATTTAGTTAGTATCAATTATGTAGGTATTATTTGTTTTCCTATGATTTTTAGTGGTTTAAAGGCAATTATCGAATTACATTTGGTTATATATGTATGATAGATCAAAAAATCTTACAAATATCCTAATTTTGACTAGTCCGGAACGAGTCCAGAATCCATATAACACATCACAAATACTTAGAACTCATACGAAATATGAGGAAAAATTTCGGAATATGAATCCAAAATGATTTTATCCGGAATTGTGATCTGGAACATACATACAAAATGCTTAATTAATGATTTTTTTGGTTGTAGAATGGCAGAACATACGAAGTGGTTGTGACAAATATCTATAGGCCTGACCTTGGGTGAGAAATCATGGTCCTTTACAAAACCGACCATTTTGTGCGGAAATGTTTAGGCAATCATGTTTTGATGATTATGTGAACATGTCGGTTGGTGTGAAATGTCACCATTTACTTTGTCACTATCTTATGTGCAAAGAGTATACTACTTTACCTCCAGTTGACCTACATGAGCTTCTATTTCCGATACACGAATATCAAGTTTGCATCGACAGGGAAGCATTCTGCTTGATTATTGGCTTGTGGTTCAGGGACTATTCCCCTACTTCTGATTTTGAACAATTTGGAGATTATATATTTCCATTTGTGTCGCCTTCACGTTCGGTGAGAATGGATGACCTTGTGCACGTGTTCAATGACTTACTTCATTAATTAGGTGATGCAGACACGGTGAGAGTCTCCCTGTTGTATATGCCAGAGCATGGATTATTGGAGAAATACCCTCGAAAACCAGTTAATAATGAACTTCTTGTAATTGTCTATAAATTAGATGAATTTAACATGTATACAACTATTTACATGTATCGAGAAATCAAATGATACATATACTTATTAAGTGCAATTGTTGACACATGTACCCATGAGGCAGAGTGATATGGGATTTCACTTATAAACAACTGCATACTGTCTTTGATAAGATTGAAGGGCATTTGAACCCTAACGAGCCAAGAGTCGACACTATACATACATTTACTTTGCAGGGATATGATAGTTTTTAATCAAAAAGTATTGTAACTTAATTATTTTGGTTAGTTTTTTGACATCTTAATTTTGTCGATTTGTATCATGGAGACATTTCCCAACAATAGTATAGCTGGTTCCCCTATACCGGATGTTATCCCTCAGGTAGTTGCATACCCCTAGTATGAGGCGTTTACAAGCTCTTGATTGTGAACAAATTCTTAATGTGAGAAATGTATTTATCTTATTTCGCCTTATAATCTATAAGTTTTAATGAGAAAATAACATAACATTAACCTTTATATATTGTTTTAGCACCCCGCCAACGAATTGTTGCAGCCTACTAGGCAAGAGCATGGTACTTTGTGGTGGACTAAGAGTGCCCCATGGATATATGCTACAGATTACTCTGATATTTGAATTATGATATATGTTTTAAACAATTTCTTGTGTATGTTTTAAACAATTTCATTATCACGATGTAGCAAAAACAAGTTTATCCTTTCGAACAACATTTTCTAGAATATTCTAATTTCATACATACATCATTACGGGTTTTTTAGATCAACTAATATCATACCGATGATTACTTTTTTGACTAGTTTTGAAGTTAGATCTACTCTTTGACTTAGTTTTACTTTTGACACTTGACTTGGTCCTACTTCAAGATTAATTTTTTGTTGAATCAGCAAGAAACTGAGTGTCACAGTTCTTGCTTGTGTGACCAATCATTTGACAACGACATCATTTTTTCTAAATAAGACCTTCATCTTGGGAAGGGATACAGTTATGGTTTTGTGGTCGTATAACTTGTCGTTTGTCCATCAATGATGGTAATACAACCATGAATTCAACCGGTTCTTCGAATTCGGATGGAACTGGCACAAGAAGTACAATCTCTATATATGTTTATCAAATATATTTCCATTTTGAAGTATGATGAAACTCATGTACTGCAATGTTGATATCTCAGTTCCTTGAATACTGCCATAGCATGAGAATAAGGTATACCTGACAATTGGCATCTCCAACACGTGCACCAACGAGATTCCAATTTGACTATACCATTTCTCATTTGGTCAGTCACCTCATATCTACTTTGATCAATCTGGTATACCCGAAAACCAAAGGATTTGTTGATCCTCCTATCGATAACCTTCTCAGCATACTCAATAATATCTTTTTTGTTTTTAGCTATACTAAAGATTTACATATATCTTGTCATGCACAATAAATTATAGTACAATTCTCATGGAAGTATTATAATACAAATAATTACCTCTAACATTACGACGTTAACACCACCATTGTTGCATAGTTGCTCGAAAGAAATCAATCAACATTGTTATTGGTAGTTTTTGTGCATCTCTTGATAAGGCATTGATGGAATCGACGCTATTTGATGTCATAATATTAGACTGAACCACAAGGAAAAACAACCTCGCCCGGTTCCCATAACCGATTGTGTCTATCCATGTACGGCAATCTTCGTTTAGGGAACGATGTAGCCTACCAAATATTTTTTTTTTTGAAATCAGACTGTCGGTAAGCTTTTGCAGCCTCCCAAAACAAAATCTTGGTTATCTCTTGTTTTCCGATCTTCATTCTCATATTCATCAACAAATGGCGATAACAGAGTCTATGATATGCATTCAGAAACATAGCTTGAATGATCATTTCAATTGAATTGGATTTATCTGATATGATAGCCAAAGAGGACATGTCCCCAATACACAGGGCCGGTCCTGAAAAATGAAATATTCTTAAAGGCTCAGGACGAACAAGAAAAAGGGTCATTATCTTTATTATAATTTTGTATTTTTAAATAAAAATATATAATCAAAAAAATTGGGCCTTGTGCAGCTGCCCACTCCCCCCCCATCCCACTAAGCCCCCATGCCAATACATTCTTTAAGTCTTGATCAAACCCATATCTATGACTCCCCACTTTCAGTTTTCCCAACAACAAATTCAATAGGGAGGATTTTGTTATTACCATCCATGTTTACTACTAGGAACATCGTGCCTAAGTATTTCCCTTTAAGGTGTGATCCATCAATGACAATAATAGGACACAAACATATTTGAAACGCTCAAATCTACAAAATAATAATTATTGATATATTATTCGTTAAAGTGAACACATGTGTAGCGACAATAAATTTAAAGAACTCATTGTACAAGAAAATATTACCGCGCCACCGATAGCCATGAAAAGGTATTCAATTTTTTTTTGTCATAACTTAACTTTATATGTGCAACCGTCCCCAGATTCTTTTTCTCCAAATTGTAATAATATAAAGGAAGTCCTTGAAAGCTTTCTTCAAGGGTCCTTTTCAACAAATTTAAAGCATACATTTTAGCACTCCATGCTTGTCGGTATGTAATATGTACACTACTAAGATGGTCATATAAAGTTCGTTGTATCTGTTTCCCCCGCAACATATTATATGTACTATTAGCTAATATGCCCTTCAAGAAGTAACCTAATACCTTTTTGCTGGATTACCGGTGATGGGGACGTAGCTGTGTGTTTGGGAAAGTGTGTCTCTCCGATAGTTTGACCACTTAAAATGTATCAATATTTTTACTTTTTGTTGTCCGTATCCGCCAGTCACAATTTTCCATAAAGCAAATAGCTTCAAACCTGTATTTTGTAGATTTTGTCACTTTATATTGGAAGCCTACAGTAACACTTTTGAATCCTAAGTTAAGCTTAAGTTCTTCTTTGCTTTCGAAGAATTGATAGTTCTTCACATAGGAAGTATAATTGTGGACTGTGACACCTTTACATTTTTGTTGAACTAATTCGGGCAATGGTAAAGTTCAGGCATACCCCAATGAATGAGTGGTTTGTGTTTCTTCAAAATCGGAAAAATAATAAGGTAACTTTCCTCTTGTGGTTTTCAGGGTTTTAAGGGCTGAGTTTGCTCCCCTTCATCTTCAATATCATCACCATCAAATTCAGTTTAACTCTAAAAATGTTCAGTTGGCACTCCATATGGAATTATAATACCATTATCAACCAACAACATTAGTTTTTGCTCATCATTTGTAGATTCATCAACATCAACTGCCGGAGAAGCATCATCAACAACCTTACCTTTAGACCTATAATCACCCTTATCTACAGGGCCATTGTAAGAAATAACATGGTTGGTTGTCATAAATAATAAATCACAAATTTGGTTAGTTCCAGCATCGGAAGACTCATTTCCACCATAATGATTTCCCCGGCTAATCAATGTATATCACTTTCCATAAATTATTAACAACAAACAATTGCACTATGTTAGGAGGCATACTACTAACAAAACTAATAAAATATTTTACACCACTATCGTCAATAATCCTCATAATGTACGATTGTTAGATTTCGAACCAGATACATTCGAATGACCTCAACTCTGGAATGGCCGTACCTACTCCAGAATACGATATTCCGGAGAAAGTGATCATTTAAAAAAAATTATTGTGGTTATATTGATTTAAATACTCGTTTATAAGGGTTAAATTACTCAATTTCCCCAAAATCTATTATTCTGGATATACCAAAATTGAGATAAATAGTTACAAGAAGAAACCGACTGTTAAAAACAACCAAGCAATAAACAATACGTATTTTAAACATACTAACAAAAAAACAATTGATAGAATGATAGCATCCTTATCACTATGCAACAAAACTAAGAAACCGACTACTAAAAGCAATCAAACTATAAACAAAACATATTTTTAATTTAAACATACTAACAAAAAAAAACAATTATAGAATGATAGAATCCTTATCATTGTGCTGTGTGCAACAAAACTAACACCCCGTTCCCGAGTTCAACTTAACGAGAGAAAGGAAAGGAAATGAGTGGAAATGAGAAGAAAATAAAAGAAATTGGTGTTCCCGAGTTTCATTAAAGGAGGGAAGTGGAGGGAAATAGGAGGATCACTTTCCCTCCTAACTTTCCTTCCGATTTGGGAGGATTTGGAAAGAAAGAACAAAATGATTCATATTCCTTCCACTTCTATCCAACTCGGGAACACAAAATAAAATTTTGTTTTCAATTCCTTTCTCTTATTTTCTCTCATGACTTTCTTTTCTCTTCTCTTCTTTTCTTTTGTTAAACTCGAGAACAAGGCGTAAGGCCCTGTTAGAAATGCTTCTGACCGAGTCAGGTCAGACATTTTTGGCTGACTTGGTCAGCTGAAGCTGTTTGGTAAACCTTCTGACTCGGAAATTGAAGTCTGACCCGGTAAGAAACAAAGAATCATCTGACTGAGAAAGGAAGACCTCGTGTTCCACTTGTGCCCTTACTTGTGTATCCCTGTACGTTTGCATGTGTATGGTATCCCAGCAGGAAGAATCGATCCAACACCCACTTTGCGTCTTGTCTCACATAATCGATCGATCCAACACCCCCTTTGCTTTCTTAAAATCAATCACACCCCACCAAGTTTTAATCGTTTATATCTCTAGATGGATCGATGGACTCGAGGGACTGCCTCACCACTTTGGTTCGAATTTAATTGCAGGTATGTTTCCCTTCTCATTTGCAACATATCTCCAACAACAACAAGAAATCAGAAACAGCCCTTCTTCTAAATCGATCACAATTGCCGGTTGATTTTGGATTTAGACAATATGAAGAAATAAATTAAGAAAAAGAAGGGGCGTGATATGCAGGTGAAAGTGGAGAACGAGATGGGCTGAACTTAAGGTATCCATTTTAATTTTTGAATATTTCTTCATATTTTGCAAATATCTTCTAAAACACGTTTTCATCATTTTGTTTCATTACAATATGTGTATTTGATAGCCTCCACTATAATTAGGCTCCGATTATGATTGTGAAAAATATCCAATTTGGTGGTCAAAAGTCAAAGTCTTGAGTTCACTATATGGTTGATGTTGCTCTACAAATTTATCATGGATATCATATTTAAATCAAATGTTGTAGAAAATAGGATATGATTGATAATTACATAAAAATTTAACTTCGACATTTGTTCATATTGATGATTTCTAGAGTATATTATTCTTGGAGTTGACTTTTGTTGATGAATTGTACTATATGAGATGTTATATGATCGATCTTAAGAATAGAAAAAATAAAAGTATACTTTAATTGGTGCTAGGTGAAGCTCTCTGTAGTTATATATTATAGATAAATATATATTATGTATGTTGGACATTTGTTGTTGCAATTGTATTTTTTTCGTATGTGTTAGGTTTGAAATCAAGTGTCTAATCAGATATACAATCAAGTTGCAGGGTAAAATGGTCAATTTTTATCAGTCAACACATTTAGTCAGATGTACAATCAAACAACATGGTTTCTTACTCAGTCAGCACATTTAGTCAGATGTACAATCAAACAGCATGGTTTCTTACTCAGTCAGAATTTCTTACCCAGACAGATCTTTCCCTATCAACACTTTCTCAGAGAAACTTTACCTACCATACCACCAAACTTTAAAACAGTCAATGATGTCCATATGAGAGTAAATCTGAATACTTTACCGATTATCAAGTGAGATTAAAGTACAAATCAAATCCCAACTGAACCAATAAGCTTTTAACAACGTTAGATGGAAATTGAAATTTGGAGTGTAAACAATAAATCCTAATTCTATTAATTTACTGTTGTACCAAACTACTACTTACCAAATCAGTGATCCTATCAAATTTGGAAGCAATAAACTTTTAGAAAATAAACGAAGAAACCATGGATCTTTTTAAGGGCTTTAAATTGAAATAATTAAAAATCGGGATAATGACTTGAAAAGGTAATGTATTTTTCGATTTGTACACATTTGGTCACTGAGTTTTTTTTTTCGTTCACATTTACCCATTCAACTTGTTAAACTGTACACATTCAGTCATTATGACCGGTTACTCCAGGTTAGCCTGGAAAAATGACTTAATAGGGTAATATATTTTTCAATTTGTATACATTTAGTCCTTAATATTTTTGTACATATTTAGTCCTTAACATTTTTTTGTTTCAAAATAAGACTTTTTTTTACTCATTCAGTACTTATGAATGATTTTTTAGATGTTTTTCACGACATCTTATGTAGGACAATCATTGATGAGCTGTTTGGGGTTGTTGATGCTTATGTCCAACGTGATCACGACTGCTTGATTGCGTATGTCTTGTGGTTTGACTTAGGTCTTGTATTCTGAACGTCGTAACTTCTTTATAGGATATCAGATTTTGACGATCTTTATATCCATATGTTAATTTTTTTCATTAAGATTACTCCTGTTAAAATGTAATATATTTTTACTTACGACTTTATAAAAAAACATTCATACATGCATTCATAAAAAACATATGAACAGAGGAGGACACATGAATACATAGTAGGTGTTGCCAAAATGAGGTAGATGTTGTTTATACATGAGAAATAGGTATAAACGAAAAGAAGTCAAAAAAAATTCCACTGCAGACAGAAAAAATAGGTGTTGCCGGTGCAAAACTGAAACCAGGCTAAATCCGTCTCTGCGTATGGATATAAAAATCGTAAGTAAAAATATGTTATTTTTTAATGAGAGTAATCTAAATGAAAGTTGTAGTAGACTAAAATATAAACACATGGATATAAAGTTCGTTTGCATGGATATAAAAATCGTTAAAATTCGAGATCGTATGAAGAAGTTATGACGTTCAGAACACATGACCTAAACAACCAAGTAGTGGAGATCGCGATGGACAAAAGCATCAAAAGACCCAAATACCTCATTAATGAATGTCCCACGTAAGATTTCGTGTGAAAAACCTAAATAAATCATTCATAAGTACTGAATAAGTACAAAAACAAAAATGATTTATTTTGCAAAAAAATATATATAAAGGACTAAATGTATACAAAAATATTAAGGACTAAATGTGTACAAAATGAAAAATATATTACCCTATTAAGTCATTTTTACTGACTAACCTGGAGTAGCCGGTCATAAGGACTGAATGTATACAATTTAACAAGTTCAAGGGGTAAATGTGAACGAAAAAAAAACTTAGTTACCAAATATGTAAAAATCAAAAAATATATTACCCTTTTAAGTCATTATCCCTAAAAAAATCCTACTCTTTAGTCTCTAATAGGTAAAAATAACGAACCGTGGACTTTTCAATAAAGGGCTTCAAAAATTAAACACAAACACCTCTATTTCAGAATTCAGAAAACCTTATTAGCTTAATCACTGCACAAACAAGAAAGTGACTCATGGATCGTTTTCTTGTTTGTTATTCATATACTAAATCAGAAAATAATCAATACAAGTTTAGAATTCATATGCTTTTACTTGAATAAAGCACCACTCAAATAAAAAACTCGACAGGGGAGGGTGTGTACTTGTTTTTTTAGCCCGCTCATATTTCCAATCGAGCCTTGTACTCACTTCTCAGACCAGGCTGCACTGGCTGCCCTCTTAAATCTTAATCCAACTTAATTTATTTTGGGCCTAATAATATGTACACCAATAACAGTTTGTATAAAACTTGATGCCCTATTCTTCATTGGTGTATTGGGCCTTGGCCCAGGCTGACTGTCTTTAGGCTCAATTTATTATGTTTTGATATAGATAATCTAATTCATACATATATTTTTAAAACTCCATTTCTCATTACAAAAAGCTAATGAATGCTTTTACAAATAAAGCATAAGATGTTTTAAATCAGCAATCTCAAACACACCCTTAATGGTCTGTTTGTAATGAAAAATGGAGATCTATATAATTATGAATGCTTAAGTTTAAGATAAATGACTCTCAAGAGGTTTGAGACAGTGACCTAAACCCCTCTTAGAACGTATATTTAAGGTGTTACAATTGGAGTGGATCGGTTTCACAATTTCAAAATCTAATTATATTGAATAGCTTATTGGATCACCATTAAAGTCCAATGGACAACCAAATCAGTTGGATATTCAATTTTACCCAACTACCATCCAATATTATTATCAACTTAATATTAGATAAATTTATAAATATAACAATTTCTCTTATAATGATTTTGCATGTTTGAATTGTGGTCGTTGAGGTTGAAGACTTGAGTCGGTTCGGTTTAGTTGCATATATAGAGTTGGACTTGATTGGTTGACAAAATCAACATCTAATATATAATTGGATTGATTCAGTTCTATTAAAGTCCATTAGTCCATTAGATTCCGATGAACACCCCTACTTATAACTTCTAATTATTGCATATTTTTCGTTCACATCAATATTTTAATACATATTAACATTGATGAGACGTTTTTTTTATAAATATTTGTTTATTAGAACTTTAATTTTATAAATGTTGAAAACTATACCAATAAAATTTAAATAATACGTTTCTGGCCTTTTAAATTTTATGGTATATGTATATTATTTTCTTATTAGCCCTTTTAGTTTAGTGTCATATGAATATTTTTTTAGATATTAATGGTATATGATATTTTCATCTGGTAAAATGCATCTAAGTTTTATCATTGTATGAACCTTCTTTTTTTCATTTTGTATTTTTAGTATAAAGAAAAAATCTTGCTCTCTCATAGTTAACTGTTATCACATTTTAATGCTTATTTTTAAAAAATATATATACACCGTTATTAAATTTATTTTAAAAACAGTAACGAGATTTTTTAAATATTATATATAGAAAAAAATAACAAAAAATATAAAAAAATATTATTGAAATTTATTAAATTATCATGTTAAAATATAGCTTTGGATGGGTGTTCGTTTTAACTGATTAAAGGTAACCTGCTTTAAATTTTATTCGAATCGACAACCATGAACGTTGACGATAAAATTAATTGTACGATTTGCAATTAATAAAATTTTACAAAATATTGAGAGAAAAGAAAAGAGGCGGAGAAGTAGAAAGAACAATAATCTTCATATTTCATCACTTTCAAATCAACAAATTGAAACTAACAAATCAAAACAGACCAATAGAAACATTGAACTCTTGGAGACATAACAATCATATAGGTGAAGAAATTTACCACTGCCACCGCCACTGTCGTTGCTTTCGCCTCTGCTACTTCCACCATTACCTCCACGACTGCCACCACCATCACCTTTGCCTTTGTAACCACCTCTATCACTACCACCACCTTCGCTATTACATCTGTTTCCGCCACCACCACCTCCACCTCCTTCATCGCCATCGCCACCAACATCAGTGGAAGAGGTGGAGGTTGTGATAGAGGTACTAGTTGAGGCAGTGATAGCGGTTGTAGTGGCAATGGCGGAGATAAATTAATACAACAATAACAATCAAATAGTTTTTATGTAGATAAACTTTTTAAAATGTTAAAATTTCATCATTTGATATTGCTTCACTCATTTTGTAGCCAAGGATTATTCGATATGCGTTTCTTAGTCGGTTGGGTAACACTTAGGGACTAATCGAAGATTAGTTGGATCTAGTCGGGATTTTTACAACACTGCTATATACCATCCAACTTGTTATTTCATATAAAAAAACAAATGGTCTTCATTAAATTACATTATGCTTCTGTTGGGTCCGTTTAACATTCCGCATGAAATATATTCGACGTAAAAAATATATCCGACAAAATTTTGTTGTAATTAGTCTTTAATAAAAATAATGGGAATGTTTTGTAATTAAGAGAAACATAGGAAAATGGAAAATTAGTGATTGAGAAAAGAAAAAGAAAAAAGTGAATCATATATTGGTGTCAGGTGATTGTGTCATCCATAGAGTCAAAGTCAATTAACCCTATAAAATGGTACGTTTAACAATACCCTGAACACCCTAGTCATTATTATGGAGGACAATATGATTAAAAAGATGATGTCTAAGATCCGACTTTTTTTTTTTTTTTTTTTTTCCTGATATGATGATGATGTTATGAGGATTTAGTGTCCAGTGCTTAGTCGACAACCATTTTAGTAAATGGAGGAGTTCATGGAGCTTCTTTGTTTCTCCATTTTCATCATTGTATATCTTGGAGCTTGGAGACCATTTACGAGGATTTTCTCTATTTTCATCTTTGCAACTTGAAGTTTTGGATGTTTGGTATAATTAACTTCTTCATTTTATCTTTTTCATGTGTGGTTAAGCCTGTAATTAGCCAACATTAAAAGTAATCTATGGACATCTAGTATAATCTTGAATGTTTTATGAACTAGTAGTTCTTTGTGTATGAATGCAATTTCTATTTAATTTTCTAATGTGATCTTATGTTTTTATTCATGAGTTCAAATGTCTAAATTGTTAAGAGAATAACAATCAAAACAACACTTGTAGAATAAGTAAATAGGAATTTAGGATGAACAATTAATAATGATCTTCATTGACAACCAAATGATTTACAATAGTTCTACAAGTTTATGCTAGAATAATAACAGACGTGAGTATCAAGCCTTTTGTTTGATTGAGTGGCCATCCACATATTTATAGTGGATATGAGATATGCAAATAAGGGAATCACCAATCACATAATGACACTTAAGAAAGAACATGTTAAACCAAAATAACCAACAACCCTTGCTAACATGTACTATGGAGTGTATTAAAGTAAAGATATCCTAGGTGTGATCAGGAAAAACAAAGCCTGGATCCAAAGCTAACAAGAACTACAAAATATAATATCGTCAAAATTAGAATTGATCACAACAAATACGGATCCCAATAATAAGAACTAAGTGCATGCTTCAAAAATTGTATACAATTAGGTGCATATAACCCTAGAATAACTGGTTTTGCCTTATTTCTTGATCCTCGTTTAGTTGTGGACTTAGGGCATAACCATTATTTGACAGTCTATGTGATTCCATTTTGTGTACAATTTGCATGCTTAAGGCAACCATCACTTTTGGTTGAAATTCTTGGTATTGTAGAGGCGGTCGAATTGAGGATTCCTAGGAGATCGTAGGAAATGTCATAGTGGGATATATATATATATATATATATATATATATATATATATATATATATATATATATATATATATGTGTGTGTGTGTGTGTATTTAGTGGGGTGACTTAGAGTACTCGAAACGATTCTTGAGGAAAGTATGGATCGGTGTGGAAGGTTGTATTGAGCCCGTACTACTGAAAGCACATGATCCATACTTGAGTCAATGGCGGTCTCGAAGATTCTAAGGGGGTTTGTAGAGTGGAAGTTCCCTCGATATTATGTCGATCGTTTATATGTTTGTATTTTAGTTCAGTATGGTGACCACTCGAGGAGGATCTTTTAGATTTGGTTCCGGCTCTAGTGCTGAACCACTAGATGAGCGATTGCATGAGTTTATCACATCAGAGATTACCCGCGGTGTCATGGAGGTTACCCTTGTGATTTTCGGTACCATGAAGGAGGTGATTATGGAGCTTTTGGATGAACGACTCAGAGGCCTTCGGGTGAAGATCACTCTAGGACAGTTAGGAGGATGAATTCCCTCGTTTCGGGAGTTCAAGGATTGTGGAGCTCAGGAGTTCTTTTGGGCTAAGGACTCCATCACTAGCCTCCATTGGATCGCTGACATGGAAAATGTTCAACGAACGAGTTTCTGCCTTGAGGGGGTGAAGGTAAGGTTTGCCTCCTGCCTTGTGAGAGACCGAACACGTGATTGGTGGGATAAGGTTGGTCGAGCATTGGGATCAATGGTGGTGGTGGACATGACTTGGGAGGAGATTTGTTATGAGATTCTAGGAGCAGTTTTGACCGGCGATCGCGGTGGAACAGCTGTTGAGGGAGTTTCAGGACCTTCGACATACTATTGAGACTGTGGCGGAGATTATTGCTAAATTTCGTGAGAGGGCTCTATTGGTTCCACAGTATGCAGTGGATGAGGAGATGAAGAAGACAAGATATCAAAACATGTTGAGGGATGATATCAGAGAGTTAGTGAGCTTTTCGGGTTGCAAGACCCTAAATGATATGATTGCAAGGGCTCAGGAATGGGAGATTGAGCTGGAGCTTTGGACGAAGCGTAAGCCAGAGCAGGTTCAGAAAATGGTGGGCCAGACTAAGAAGCCCAAGACGACTGATTCACACACTAGGGCCCAATAGAGTCGGAGCCTTTACGTCAAGTTCGGTAAGCCGCATGGTGGGGTATGTTGAGTAGTGGTTTCAGGTTGTTTCAGATGTGGATAGACTGGTCATATTAGTAGAGATTGCCCCCGGGGTGCACTGATTTTCTTTCATTGCAATTAGACTGGCCATAAAAAGGCCAATTATCCGATGTTGACACGAGGGGCAATAACGACGCTTGCACTGACCACCATAAGCATCACCGATGGCTGCCAGGTCAAGGCGAAGACACCTATAGTGAAGAGCAGGGAATTTCAGATGATGGATGAGGAGGCGAGAGCAGTGCCGGGTGTGGTTACAAGTATGTCTCCTTATCTTATTTATTATTATTTCCTTTGTTTATGCTCATATCTTATTTGATCATGTATAGGGACTTTCTTAGTCAATGGTATGGCTGCTCATGTTCTGTTCGATTCGGGTGCTACCTGATCCTTTATATCTCTTATGCTTAGAAAGAAGTTTAGTGATGGTCCTGAGATTCTGGATTATCTATTGAAGGTAGAGATTGCTGGTGATCGCTCAGTGAGTGCTTCGAGGGTTCATCGAGGGTGCGTTCTGAACTTACTCAACAAGAGATATTTGATTGATTTGGTTCTGATTCCGTTGTGAGGATTGAAAGTTATTATAGAGTTGGATTGGTTGGGACCTAATGGGGCCATGATTGATTGTGAGCACCAGATAGTGAGAGTTCAAACCCAAAGTGGGGGAGAACTGATTATTCAGAGTGAGGATGCTCAGCGCGTACCGACTCTTTGTTCAGCCACGAGGTCTAGGAGATATATTCAACAGGGTTGTTTTAGAATTTTGGCCTATGTGGCGAATACTCGAGTTGGGGGCATGACGACTGTGAGTGATGTGCCTATAGTTTGGGATTTTCCTAAAGTATTTCCCAAGGATTTTCCTAGAGTGGCTCCCAAGAGGCAGATTGAGTTCTGGATTGATTTAGTTCTTGGTGCGGCCCCGATATCCAAAGCACCATATAGATTAGCATAGCCGGAGAGGCAGGAGTTGTCTACGCAGCTTCAGGAGCTGCTAGACAAGTGTTTTATCAGACCGATTAGTTCATCAGATCGAGTAGTTCATCATGTGAATTGACTACCAAGAGTTGAATAATATAACGTTGAAGAACCGTTACCCACTCCCGATGATTAATGATCTATTTGACCAACTTCAGGATGCATCTTTGTTCTCCAAGATTGATTTGTGGTCAGGTTACCATCAGATGAGGTGCAGAGACAAGGATGTGTAGAAGATGGTCATCATGACTCATTATGGTCATTAAGAGTTCCTGGTGATGCCACTCAGGCCCACCAACACACTGACATCGTTCATGGATCTCTTGAACCATATATGCATTCCGATGTTGGATTGGTCGGTGATCGTGTTTATTGATGATATTCTGGTCTACTCCGAGACCAAGGAGTAGCACGAGGATCATTTACGGGAGTTATTAGAGACTCTGAGGAGGGAGAGGCTATATGCCAAATTCTCCAAATGCGACTTTTGGTTGCGCGAGTATAATTCTTGGGGCACATCGTCATCCAGAAGGGTATATTGGTCGATCCGGCCAAGATTTAGGTCGTGATATGATGGGAGGTTATGAGAACTCCGTTGGAGATTCAGAGATTTCTAGGTCTCACGAGTTATTATCAGATATTTTTCCAGGATGTCTACAAGATTTTTGTGACACTGACCCGCTTGACGAAGAAGAATGTTACTTTTTGGCGGGGCCCGATCAATAGTCAGCTTTTGAGACGTTGAGAAAGAGATTATGTGAGGCCTCGATTCTCACACTTCCTAAGGGAATGTATTATGTTTTAGTTTATTATGATGCATCTATCTCAGGATTGGGGGTTGTAGTCATGCAGCGGGGTTAAGTGATTGCACGATTTAGAGATGGAGGTTGTGGTTTTTGCCCTTAGGATTTGGAGGCACTATTTTGGATGGGGTTAGGTGACTATCTACACATACCACAAGAGCCTGGGGTGCTTGATGGATCAACCAAAATTTTATATGAGGCAGAAGAGATGGTTGGATGTGGTGAAGTATTATGATTGTTAGATCCTGTACCACCTCGGGAAAGCCAATGTTGTGGCCGTTGCCTTGAGATGCAAGACAGTGAGTGCACATATTGGAGATATATGTTTTAGGATGGTTATTGTTTCTCCTCTTTTAGATATGATCAAGAAGGCTTGGGTGGAAGGATTAAAAAGGAAAATGGGAAGGTGGAGAGAATCAGGGGGCATATTCCATTGTTCGTCGGAGATAGTTGAGGCTTGTTGACATAGTGTGGTAGGATTTGGGTCCCAACTACCGGTGGGATTAGGCAAATAGTGCTAGAAGAGGCTCATAATCAAAGTTTTCGATCCACTAAGGGGCCACGAAGATGTATAGGGATATGAAGTTGAGCTATTGGTGGGCCTATATGAAGAGGGAGATAACATGGTTTGTGGAGTGGTAATTGACTTATTTGAAAATCAAGGTCGAACATCAGAGACACCACGGTAAGATGCAACATTTTCCCATTCCTAAGTGGAAATAGGAAGAGATCACTATGGTATTCATCACGAAGTTGTCGAGAATGACACGTGGGGTTGATTCTATTTGGGCCGTTGATGATAGAATGACCAAGTGTGCTCATTTCATATCGATCATTGAGAGTATATCTGCTGAGAAACTGGCTGGAATTTGTATCCAATAGGTGGTGGTTCGACACGGGGTGCCAATATTGGTGGTTTTGGATCGAGATGTTCGTTTCACCTCTAGGTTTTGGAGGAATTTTCATGAGGAGTTGGGTACTGATCTGCATTTTAGTACAACATACCACCCCCATACTGATGGATAGAATGAGTGAACGATTCAGACGCTCGAAGATATACTCAGGGCATGTCTGCTAGATTTTTGCGGGAGTTGGGATAATTATCTTCTACTGGCCAATGTCTCCTACAACAATATCGATCACACCAGTATTGATTAACCATCTTTTGAGATGCTATACGGAAGGAAGTGTAGGACCCTGGTTTGTTGGGGTGAGGCCGGGCATCGAGTCATGGGGAGTATTGAGGTAGACCACTGAGTTGATACAGCAGGTGTGTGATAGGTTGTGAATCGTGAAAATTCAGCATAAGAGTTATGCAGACTGAAGATGATCGGACCTCGAGTTCTAGGTGGAGGATTTTGTGCTTCTGAAGGTGTCGCCTTGGAAGGGTGGCACCCGGTTTTGGAAGCGGGGCAAGCTAGGCCCCCGGTTTATTGATCCCTTCAGGAATATCGCCTGGGTGGGCAAGGTTGCATACCGGTTGGATTTTCCTGATGAGCTCAGTTAGATCCACAACACATTCCATGTCTCTCAGTTATAGAAGTGTTTAGCCGATGATTATGTGGTGATTCTTTTGGATGACATTCGGGTCGATGAGCGCTTGAAATATGTAGAGAGATCGATTGCGATTCTTGACAGAAAGACAAAGACTCTGCACAATAAAGTGGTAAACCTAGTAAATGTGTAGTGGCAACATTGAAAGGGTTCCAAGTGGATGTGGGAGCCAAAGGATGAGATGAGAAATCATTACCCTGAGATATTTGCATCTATGGACTTCAAGGATGAAGTATGATTCAAGTAGGGAGAGTTGTAACACTTAGATTCTGAGGTACTTTATGTTTTCAATATTTGGCATTTTAGGGTTTTCAACGACATGGTGGAGGCACCACGATGTGGCAAATCTAGATGGATCTCGTGTTTCATTTAAGCCACCACGGCGTGGTAGCCGACAAGTGGTAAACCCTATTTTTTTCGGGTTTGATCCTTATTTAAAGGAATGAGGAGGCTAGGGTTTGGCTCACCCTCAGCCTCCTTAAGATATGAGAAACCCTAATTTCATTCCTCCTTTATTTAAGCCCTTTTTGGTGTTCTTTCAAGTCCTTGAAGGAAGCAAAAAGAAGAAGTTAGCTAAGATTAAGCAAGCAAGTCCTTATCCTTTGTTTTAGCTCTCTTCTGGACCTTTGTAAGTGTCCAAGACTCGATTTTTATCATGATAGGTTGCTATTTCTTGAGTTTTGTCCCTAAATCTTCATGTTCATGTTGGTTGAAGTGGTGAGATCTCATAAAGTTTGCAACTTTATGAATCTTTGAAACATTTGATATGACTATTGGTTTGAATCTGAAGTTTAGTTGGGTTTTTGAGGCATGAAAGAGATTTCTATGAAAAATCCTTATTTTGACTCATTATGGCTTCAAGACATGCACGTCTATAAGCACCGAGTTTTATGATGTTTATGGTATTAGAAACCCTTATGAAGTAAATGAGCTAAAGACTTTCTGGAACAAATGCTTAATGGATGAAGTCATGTCTTATTTAGCCTTTTTGGAACCTAAGGTTTGAGATTTTGACCTTTTGGGCGGTCTTAGCGGGTAAAGTTGGAAACTTTATCCCTCTAGTCCATGTTTCAGACCAGATATTAGCTTTGGCACTCTTGGGATCGAAGAAAACAACTTAACCCATTATGTTATTGGAAAACCAGCTCCCACGACGTAGCCTTAGGTCCCCACGACGTAGCGACTAAGAAAAACCCGTTGGTCTGGGTGTTTAAGGGCCACAACATGGCTATAGATGGCCACAACATGGCGGTTGACTAAATTAAATGCTGACCGTTTACTTTGACCGTTGACTTTTGACTTGAGTTGACTTCTGGTTAAACTTTTAGTTTTTGGAAGAAAAGCGAACGACTTATCTTATATAACTATATAGGTGGTGCCTAGCATCGATATTTCTGAGAGAGAGAGAGAGAGTAGTAGTTTTGCATCGACTGAGAGGTGAGTCTTCTTACTGTACTTATGGGTTGAAGGCACCAATGTCAGCCCGCAGGATTGTGTTATGTAGAGTGCTAACTGTCTTTGTGACTCTTGCATGTAGGATTGACCTGAGACAAGTCCTAGGGCTAGGCCCATTATTATATGTTTAGGTTGAGATAAATCCAAGGGTTAGGCCTATTATGGTATGATTAGGATTAGATAAACCCTATGACTAGGCCCATTATTGTATGTTTGGGTTGAAACATACCTCAGGGTTGGGCCCTAGGGCCAGGCCCATGATTATATGTTGGGTTGGCATATACCTCAGGGTCGGACCCACTGATTTGTATGGTATGTGGTACTTTGGGAACTCATTAAGCTTTGTTCTTACACTTTATGTTTATGGTTTTAGATACTTCCGGTATGAAAAGGAAGGGCCCGACGTGATGGCACAACATCCCCCTCATGATTCTGCAATTACGATTATTTTTACTCTGATTGATTTTGATATTTTATATCGTGGTTGACATTGAGATATATGAGAGGGCAATTCCTATATCTTTGGTTGTGTGAGGCGATACGACGCCTTGGTAATTGGTGCCACACCAGGGATCAGCTCGATCCTGAACTCCACTTGCTTCACGGTAGGCACACCGGGTAAATCCTCCAGAAATACATCTGTAAACTCCCTAACTACTGGAACATATGAAACCGAAACTCTCCCCTTATCCCGAGTGTCAACCACATACACGAGCTAACCCAGACACCCATGCTAAAGATGTTACCGAGCACTAGCAGCCGAACAAATGGCTGAAACAACCTTGGTACCAGAAATAGTCAGTTCTCCCCCACTTAGGGTTCAAACTATCATCAACTCTCTCTCCTAGTCAATCATGGCGCCAAATCTGCTCAAATAGTACATCCCGACAATCACTCTCAGATCCCCCATAGGGATGGGAATCTAGTCAATTAGGTAAGACGCTCCGAATATCTCCAAAGCGCAATCCCGAAAAACACTCGAAGCTACAACCCCGTGTTCGTTGGCGATGGAGAATCACAATGGACACTCCAGCTCCCCAACTATCATAACAAAATCCCTACTAAAGGACTGGGATACAAAAGATCGACTCACACCCAAGTCAAAAAGTATAAGAGCA
Source organism: Lactuca serriola (assembly GCF_051521515.1). Classification (NCBI taxonomy): domain Eukaryota; kingdom Viridiplantae; phylum Streptophyta; class Magnoliopsida; order Asterales; family Asteraceae; genus Lactuca; species Lactuca serriola. Next base: position 54,474,526 of record NC_136413.1, read on the forward strand.
AACAAGGAATTCACTAAGAAGGTACCTATCATAGTTACTAGCATAAGCATACATGAAATAACTAAACATAAAATAAATTAATACATACCAGTAATGACGTTAGGCACTGCCCTGACCTCCTGCACTGTGAGTTGAAAACCATGACCCATGGCCTTCAGGGCCTCAACTTTCCCCTAACATCCATCAGTGATCCACATAGTCGATAGGGCCGGTGCTTGTAGGGGCCTAGCAACAAGTAAAGGGCATTGCGCCTTTACATGGCCCACCTGATTGATAAGAAATACAAACCCCTATCAATGGGGCATGCTGCTGCGCCTAACAACACTCCTTCACAAAATAGCGTTGCCTGGCAAAATTATGGCACCTAGTCGCTGATTGACATACACCCTCATGAATCTTTCCACACTTTCCATAAGTGCAGTCCCTTTGTCCCTTGGATCCCAAATCAGCAGGTTTGAACCGCTTCGTTGCTGGCTGTGACTGAACCAGGGTCTGGCTCCTCTTTCTGGTCTGGGTCACAATCTCCATCTCTCTCCCCCCATCGAAATACCGTAGCTTAGAGAGAGAATGGTATTGTTTAGTCAACACAAACTCCATGATTTCCATCTTGAGCATGCTCATGTAACGAGTCATCTGAACCTACTCCGAGCCAACATACTCGAGGCAGAAAAGAGCTCTCTCAATAAACATCTTGGTGATCTCCGTCACTGAATCTGTTATCTGTTTCAGCGACAGATTATCCTGTGCCAACCTCTCTCTCTCTCTCTGTAACTCTCTCCACCAAGGGACATACTCGGTGTGGAACATATCAGTAAAATGATCCCACATCACTATGACTTTCTCCGTAGGAGAACAAGCACCTGTCACTAGCATCCACTAGTCCTTTGCCCCCAAACGAAGGTTTAGAGAGAACTTGAACTTTTGTTCCTCGGGCAGGAGCATGCGAATAAACACCGCCCCACTCCCCTGAACTCATGCAGTAGCAACAACTGCAGTAGCTGTAGCAACAACATCCTTAGTGACGACATTATATCACTTGTCAAACAACTCAATCATGGTGGTCTTGATAGGCCAAAAAACCTTCGAGATTGCCTCCCTCACAGTCATTATCACCTGGGTGGTGATCATCTGTAACGCCCGTGTTTCTAGGCTAGGCATTAATGATGATGTAATAGTCTAGGTCAACCTTTGTAACTTGTTTTGAAATAATAAAGATGTATTATTTGAGTATTATGTGCTTATACTTAATTATTACGATTTAATAAATTAAGGATGAAAATAAGCATCGAAAATAAATATTAGATAAACCCGATATCTATGAAAGAAGTTGTAGTGGTTGAAACAAGGATTCCGGAGATATAAAGAATACCGAAATCCGTGGTATAACGAAGAAGTTATGACCAGTTGAAGTTTCGTGACAGAACCGACACGACGCTGTATGACGTAAAAAAAATTAATTTACGATAAAATGCTTTTTAGCCTTGGCGATCTAAATGAAAGTCGTAGTATATGTTAAACCGAGAGTGTGCATAAAAAGAATGTCCAAATCTCACTTCGTATGAGGAAGTTATGAATTTTCTAAGATTTGGCATAACAGTATGCAACCCGAAACTCGAATTTTAGATCGAGTGATTTTTAGCCGAAACAACCTAAACGAGAATCAAAGATCTTGTCGATTGTAGTTTAACGGTAAAAAGACAGATGAAACCGGACGTCGGATGAAGAAGTTATGAATTTTTAACGGATTTTCTTGTCCCAGCCTGTTAAAAAAATATAACTTTAAAAATAAAGTCAAAATTAGCCGATGGAATCTAAATGAAACTTATAAAACATAATTTCACCGACGCGTGTATATAAAGAACGTCAAAAACAAAGTTTGTATGCGAAAATGACAAATTTTGGAAGTTTAGGGCACAAACTTCGAGGCTGGTCCGAGGGAGTACGCCCAACGTACCGAAGGAGTAAGCCCAACGTACTCGTGTATGTGATCCAGAGTCAGTCACCCTCCCTACTCCTTCGCATGAGAGCCACATGTCATAGCGTTGACACGTCCGAACTGATCCACTTTGTACGCCCGACGTACGAAGTTACGCCCAACGAAGAGAAGTGCAAGGTAGTACGCCCCACGTACCTGGAATTATGCCCCGGATAATGAGGAGCTTCGGCCTCCTATAAATAGGATTCGAAAGCAGCCGATTTTTGGTTACAAAATCTTACTTCTTTCACCTCCTACTCACTTCCAAGCTACACTAAATACCCCCAAGCCTATAATATCATCCTAGCATCGTAAGCAAGCCCCTGAGAGCCCGGAGATCCCGAGAAAAGAGTTTTTCGAGACGAAACTTTGTCCGCGTGAAACTTGGTTTTTATTTATTTATTTATTTTTATTTATTTTTTTTAAGAAAACATCCCAGTTTCATCAGAAAAGATTATTTTAAGAAATGAGGTGCTGCCCAATTATTGTTAAAACATGTGAGTGTATAGTCACTTTCATCTTATACATAGATATGAATTATTTTCTATAAAATACGTGCTATGTGTATATTTATTGTTTGTTTATTTGAGATGGGTGTTGAATGAATGTTTTATACAGGTTTTAAAATGATTTAAACTGTATATGTATTTTTAACTACAAACATGTTGGGTAAAACATTGTTATATGAAATAGTTGATGTGTGTGACATCCCCATTTTATGGCCAAAAAAGACTGATTTTGTTTATGCTTTGTTTGAAAATCAGAGTAACATTTTAAATAAAAGTGTTGCGGAATTTGTCCCAAAACAAAATATGATAAAGATTTATCAAAAGCATTTCACAGGAAATGTATTTCATTAAAAGACTTGGGATGTCATGTTTGATACAGATCAAAAGCATAAACAATACAATATAAGCCTTACTACATTATTTCATATCTACATGCCTATATCCGTAATCCCTCATCCCAAAACATCACATCTATGCTCATGCGCCACTACTTGTAATACAAGAAACTGAGTGGGTCAGGCTGGGGAGCTTGGTAAGCACATATGGTTTTCAACCCACAATAAATAAGTTTATTAATTTCATCAATCAACAATAACTCGATTACCCGTTCCCGTTATCCTCACTTTACGTCCCTAAACACCTATCATAAGGGACCTAGCCTAAGGATCATCATCGGGATGGACACTACTGCTAAGGGGATTCCTTAGCAATAAATGTCCTAAAGGCAACCATGTGGGGGATGGAGTACACCGGTGAACACATCGTTCACAAACACCTACAAGTTGCGAGCCTGCTAGCGTTCCACTGGACTGTCTAGAGGAGTCTGTGGTCGTCATCCATACTCCGTTAGATGACAGAATCAACAACATCAACATCGAGGCCTCTCATCAATTTATCACACATCACCTATTACATCTACCCATGTTTTACCCCAACATTTTCGTAGATATAAAATACATATACATTTTAAATCATTGAAAACATGTATAACAATGTTCATCCAGCATAGATAGCAAGTATTCAGATAATATGCACATATAGCATGTAATTTATATAAAATACTTCATATCTATGTGTAAACTGAAAGTAACTATGCACTCACCTAAAAGGTGGTGACTCAGTACTCGGACAGCGCTTCGATACTCTCAAAACGATTTTCCTTCGATAAAACCAAGTACCAATACCACTAGGGTTTAGTCTAACGATAACCGCGACAATTTAATTAGTCTGACTATTATTATTATTATATAAGCGTTAATATCACTCAATATAACTCATAATAATAGCCCAAATAATTATCTCAAGGACCTAATAACATTCCTATAATTATTTGAAAGCTATATTAAAAATTGTGTAAGCGTAGCTCACTTACAGCGGATTTTGACGAAAACCGGAACTTTATTTCGAGCAGTGTTTCGAAACCGAAAGGCTCTTTTTATCCGGACTCCGGGAGCCTCAGGGCTTCCCTCGGGAGCTTGGGGGTTTATCTAGGGTTTAGGGGTGGTTTGGGGTCTTAGAGAGAGAAAGAAACTAGAGAGAGAATGGAATTTGGAGTGAAAAATGAGTGAAAAGCTCGGACCCTTCCCATGCCTTTTATAGGCGCCTGATCTTGGAATTACGCTGGGCATACCGAGGGTACGGTGGGCGTACTCCTTGGATAAGACTTCCAGCTGGCTTCGCACGTGGACCGACCTCGGAGTGGATAAGAAGCGAAGGTACGCGGGGCGTACAGACTTCGGACGCTGGGCGTAATGCGAAGCGACGTGTCATCATCCGAAGCGAGGACTGTGGGCCGCAAGCGACGGCTGTGATCTTGCCACGTCATCGATCCATGCATCAGCTTTGCAAATTCACTTCCCAACTTCTAAAAATCATAACTTTCACATATGAGCTCCTTTTTCGACGTTCTTTATATCCACGCGAAGGTGGGAACGTACTCAACAATTTTCGTTTAGATTCCATCGGCTAATTTTGACTCGATTTTAAATTTTATATTATTAACAGGCCGGGACAGGATTGGTCCGTTAATTCCTCATATCTTCTTCATCCGACGTCCGTTTTCGCCCATCTTTTTCCCGTTACGCTACTCTTAACGAGATCTTGGATGTCAGCTAAAAATCACTCGATCTAATATTCGAATTTCGGGCTGTTCACTGCTAATCCGAAACTTCGAAAAATCATAACTCCTTTATACGAAGTCAGATTTGGGCGTTCTTTTTATCGATGTTCCTAGTTTAACATATTCTACGACTTTCATTTAGATCTCTAAGGCTAAATCTCGCTCTATCGTACATTCACTATTTACGCTTCCCGGTATCGTGCCGGTTTTGTCGCGAAACTTCGACAGGTCATAACTTCTTCGTTATAACTCGGATTTCGGTGTTCCTTATATCCCTGGAATCCTTGTTTCGACCACACTTTATGTAGAGATATCGGGCTTATCTCACACTTTAATTTTGACGCTTATTTTTATTCTTTATTAATTATACATTTATAATTAAATAATAAGCACATAAATACACATAATTCACATAATACTTAAATATTTCATCTTTATTACTTCAAAAAGAGTTACAATAGTTGACCTAGAATATTACATTGACAAATATGCTTAGGCTTGAAACCTGGGCGTTACAATTCTATCCCCCTTTGGATGATTCCGTCCCAGAATCATGCATCAGTAAACAGATGTGATAGCGACTCATCATGTCATCCTTTGTTTCCCAAGTGAGATTTGGCCCATTCGAATGTTTCCATCGGACTAGCATTAAGTCGACCATCTTGCGTCGTAACTTCTTAGTCTTACAGTCAACAATTGCCTCAGGCTCTTCGATCAGCCTCTTATTCTCATCCATCTTTAACTCTGAGATTGGAATTATATCGGGAACATCTCCCGTGAATTTCCTCAAATAACACACATGGAAGGTGTTATGAATACCATTGAGTTCTTCGGGCAATTCCAGCTTGTAAGCTTGGTTCCCAATCTTCTGAAGAACTTTGAACGGTCCAATAAACCTTGGACTAAACTTTCCTCGTTTCCCAAATCGTATAAGTCCCTTCCACGGTGAGACTTTAAGCAAAATGGAATCCCCAACTTCAAAAGTTATCGGTCGTCTTTTCTTGTCAGCATAGCTCTTCTGACGATCCTGGGCTGCTAACATTCTTTCCCTAATCACCTTCAACTTTTCAGCAGTCTCATGGACTATCTCGGGGCCCATAAACTGCTTCTCTCCGGCTTCAAGCCAACAAGACGGCGTACGACACTTCTATCCATACAAGGCTTGATAAGGTGCCATCTTGATGCTTGAGTGAAAACTATTGTTGTAGGAAAATTCCACCAGAGGTATGTGCTCGTCCCAATTCCCTTGGAACTCAAGGGTACATGCTCTCAGCATATCTTCCAGTGTTTGAATCGTTCTTTCGCACTGACCATCAGTTTGCGGATGGTAAGCCGTACTCACACATAATTTCGTACCCAATTCCTCTTGTAAAATCCTCCAAAACCTTGACGTGAAACGACTATCACGATCTGATACAATCATAAGAGGAACACCGTGAAGTCTTACAATTTCCTTCACGTAAGCATTTGCGAGCTTATCTATAGACCACTTCTCGTTGGCTGCTATGAAGTGCGCACTCTTGGTGAAACGATCCACGACTACCCAAATCATGTCGTGTCCGTTCTTCGTCCTGGGTAGTTTAGTCACAAAATCCATGGTGATGTCTTCCCATTTACCCATGGGTACAGGTAAAGGTTCTAAACTCCCATACGGTTTCTGATGTTGTGCCTTACCTCTCGCACATGTTACGCACTCGGCCACATACTTCGCAACATCGAGCTTCATCGTCGGCCAGCAGTAGTAGGGTTTTAGGTCCCTATACATTTTAGTGCTACCGGGATGAATTGAGTACCTGGTCTTATGTGCTTCTTCCATTAGAAGGTCTCTTATTCCTCCCGTCTTAGGTACCCAAATTCGATCTTGGAATACCTTCAGTCCTCGACTGTTTGTACCGAACACTAACGTTCTTCCCAAACGTTCTTCCTTTCGGTCATTCTTCTCTAAAGCTTCTTCTTGAGCTTTCCTGATACTTTCCACAATCGTCGAGACGACTTCAATTCTTAACGCTCTTGGCCTTTCCTTTCAAGATTGACTTTCCGACTGAGAGCATCAGCAACAATATTTGCTTTACCTGGGTGGTAAAGTATCTCACAGTCGTAGTCCTTGAGTAGTTCTAGCCAGCGTCGTTGCCTCATGTTCAACTCCTTCTGATTAAAGAGATATTGGAGACTCTTATGATCAGTGAAAAGCTTGCACTTCGTGTCGTAGAGGTAATGCCCCCATATCTTTAAGGCAAATACTGTCGCTGCCAACTCCATATCATGAGTTTGGTAGTTCTTTTCATGCTCTTTCAATTGTCGAGATGTGTATGCTATCACCTTTTCTCTTTGGGTCAGAACACAACCCAACCCGACTCCAGATGCATCACTGTAACCGCGAAATCTTCAACTCCATCGGGAAGAGAAAGTATCGGTGCTTCACATAACTTCTTCTTTACCTTCTCGAATGCTTCATCGTGTTTTTCACTCCACGTATACGTAGCTCCTTTGTGGGTCAACGCTGTTAGTGGAGCAGCTATCGAAGAAAAGCCTTGGATAAATCGTCGATAATATCCAGCTAATCCTAGAAAGCTTCGAATCTCTGTGGGACTCTTTGGACGTTCCCACTTCATTACAGCTTCAATTTTTGCTGGTTCAACCATTATCCCTTCTTGGTTAACCACATGACCCAATAATTGGACTTCTCGGATCCAAAAATCACACTTGGAGAACTTAGCGTAAAGCTTCTCCTTCTTTAACACTTCCAACACTTCCCGTAGATGTTTGCCATGCTCCTCTTGGCTTTTCGAGTAGATGAGAATGTCGTTGATGAACATAATCACAGATTTATCGAGGAATGGTTTACAAACCCTGTTCATCAAATCCATGAATGCTGCTGGAGCATTGGTTAGTCCGAATGACATAACCAAGAACTCATAGTGTCCATATCTCGTTCTGAATGCAGTCTTCTCAATATCCTGCTCTCTTACCTTCAGCTGATGATATCCTGACCTAAGATCGATCTTTGAGAAGTAGCTCGAACCTTGCAGCTGATCGAATAGGTCATCAATCCTCGGCAATGGATACTTGTTATTCACTTTTGCCTTATTCAACTCTCGGTAGTCTATACACATTCTCATACTTCCGTCCTTCTTCACGAATAAAACTGGAGCTCCCCAGGGTGATGAACTAGGTCGAATGAAACCGTTGTCCAACAGCTCCTGAAGTTGCGTCATTAGCTCCTTCATCTCCGTTGGTGCTAATTGGTAAGGTGCTTTTGCTATCGGTGTTGTTCCTGGTAACAAGTCTATACAAAACTCCACTTGCCTATTAGGTGGTAACCCGGGAAGATCTTCGGGAAAGACTTCCGGATAATCATATACTACCGGTATATTCTGCACCTCTTTCTTTTCTTTCTTAGCATCGATTACGAATGCCAAGTATGATGCACATCCTTTGGACAGACATTTTCTGGCTTTCATCAGGGAGATGATTCCAGAATTCACTCTGTGTTTGTCCCCGTACACCATAAATGATTCCTTTCCGGGTGCGTTTACCCTTACTATCTTCTTTCGGCATTGGATCTCAGCATCGTTGGCTCTAAGCCAATCCATACCCAAAACGATGTCGAAACCGTTTAGCTCTATGGGTAATAGTTCCTCGTGGAATTTGTTTCCGTTTAGGTCGATGACGATGTTCCTAATACGATTACTAATAGGTACGAATTTTCCACTGACAACTTCTACAATCAGGGCATTATCAAGTTTTTCTACAGACAATGCTAATTTCCCACCAAATTTATGCGACACAAAGGAGTATTTGGCTCCGGAATCAAATAGTATATTTGCAGGCAAACCATTTACAAGAAAGGTACCTGAAGCGACGTCTGCTGCCTCCTTCGCAGCCTCGAGCGTTATCTGGAAGGCTCTCGCCTTCGGCTTCGGTGTTATGTTGGGTCTTCCTGCCTCCTTCTTCTTCGGGCAATCCTTTGAAATGTGCCCCTCCTCGTTGCACTCATAACAAACCTTCTTAGTGAACGTGCATTCGTTGGCATAGTGCCCAGGCTTTCCGCATTTGAAACAAGTGACCCCTCCGTCACACTTCCCCTGGTGCTTCTTCTTGCACTTGTCACACCACTTCGCTTCTGATCCTCCTCCTCTCGAACCAGGCTTCGAGAATCTACCCTTCTTACCGGACCTCGAGGATCCGTCAAATTTCCTTTTCTCTCCCACTTCCGCTCTCTCCAGACCCTTCTCTCGTATCCGGGTCTCCACATTCTTAGCAGCCCAGATGGTGGCTTTCAGAGTGGTAGTTTGCTTGACCATTGGAACGAAGTCCGCTGGTAATCCTAGGGCAAATTTGTTAACCTTGGAGAGTTCAGTTGGGACGAGGTGAGGAACAAGCTTCATTTTCTCAGTAAAGCTTGCAGCGTATTTAGTAACGCTCATTCTTCCCTTCTTCAGATTCTGGAATTTGTTGTTGATTTCCAGAAGATCCTGCTCAGAGCAGTATTGCATCTTCAACTGTACCAGAAAATCCTCCCACGACATCTTGCTTGCTTCACCTTTGGGCATTGAATCAGCTAGTAGCTTCCACCAGATTAGTACTCCAGATTTCAACAGAGGAACCGCGAGAGCGGTCTTCTGTCTGTTGCTACACTCGCAACTCTCAAACATCGTCTCCATTTCAGAGATCCAGTTCATGACTTCCACCGGTGTCAGGATCCCAGATAGACTCGGTGGCTTTGATGCCATGAAATCCTTGTATTTGCATCCACGTCCGTCATTTCCTCCATCCTGGTGGTTTTGCCTAACTATCGATGGGTTGGCTTGACCAACAGTTCCACTGTAGTTTCCCTCCTTAGTCTGCCCTTCGTTCAACTCGGGCTGTTCGATCTGAATAGTCTCTTCCTCTCGATTTTGTTGGAGCAAACGTCTAGTTTCCTCCATTTGACGATCCAACATCGCCTGGATCATCGCTTGCACTCCGGCCATCGTGGCTGGTTCAGGTGCAACTTCTTCTACAACAGGTATTTACTGAACCACTGAGGGTTGGTTCCTATCTCCATTTGCGTTTACGTTTTTGCTACGGGTCCTTGCCATTTTGATCTATACACCAAATAAGGTGAATTTAGATCTTTATTTAGGATAGACATTTAAATCGTCCTTATCACTCCGAAACGTTTACATGCTAGTTCTAATATCATAGTCGTACGTTTAGAATCCTAAACACATAAGGTTTCCAGATCCGGTCGGCAACAGACCATAGATCCGAACAAATAACAGCATATCATGCACAAAGCATTTAGCACATAAAATCATTTTAGGCACAATTCCTAAAATAAGCTAGTGCTCACACCTCACAATCATCGTTTAGCATTCTAAGTTTAAGTCTAGAAATCCTACAAATTCCTAGTTCGCTTAAACTAATCCTCTGATACCAACTGTGACATCCCCATTTTCACGGCCAGAAAAGACCGATTTTGTTTATGCTTTGTTTGAAAATCAGAGTAACATTTTAAATAAAAGTGTTATGGAATTTGTCCCAAAACAAAATATGATAAAGATTTATCAAAAGCATTTCCAAGGAAATGTATTTCATTAAAAGACTTGGGATGTTATGTTTGATACAGATCAAAAGCATAAACAGTACAATATAAGCCTTACTACATTATTTCATATCTACAGGCCTATATCCGTAATCCCTCATCCCAAAACATCACATCTATGCTCATGCGCCACTACCTGTAATACAAGAAACTGAGTGGGTCAGGCTGGGGAGCCTGGTGAGCACATAGGGTTTTCAACCCATAATAAATAAGTTTATTAATTTCATCAATCAACAATAACCCGATTACCCGTTCCTGTTATCCTCACTTTACGTCCCTAAACACCTACCATAAGGGACCTAGCCTAAGGATCATCATCGGGATGGACACTACTGCTAAGGGGATTCCTTAGCAATAAATGTCCTAAAGGCAACCATGTGGGGGATGGAGTACACCGGTGAACACATCGTTCACAAACACCTACAGGTTGCGAGCCTGCTAGCGTTCCACTGGACTGTCTAGAAGAGTCCGTGGTCGTCATCCATACTCCGCTAGATGACAAAATCAACAACATCAACATCGAGGCCTCTCATCATTCTATCACACATCGCCTATTACATCTACCCATGTTTTACCCCAACATTTTCGTAGATATAAAATACATATACAGTTTAAGTCATTGAAAACATGTATAACAATGTTCATCCAGCATAGATAGCAAGTATTCAGATAATATGCACACATAGAACGTAATTTATATAAAATACTTCATATCTATGTGTAAGATGAAAGTAACTATGCACTCACCTGAAAGGTGGTGACTCAGTACTCGGACAACGCTTCGATACTCTCAAAACGATTTTCCTTCGATAAAACCAAGTACCAATACCACTAAGGTTTAGTCTAACGATAACCGCGACAATTTAATTAGTCTGACTATTATTATTATTATATAAGCGTTAATATCACTCAATATAACTCATAATAATAGCCCAAATAATTATCTCAAGGACCTAATAACATTCCTATAATTATTTGAAAGCTATATTAAAAATTGTGTAAGCGTAGCTCACTTACAGCGGATTTTGACGAAAACCGGAAGTTTATTTGGAGCAGTGTTTCGAAACCGAAAGGCTCTTTTTATCCGGACTCCGGGAGCCTCAGGGCTTCCCTCGGGAGCTTGGGGGTTTATCTAGGGTTTAGGGGTGGTTTGGGGTCTTAGAGAGAGAAAGAAACTAGAGAGAGAATGGAATTTGGAGTGAAAAATGAGTGAAAAGCTCGGACCCTTCCCATGCCTTTTATAGGCGCCTGATCTCGGAATTACGCTGGGCATACCGAGGGTACGGTGGGCGTACTCCTTGGATAAGACTTCCAGCTGGCTTCGCACGTGGACCGACCTCGGAGTGGATAAGAAGCGAAGGTACGCGGGGCGTACAGACTTCGGACGTTGGGCGTAATGCGAGGCGACGTGTCATCATCCGAAGCGAGGACTGTGGGCCGCAAGCGACGGCTGTGATCTTGCCATGTCATCGATCCATGCATCAGCTTTGCAAATTCACTTCCCAACTTCTAAAAATCATAACTTTCACATATGAGCTCCTTTTTCGACGTTCTTTATATCCACGCGAAGGTGGGAACGTACTCAACAATTTTCGTTTAGATTCCCTCGGCTAATTTTGACTCGATTTTAAATTTTATATTATTAACAGGCCGGGACAGGATTGGTCCGTTAATTCCTCATATCTTCTTCATCCGACGTCCGTTTTTGCCCATCTTTTTCCCGTTACGCTACTCTTAACGAGATCTTGGATTCTCGTTTAGGTCGTGTTGGCTAAAAATCACTCGATCTAATATTCGAATTTCGGGCTGTTCACTGCTAATCCAAAACTTCGAAAAATCATAACTCCTTCATACGAAGTCAGATTTGGGCGTTCTTTTTATCGATGTTCCTAGTTTAACATATTCTACGACTTTCGTTTAGATCGCTAAGGCTAAATCTCGCTCTATCGTACATTCACTATTTACGCTTCCTGGTATCGTGTCGGTTCTGTCGCGAAACTTCGACGGGTCATAACTTCTTCGTTATAACTCGGATTTCGGTGTTCCTTATATCCCCAGAATCCTTGTTTCGGCCACTACAACTTTATGTAGAGATATCGGGCTTATCTCATACTTTAATTTTGACGCTTATTTTTATTCTTTATTAATTATACATTTATAATTAAATAATAAGCACATAAATACACATAATTCACATAATACTCAAATATTTCATCTTTATTACTTCAAAAAGAGTTACAATAGTTGACCTAGACTATTACATTGACAAATATGCTTAGCACTGAAACCCGGACGTTACAATGTGTGATAAATTGATGAGAGGCCTCGATGTTGTTGTTGTTGTTGTAGTCATCTAGTGGAGTATAGATGACGACCATAGACCTTTCTAGACAGTCCAATGGAATGCTAGCAGGCTCGCAACCTGTAAGTGTTGGTGAACTATATGTTCGCTGTTGTAGTCCATCCCCATCATGGTTGCCTTAAATACATATATGGCTGAGGAATCCCTTTAGTAGTAAAGTCCATCCCGATGATGATCCTTAGGATAAGTCCCTTATGATAGGTGTTTAGGGATGTAAAATGAGGATAACAGGAATGAGTAATCAAGGTTATTGTTGGTTGATGAAATTAATAAACTTATTGTTGGTTGATGAAATTAATAAATTTATTATTTGTGAGTTAAAAACCCTATATGCTCACCAAGCTCCCAAGTCTGACCCACTCAACTTTTTATATTACAGGTAGTGGACCCAAAGCATAGTTGGATGATGAAGAGGGATTTTTGGATTATAGGCCATTAGATGTAAATATCTGTTGTAAGGTCTATAATATACTGTTTATGCTTTTGGTCTGTATCGATGTGGACATCCTGAGTTTTGTAATGAAATGAAAAATACATTTATTTAAGAAATTCTTTGATAAATTCTTTTATCATATTTTGTTTTGGGATAAATTCCGCAAATTTTTATCGGAGAGATTACTTTGATTTTATTTTAAAGCATAAACTAAATCGGTCTTTTCTGGCCGAGAAATTTTGGGATGTCACATTATCCCACGAATGTCGTCGTTAGTCAATCCTAGGCTCGTCGGTCCACCAACTCCTGCTCCAGAACCTCTTGTGATCGACATATTAAATATATACAGGGAAAACATTAGAAAAGATTCATAATTAAATCTACTATATCAACTCGGAACTACTCAACCCTCGGGGTTCGTGACATTCTTGATATGTGTACGGGTCTTATGCTTCTAGTAGTATGGGCCTATACTACCTTCCATACCTACATGTATTTGTCTTAAGGGATCATCACTGACTATACAATCACAAAGCCCAATATAGGATACACATACATCCTATAGTCACTCTCTCTCGAGTAGCTAATCATTCCTTATGCTGGCTTCCTACAAACCATACCTATTCATACAACTTCCACTAACCCTGCAACCGCTTATGTATGCTAATCATACATAGCACTGGACTCGGTAGATAGTTAAATTCTTGATTCTACCCTAAGCCCACAACTAGAGGAAGAGTAAATAAGGCTAAATCAAACATTCTCAAGCTATATAATCTTAATTATATAAAAATATGATGCATACACTAAGCAACCATAGTTATAATGTAAGTTCCATATAGCATAACAAGAAATTATCCTAGGCTATCAGGCATCCAAAATTAGACAATTCTATCATGCAATCCCTTAATATCCCTAGCCTACAAACTAGCATGCAGTTTTATCATATTATCAATATACAAGACAAGTGTGGGTATCTTAAGGAATCACTTTCCCAGGCTCTAGCTGATTGTACACGTCGTATCCCTTATGTCGATCTCTTTTAAGGTTACTTTTAAAAACATATTTGTAATCCTTATTTTAAGTCTGGACTCACACAAGTGTTGATCTAATTCTCTCAAATCAGGGCTCTGATACTAACTTGTAACATCCCAAAAATCATGGTAACAATTTTCATTTTTGAAACCATATTAAAATCCATAAAGCATACAAAACATAGTTTCCAAATGGCATAATTATAATACCGAGTATCCCAAAATCATAGGTCAAATAATGATCCAGGATGATGTGCATAATCACGCCTTTGCCTTTGTTGGTGACTTAATATCATCAATATTATTTAAGTGTAACAGGAATAAATTTGTTGACCAAAAGAGATCTTGTTGAATATTGAACAAGTTAGGATGGTGTAGGAGTGCACACTTGTTTAAGTTTTCACGATTCAAAGTACACTATTATTTAAGGGTGAAGCCCCTAAACGAACGCGGGTCTGGGGGCAGCGCCCCTGGGAGCGGGGTCGAAGGGGCGGCAGCCCCTGGCGGGGTCCAATGGGCAGAGCCCCTGGCTAGGGTTATGTTGACCCTTTTAGGTAATGTTGCTATATTAAAAATGCATCAAAAATCCGATTTTTAGAAAATTGACCCTTTTCCCTAAGATCCGTTTTATGACAGGTTTTGTAGTTTTGATGACAGTTTGTAATTGTATTGTGACAGTTTTTCAGACAGAAATCATATAGGCTTTTTTTGGTCATTTTCCAGGTACAATTTTGAAGAACATTTTCACATACATTCTCTGATTTCGTATCTCTGAATTTCATCCAATTGAGTTTTCGATATGTATCATCGAAATACTTCAATTTGATAGTGAATCACGACTTTCGGAGAATCCAAGCAATCTTTTCATCCCCTATTTCTAACAGCCTTGCCACTATCCCCTGATGTACCTGAAACCACAAATCAAACTGTAAGCCAAAGCTTAGTGAGTTACTCCAAGGTACCCCACACAACAATACAATAATAATTACAATACATACATATAGGGTTTGTTGGCCCGTGGCCTCAACCCAACCATCCAGGGTTTGTTGGCATATTGCGTCAAACCAACCATCATAGGTTTGTTGGTCTACTGTGCAAAGCAGTACAACCTCACCCCAACCATCCAGGGTTTGTTAGCCTCCCGCCTCAACCCAACCACTAATATGTCAACATATGCAATAGATAGACAATAACCAACAAGTACACGTAATCATATAGATCTACTAGTCTAACATATACCAACATAGCATCGTCCTATATACCAGAACACATACCCTAGTGGGTGGGCATTGGTGCCTTCGACGCACAAGTACAGTGAGGAAAACTCACCTTATAGTCTGAAAGATAGCCGAACTAATCATTGCTCCAAAAATTGTCTCTACAAGTCACCTATTCAAATTACCCCAAATGACCTAAAGTCAAACTTGGTCAAAGCCAACGGTCAACATTCTGACTGAGTATGCCCTGTGTACTAGCTCTACCCCCTATGTAGAGTATCACTTGCCTCTTTGTGGAACTACTCATGGCTACACACTTTGCACCCATATATACACCCTACGTACTCATGCTGAAGCCAAACATTCCATTAATTGCTTAATACATAAAGACATCATGTCTAACTCTCAGATCTAATCTAAATAAATGTCCTAAGTTATAAAGTTACAAACTTTATGCACTTGCATGTCTTATCAAGGCTCAAAAATAAACCTTAATCTTATAACAACTTCTAATGGTCTCAAACTCATGCATGGATAGTTGGAATTGGCCAAGACACCATTTTTATGTCTTAATACCCTTAAATACTTCTGGAATTGCACTCTACAAGGTCTAGAGTCGTTCCTACTCAAATGGACCAAAATAATGAAACAAAATGGTATAACTTCAACATCTAAGCTAGATCTAACAATGGAAGCATAAATGTATAAACTTTATACGTTATGGAGATGAATGGAGGAGAATAACTTCCAAATCCCAAATTGATTCAAGCTTCCAGGCAACTTCACCGCCTTCTTCTTTCTTCAAAATCACCCAAAACACCCTTTAAGCTAACAATGCACCAAAATGTGGTTAGGGTTTCAAGGGAAAATTTGGGGAAATGGAGGCTAAGAATGGAAGGAGTTCATGAAGGTTAAGGTCCTTAAATAGGGCTCAAAAACCCGAAAAGAGGGTTTGGACTCCGGCCATGTATGCCTTGCATACTGAGATCTATTCCCTGCATATATCATTAAAACATCGCCTCCAGGTTTCTTCTATGTGACATGTCGAGGCTATCTACGCCCTACGTAGGCACACCTTCAACACTTAACACATAAGATAAAAGGGAAGGAATTTACATGCAAGAATAAGGTGTTACATATTGATACCTTACAATTTGAGCAACCTAAAGAAGAAACAAAAAACGACAATCCTACTATTTGCACTTCACATAGCCACATACAGACCTTCATGCCGCAAAGCAATTTATAGAAGTCAGATTCAAAATCAAAGCATATCGAGTTACCTCTTCCCTACACTGTTAGAAAAGTACAAAATAAGCTAGAAGAACCTAAAAATGTAACACCAAGTTCAAGGTATAATTAATTTTGTGGTTATGGGCATTTAAGACTTAAAATATAAGGTTTTTGGTGGCTACAATGTGGCGGCACCTGATGGAAACGCACCATTTTTTAGGGTGCCACGACGTGGAGGCCATTAGCATGGAAAACCCTAATTTTATGGGTTTTAAGCCTTATTTAAGGGATTTGATGGCTAGGGTTTTCACACCCTCAGCCTCTATCACCTCCCTTTCGACTTCAAATTAACAACCCTATCCCCCTTTGTTGAGTTCTTGAAGCTTTGGTGGTGATTTTTGGTGCCATGAAGAAGAAGAAGGTTTCCATTGTGTGTTGATCCAGCAAGCAAGCTCTTCCTCCACATTCTAGCACATATCCCGGACCATTGTGAGACTTTAAGTTCCGATCTTTATGTGCTATGCTTTTAGATACAGGATTTTATGCATTATTCTTCATGTTAGGGATAGTTTGAGTGGTTGGATTCCATAAAATTGGTAGTTTTGTGGATTATTGAGGCCCCCTTGTGGTTATATGTTCCAGATCTGAAGTTTAATTGAGTTTTGATTCCATGCATGAGGTTTTGACCTCAGTTTCACCATTTTTGTGACCTAGCTTGGGAAAGAATGCATTGGGCATGTATGTCTACAAAGAAATGATTTTTATGACTATTGGGGTGGAAGGAATCCTACTGGAAAGTTTAGATATGTATCTTGAAGGATTAAGATCTTAATGCATTATGTGATCCATGAACAGTTCCCACAATGTGGATATATGCTCACCACGTCGTTGAATATGGGGTTCTCATGATTGTTTTGTCCTGAGGCTGCCATGTCATGTCAAATACATGGCCATGGCATGGAGACAAAATTTGAATTTAGGTCAATTTGAGGGTTTTGGGCTATAAACTAAGGATCCGATCCCTATATGTTGTATAAATGAATCATATTACTAGTTCTTGGATTCTTGTGATCTATGTTGTTTATTTGCTAAACTATGACTTTTCTCACTATACTTTGTACTACAATATGTATCATTATGTGTAGGATGTTGGTATGATGTAGTGATCTGTTAGATTCGTAGATATGTATGATTACATATGTTTTCTGGTTATTGTTTATTTGTTTGCATATGTCAACATATTATGGTTGGGTTGAGGCGGTCATGCTTTGTGTGGTAGGCCAAGATACCTAAGTGGTCTAAATGTATTGTAGGCCTTGCGAGGTGGTCCAGTCAGACTGTTGGCCCAAGGAAAGCGGTCTAGGTGTACTATAGGCCTTGCAAGGCAGTCCAGTTAGATTGTAAGCTCATGTATGCATGCATTGTATGTGTATTATTGTGTTATGTATTTTGGGGAACTCACTAAGCTTTGGCTTATAGTTGTGGATTTAAAGGTTTCAGTTACTTCAGATGATTGTGGGAAGATGAAGGCGTGAACGTACACATCGTCATATGGTTTTTGTGTTAAGGGATGTTACTTGATACTCTGATTTCTATGACTATGTTTTGGGAACAATGTTTGTATGAATTATGATTTTTTTTATGAAAATGGCTTTTAAAAATCAAAACTTTTTACTACGGTTTTTGGGATGTTACCAAAAAGTTCCTAAAGCAAATTGGATTGAAATCAAGAAATATTTCCATCATTGAAGCATCAAATAAATTGCCAAATTCTGTGACTTTTCAAAAACTCTTGAATCCTACTGAAAAAAATGCTGGAATAATTAGCAAAAGGAGAAAACTGCAAGCAAAAAGCAATTGGAGTACTGAACCAAATATTAGAGCAAATTACTATTATCACTACCAACTTGAATAAAATGTATGGTTTGAATAATCTTCTTGATATTTCGATCCATGGTCTCGAGTTTCTGGTTTACTGAAGCTAGTCTATCAGATCCGTCTCCCATTAATCTTGCTTGAATACTTCTATCTCTAGTTGAATGCCATTCTCGTGAATGTTTCGACAAGTTTTTGATAATCTCCTTGCAAGCGGCCAAATTTCTTTTCATTATTAGACCTTGTGAATCAATGAGTTTCCTTGTGTACATGTTTACACCATTATAGAAGGTTTGACTTTCTTTATACAAATTTAAGTCACGTTGTGGATAGTTGAGCAACATGGTCTTGTAATGGTCCCACATTTCAAATAATGTCTCTCCTTTTATTTGAGCAAAGCTCAAAATTTTGGCTTTCATCTTGGCAATACGGGAAGTTGGGTTGAATTGTTGTAAAAAAATTCACCTTTAGTTCATCCCATGTTGTAATTGACCGGACCACTAAATATTTTACCCAACTTTTTGTTGCATCCTTCAAAGTCATTGGTAGAACTCATAATATAACTACATCTCTTTATACTCTTGGAATGTTAAAGTAGTCCGCAATCTCTAAGACTTCATCAATATGTTTGTTTGCATGTTCATGATCCTTTCCAAAGAACGACGTCTCTTTGAGCATATTTAAAAATTGTCTTTTTAATTTGAAATTGGTTGTTGGTGGGATAACAGGTTGAACCAATCTTGAAACGGTACCTTCACATGTCCTAATGGCATACTTTTCCAAAGTCAGTGCATCGATAATATCTTCCTGATATTCCCCTTCGGTTCCTTGCTTTGATTTTGGTTGACTTTTCTCCAAAAGATAACTGTCTACGTGCTTAACTTCTTTTTCGGCCTCTTTTTGTCCTTTGTCCAACTCACATTCTAGCTCTTCGAATGGGGAAGCAAGACTAGAACTAAATCCTTTGGTCACTAAATGTTACAAGTAGTACAAAAACAAACAAAAACAAGCGTAAAATAGAACAAAAGCTAATTATAAACATAATATGGAATTAACGATATTTATGGCGCGATAGTGAGGTTTTTGCATAGTGAAAGTTGCGAATTTAGACAAATTTTAAACTGGGTAAGAACAGAAAAGAAAAACCCAATTACACTTTACACAATCAATTTAATTTGCAAAATGTAAAACTAATCCCTGACAATGGTGCCAAAAACTTGATGTGAGATTTTTATACTAAAAATTCTTGAAGTTTGAAAATTTTAAAACCCTTATATAATGCTTCCTAACTAACACTGACACACGCAATGAACATAATCAACTATAGCATAGTAGTGGTAAATAAGGGCGTCGAACTCTCGGTGATTATGTATGAATTATAACATATTGATTCAATTAAATAGGAAAATTAAATTGGGGGGGGGGGGGGGGGGGGTTATAATTAAATCCAAATAAACTCAAATTAACAGGGAGAAACAAGTTTTAGAGAATGTTTTGGAAGGACTTTCACTTAAACTTTGAATCTCTATTTTCTTTGGTGAATTTATGATAGTGCAATAACTGAGATTGAACCGATTATACTAACTTTTATAACCTATTACTAGCTTTTTTGATAAATAAGTATTCCAATTCAATGTTTATCAAACTAAAAACCTATAAACCAACTAATTGTCAAAAACTACCTATGATTAAGTCAAGAGTTTAACAAGATTAAACCTTGCAAGGGTTATGAAACCAATGTTATCTTATATGCTAAAGTTATCAATTATCATCACTTAAACCTAGGATTGTTTAATCACTAGTCTTTAAAAGTTTTTAGATAAAAACCATTAAGATACAAGTCACAGTAATCAGATTCGAAATCAAAACTACATGCAACTTAGTGATAAGTAATAAAAATCAACACTTTAACAAATAAGGAAGATGATTTGATCAAAAAGTAACTTTATATTATCTTAATAACTTCAATATCACATTTACACCATAGTAATCTAGTTCATCTATATTAAAGTTCATAGAAGGTATTTAGCCTCTCATGTTTATAGAAAAACGACAGAAACAATTAAAAAGAATGCTAAACATTGCAAACCTAATATGATTCTTCTTGATTTCTTCCACAATCCTCTTCTAGACCACCTCTGCAACCTTTTTACCCTTAGGAATGAAACAATGGTTCTTTTTCGCACCTCAAAGGGTTTTTCTTTTTTTGCATACTTTTCTGAGATGTAAAAATCTTCTATTTAAAGGAAATTCAACTTGGTGGCACCAAGCCTTCGTCTTCGCCACACTAACAAGTATCTTCAACAAATTTCCCTGAAGTAATCTTCTCTTTCACGACGCTATTCTTTAAAGATTTATGGTATCTTTGATTTTCTTCATTATCCGCTCCAGTTTAGCTCCATTTTCCTTCATTAAAGCTTATGTACGGATTTTGGAGTTAATTATCATATATAGACATCTTTCATCATATTTATCCTTATTTTACAGTTTTCTATTAAATGTACTAATAATTACATTTAATGAATAATTTGAGCAATATCACATATCCGAGACCGAGAGGTATAGTAAAAGATGTGGTAGTAAAAAAAGAAACTTTTGTGTTTCCTATCGATTTTGTAATACTTGATATGGAAGAAGATTTGGAGGTGCCAATCATATTAGGAAGACCTTTTCTCAACACCGCAAGAGCTATGGTGGATGTTGGTGAATCAAAACTCACACTTACAGTTGGAACAAAAGCATTAACTTTTGGATTATAGGATTACAAAATAATGAAATGAAGGCATGAAAATTTTCATATGGATACCATAGAAGAAGAAGATGATAAAAAACTCAAGGAGTTAATGAAATTGATGGATGAAGAGTACGAACAATATATGGCAACTGTAAAAGGTGTAGAATTATGGGTTGATGCAAGGCTTGTGGAAGAAATGAAAAAGATAGATGAAGAATTTGAAATTTTTGAGCAATTGGAAGCTGAAGAGGCTTTGTGCAGCGAAACGCCTACAATCGTGCCATAATGCATCGATGATTCGAAAAAAGTTAAGAAAAACACTCATCGTGTGATGAAGTCAGCATATGTAGCCTCACGAGCAACGTATTTGAAGAAGAGAAAAATATTAAACAAAAGGAAGGTACTTTACAAACTAACAATTTTGAATTTCAGGTAAAAATGGAGAAAAAGAAAGAAAATGATCAATTCATTGACAACGTCAATAAAAAGTTCATGGACAATTTTTGGAGTAATACATACCTTAACAATAATGGGATTATCAATGAAAATATATAGAAAAGTATGAATTTTTTTTCATTGTTTAAAGGAATCGATCATTAATTTTACGAATGAATAAGTCAATCCCTTTGACTTAAATGAAGAATGCCAAGAAGAGACTGAGTTGCCAGATGATGAATTAAGAGATACGAGAGATAGCAAAAGAGACTTATATAATCTTTAAAGAATTAAAGAACAAGTGAAATAAGAAGTCCAAATAAATACTTTTGAAGTAGTTTTTTTTTTTTACCGGAATAGAAGAGCCATTAGAACAAGGATGTAAATGTCACATCCAAATATGAGAGGTTGATAGTGCTGAAGTTATGAAAGAAAAGAAGGAGGTGTGGGAGAAGGAGAACCAGAAAAGAAAAATGAAGAACCCAAACAATCAAACAAAGTCAAGTAAAGAAAATAAGGAAGCTTACAAGGAGAGAGAGAGAGAGAGAGAGAGAGAGAGAGAGAGAGAGAGAGAGAGAGAGAGAGAGAGAGAGAGAGAGAGACCTGCAAAACCCAACAATACTTAGAAGAAGGAATGAGTCTAGCTTATGAATCAAGTTTAAAGAAGCGTTTGGTGGTAGGAAACCGGAACTTTATTTTTATTTTTTCTTTTCTAATACATTTTAAGCACTTTGTTTCCTTCAAGTTTTCTGCTTTAAGATTCTAATTGATTTAAATTTTTGTTTCTTTTCCTTGTACGCATAAATATTTTGAGAGATAATTGGTTAAATTTAAGGTATTAATGTAAGCACCATAAATTTTAAGTGTGGGGTTTGTGGGAATTTTTTTATTGTTTTCAGGTACATGGATTATACAAGAGACTGGAGTTCGTACAATTAGTGAAATTTCAGGTAGATTCAACTTCGTGAAGGAAAGAAGTACACTATTTGTTATTTGCGACACCGGCTTAGCTACCTCACGACACAATGTATTATATGATTCATGAGAGAGACCCGTAGGAAGACATTTCAAGATGTGATGAGAACTATTTCACGGTGCAATCCAGTGCCAGTTTAACACATTAAAGTCTTAAAAGAGATGTGATTATTCAAAGAAAGTTTATTCTATAGTTAAGTATGAGGTTACAATAAAAAATAAATTTAGAAGTATAAACCCACTTTTCGATACCACCCAAGGGAGTTCATTTTTATTCTCTATTTTGCTTTACATGTCAGTACAATGAGTCGCATTGTACAAATAAAGTGTGGGGGTATAGGAATGATATAATGCTTAATTAGAGAGTTTGAAGTTTAAATTTCCAAGATTTGAGTTATTAGGAGCGGAACCAATTTGTGACATTTGAAGTTCAACAAGTACCCTCCGAGGGATGTTTTACATCTAGCAACTACACACCAACTAGTCTGGGATCAAGTAGAGATAATTTCTTTACATGGACGTCATTGAAAGTCATGGGTTTCACAATAGTTACTTAGATATATTTTTTTTTACTGTTGTATTCTATTTTTGTTTTTAAGTTTAGTTGGTTGGAGTTTATTCTAAAATTTTGAGGTTCCTGATTATACATTTTCTTAAGGGCAAGCAAAACCTAAGTGTGAGGTTTTTTGACATTGGTTAAATTAGTTACATAATTGAAGTAATTATTTTAGTATTTAATAAGGAATAATTATAAATTAAGGATAAATATGCTACAAAATGAATATTATAAGGATGGTCAAAATCCGGAGATATGACTAAACGAAGAAGATTGGAGCAAAATATGGAGTATATAAGGAATAAATTCGAAGTTGGTTTAAAACACAGGGGTTAGCGCCACGACCATCAATGGATAGCGTCGTGAAAAAGACTTTTACTTCCGGAATAATATATAAGGATCACGTTTAGTGCCACGAAGACGAAGGCTTAGAGCCGCTAACTTTTATTATATATAAAAATGAGATTTTTCCATCCCAATTGAGTGTGTAGACAATACTTTTCTACGAAAATAAACCCTTTTCATTCAGAAGGCGAAGGAAGTCGAAGAAGAGATCCGAAATCTAAGTAGAAATGCTTCAATATTACTGTTTTCATATGATGCTTTGTTTGATCGACAATTCGAAGTTAAGTTTAAAAGATAAGTTTAAATACACCTCCCCTAAAAAAATTATTTTTTCGTTTCAGTTAATTTAATCTATTATTATTATTCATACATGTTCCTTGAGAGTTCGACGCTCTCATTTACCACAACTGTATTATACTCTATCTAGTTCACTGTTTGTATGCCTATTGGTTAAAGTCATGATAGACTAACGATCTATATATTTAAACCTTAATATTTTTAGTATAAAAATAATAGATCGGTAAACTTAACGATTTTATTTACATAATTAAGTATCATGTATTAAATGGAATATTAAGGTAAACACATAAAAGAGTAATATCTTGATATATGATATTCAAGAATTACATGTTACTTTAACAGCATGTGGGATGAGGTTTATCATGGGACTTCAAGGGCCAAAATCCCATACACATAATATATTTTAGGTGAGTAACATTACCTTCTAGTAAGGATCTAAAAAGCTAGACATGGTTTCGCCATGGCATGCCATGGCTCTAAGGCTTGTACCTATCGCCACGCTTTAAGAAAATGCTGCCTTAAGTCATATGTATATATAAAAATGAATTATACTAGACAATATATAATTATTAATTATTTACAAAATTTTCATCTTAAGTCACGCCTTACAAACAACATGAAACGCTACAACTCTTAAAAGCTTGAGGCTTGACATTGTCGCAAAGTCACACCTAACGTTATTTAGAACCTTGCCTTTTGCTATATAATCGTTATTTAGATATATAATATTCTTTGGGTATTTTCAAATATCTGAATTGTTGCCAATTGATAATAAAGGAGTTAACTGCCTGGTATTATAATGAAATGTAAAAGTTATTATTATGAGTCATAACAAAGTAGCTGGGATTTGGAGTTGAGAATGATATCAATTTATTGCTATATGAGTAAACAAGTGAGAGAGAAGCTCATATATACAATATAGTATTAATATATAAGTTTCAAGCAAGAACAGCTAAGATATACATATATAAAATAGTATTGCTATAAAAGTCAGGGAGTGTGTAGTTGAGATTTATAATAGAGTATTACTATACGAGTTAGTGAATGAGTATAATTGAGATATTTAGTAGTATATTACTATATGAGTTAATGAGCGAGTACAATCGACATATGTGGTAGTGTATTATTATACGAGTTAATGACTAAGCATAGTTGAGATATATGGTAGAGTATGATCACTATATAAGTTAAAGAGAACGAGTATAGACTATAAAGAGAGTAACAAGAGAGAATGAAAAATAATATAGAGACTAAAGAGAGAGAAGGGGAGAGAGAGATAGAGAGTATAGAGAAAGAGTATGTTGAGTCACAATACGATCCTTTTGTGACAATACCTAACGAGTAAAGAGAGTGAGTATGGTAAACCACATAACGAGTAGTTTGTGGCAATAACTGTAATACCCTGTTTATTTATTTGATAAATAATTAAATTAATGAGTGAATAATAGCCGTAAAATAAATAATTAAAAGCTTAGGGGGTTAAAGATATGATTTCCGAATTTATTATAAAGAATTTTTGAAGTTAGGGACTCCATGGTAATTATTTGGACTTAAATTGTAGAGGAAGTGAAGGGGCAGGGTTTAAATGGTAATTCATAGACTTCCAATGAAAGGATTTATGGAGGAGGGGCCGAAACTGTCATTATGGCAAAGATATGTGAGGTACCGGGTATATAACTCTACTAACGGGGAAACCCTAACCCTAAACCCTCCCTTATGTTTCAGCCGCCATCGTCGGGGCTCTCTAGCCGTCACCCTCCCCATCTTCACTTCCGGTAGCCGCACCTCCCTCCGATTCATGTTTCAGATCAGCGACGATGCCAAGGACCGCCAGTATCCACCTCCTCGTTCGACTGCCGCCGTTTTTCCAGAACCCTCTCAACCGCCGCCGCCGACAACGACGCTGGAAGCCGCTGCCGTCGTCGCTTGGTTCTTCCTCAACGACTCCCGGCGACGGATCTCCTCTCCTCTCCGCTCCATTATGTGTTGCTCCTACGCCGCTACTGTCGCTCCAGCCGTTGTTCC
The DNA here is from genome assembly GCF_051521515.1 of Lactuca serriola. Taxonomy (NCBI): domain Eukaryota; kingdom Viridiplantae; phylum Streptophyta; class Magnoliopsida; order Asterales; family Asteraceae; genus Lactuca; species Lactuca serriola. The sequence continues at coordinate 54,500,240 of NC_136413.1, forward strand.
GATGCCTCCATGTCATCCAAGCGCCGCATACCGCCATGTATCGGCAGCTGTGAGTGGGATCCAATGTTTGTATGCGTGTGTTTCGCTAGTGAGGTCTGGAGGATCGTTCCATGGTCGAAGATTGGAAGAAAACCCCTCCGCCACCACCATGAGGTGGTGGCTGTTATGGCAAAATATTTATATCACCACCGTGCGCCACCGGAAGGGGTGGCTGGATGCTTAAAAATCAAAGCATGGGTGGGTGTGGTTGTAGTTCCGTTAGCATCAGGTGTGTCTGGATGTTTTGCTTAGTTGGAAGTTACGAGAAAAACCACCACAACCACCACTCAGCACCGCCGACAACCAAGGTGGTTATGTGTGTGTATATTTAGCCTAGTTAGTGGGTGTGTTACTTGGGTATTTTCATTGTAATTGTAACAAAAAAATGGAATAATGGAAGGAACTTGAAAACCACCACCTTAGGGTGGTGGCTGCCGCCTCCCGCTGCCACCGGCCGCCGTGTCGGGTGGCGGTGTGCCTTGTCTCGATTGTATAGATTCGTTTGGAGGGTTTGAAACCCTAATGGGCCCAATAAGACTTAATGGGATTAATGATATTCTAGTGGGTTTAATAGGCCCAATAAAGCCCTAATTGATCTAAAAGCCCAACAAATTAACTAATGGACTAGTATTGGGTTGGAAACCCTAATTAGGGTTTGGAAAACCCTAATGCCATGAAACCCTAATTTGGGGGAATTAATCGGGACACACGGAAATTATTTAATAACTTGAGATATTAAATAATAATCATTGGTAAAGATTAATCTAAGCGATATTGGACTTAATGGACTAAGTCCTTAATGGATTAAGTCCTTAATGGGTTAAGTAGGAAACTTAACCCTAATCATCATTTTATGTGAAACCCTAATTTCACTTGGATTATAATGGGCCATCCAAGATCAAGCAAATGGACTAGAATAATTAATGGGCTTTGTGGTAAGGCCCATATGAGGAGTTGGGCCCAATTTGGAAAATTGGGCCATATATGGGCCTTTATGATTATGTGATATTGGGCCATTAGAATGTTGAATGTTGGACTAGACTAAAGGGTTGGGCCTTATGGTAAGACCTTGTAAGGGTTTGGGCCCAATTTAGAAAATTGGGCCATATGTTGGGCTTTGTTTCCTAGTTGGCTTTGGGCTTACGGATTGGGCCTTGGGCTTGAATAAGCCAAGCGAGGGGTAATGTAGTAATTACCCAAAGAATGTATGTATGGTTATGTATTGGGACCCAATTATTAATTGGGTGTTATTTTGGTGTTGACAGTTCGGGAATCTGTCAGCCAGCAGCTGGGGTCGAGTCTGCGGGACTTCAGCAAGTGTGGGATTGTGTCTTCGGGACTTCAGCAGTGTGAGGTGAGTTACCTTCCAGTAGCGGTGGGTCTACGGCCACAATGCCGGCCCACCAGTAGGAGTTGTTGTTAGATGATTTTCTCTGTGATAATTGTCTATGTTTGCTACTACCTGTTATGTTTATATGCTAACATGATGTGATGTTACGTGATAGTGGTAGTAGGGGGTGAAATAGCCCCTGGTTACCGGTCGATAGGGCCGAAGGGGTAGATTAGTACCCAACTATGCTAGACAGATTATGATATATGTGACATGATATTATGTGGTAGTAGTAGGGGGTGAAATAGTCCCCACTTACCGGTCGACAGGATCGAAGGGGTAGGCCAACACCCAGATATGCTAGGCAGTATATGACTTATGTGTTTATGCTATGCTTTTATATGGTAGTGTTAGGGGGTGAAATAGTCCCCGGTTACCGGTTGAAAGATACCGAAGGGGAGGCCAACACCCAGATATGCTAGGCAGTACCCGGTCGAGAGGACCGAAGGGGAGACCAGCACCTAGATATGCTAGTCAGTATCTGGTCGAGAGGACCGAAGGGGGGGGGGGGCAAGCTCCCAGCTATACTGTTCAGTATCCGGTCGAGAGGACCAAAGGGGAGGCCAGCTCCCAGATATACTAGACAGTATCCGGTCGAGAGGACCGAAGGGGTAGGCCGGGCACCCAAATATGTCTGACAGTATATGTATGTTATATGATTGTGTGGTATGTGGTATAATGGGGGGACTCACTAAGCTTCGTGCTTACGGTTTTCAGTTTTGGTTTCAGGTACTTCGTGTTTAAAGGAAAGGAGTCGGCTTGATCGCAGTGCATCACACTATGGTTTTCCGCACACGAGATCTTTGGGATTACACTCTGATATTATTTTATGATAACACATTTGATTATTTCTATTTTGGTTTTGACATGACATGATATTACAGATGTTTTATTACATTGTTGGTTTATAATGACGTATTTAAAAATGAAATTTTTGGCTTGTATTTTTTTGGGATGTTACAATAACCTTTGAGAATGTATGATATAGCTATATTGCAGTTGTAAAGTATAAGGATTTTAGTATAACTCTTGTACGTGTTAAGAATTGAGATTCGATATTTACCCTTTCTATTGTTGTAGGTTTTTTAGGTGAGTTCATTAGGAAGTGAGAAATTATAAAAGATAATTTTTGTTACTCGGCTTAGATCGTTGTATTTTATTTTTTGATGCGACTATGTTAATTACTAGTTGTGATAGATTGTTAATATAATTTTTCACTGATGTGTTTTATGAATAGAAATTGAAAATGTGTAGTTGTACCTTGTGTTAAATAGCCAGATGTTACAAGTTGGTATCAGAGTCGTGGTTTGTGTGAATCAGGTATGAAGTGATAGATTCATAAACTTAAATCGATTAGTAGAAAAGAGGAGTATAAAGTGATGTAGCTATATGAGTATGATTTGGTCAACTATTAGATACAACTAGAGAACTTTGTGATGTATATAATTTAGTTCTTATTGAATTGAATAGTGAGAGTTGTGTAACATGGAGTTAATTTGAAAAAGCATTACACATATCAGTAATTATATATGTTATTGAGATAGAGAGATTATTTTGACTATAAGGTCGTTTTAGTTATTTTTGTGAATATGTGAATAATTTTTGATACCCTTAAAATAAGTACTAGTGAGAATTTGTTAATTCTATGCAAACGTGTTTGTATAATGAGCTAAATTTGTTAAGACTAAAATTTTAATAGCAGGGGAAAATTTGGAAATTTGGAATGGAGAACCTACTACGAAGAATGCGGCACGTCATGGAGATGAATGTGGCGTGTGGAAGACTTAAAAGTAGCAATGTACTTTGGTATGACACAACATGAATAAAACTGACACACAACATGTCTGTAGTAGAAGATTAAAAGGAATGAGTCTGGGAGTACACGCGACTCTTCTGACGTGTGTAAGCGAGTGAAATAACTTTCCATGACCAAATTTTTATTAGGTGTTGTGTATATACGATATCTACGAGTTATATATGAGAGATGAGTATGATGGTTAATCTTATTTATAAACTATCTTTATTGTTTTAGCTATTAAATTTTATTATAGGGATATATTTCATACACGGAAAAATAGATACATTAAAATAGTCTTTGCTATTCGTTAAAAATCTAGGTGTTTCAATTGACAGGATTCACTGAGATTCATGATGCATTTTCAGATTGAAATATTTCGATGGTACAATCATAATTCAAATCAGATAAAACTCAGTGTTTGATGAACAAAGAATATTGAAGGTTTTGATTTGTGACACCCATATATTTAAATATTTGGAATGAGTAATATACTAATGTGAAATTCAATCATCACGACACTATGCATCTGTTTGTTGTGTTGTTATAACTTTGCTTTATGTTAATCAAGATTACACTTAAATGGGGGAGATTTGTTGGTTATCTGTGTTATTAATGTTATTTAAGTGTAATGGTATTAACTTGTTGGCCAATCTAATATTGATAAATATTAAACAAGTAGGGTGATCCGGAGTGCATACTTGTTTGAGTTTATTCAGATTTAAAGTACATTGTTATCTAGGGGCGATGCCCCTGAACCATGGGGGTCCGGGACTAGTGTTCCTAGTAGTGGGCTCCAAGGGGAAGAGCCCCTGGGTTTTAACCCTTATCTTTATTAAACTGTTTTACAAAAGTTTTTAGACAATGATGATATACCCATTTTTGGTCATTATTCTGGTACACATAAGATCATAACTTTTCTTCATTCTCATTTCTTCGTTGAATCACTGAATTTTATCCGATTGAAGATTTCAATTGTACCATCAGAGTACCCTAATTTGAAAGTATTGCAACTAATTGGAATCCAAGTAATGAAACCTTTTTTCTATAAAGATTAAAGTATTATGTGAAAATGGCAAATTGAGAATTTGTGAAGGACATGACAAGCATGTTTGATAAGTTGATCAAGTTTGAAGGGCATGATTTTAGTAGATGGCGGAATAAAATGCATTTCCTTCTTATTACTCTAAAAGCGGTGTATATTCTGAGTACCCCTATGCCTAAATACATCGAAGATGAACCATAGAAAGTAACTAGAAGGAGATCGAAGTGGGAGAATGATGACTACATATGTCGTGTACTGATCCTAAATGGTATGCCTGATTCTCTACTTGATGTTTATCAAAATGCCGAATCTTCAAAGGAACTATGGAATTCAGTGAAATCCATGTATGTGATAGAAGATGCTTCTAGTAAGAAGTTTCTGGTCAATAATTTCATGAGTTACAAGATGGTTTATACCAGGCCTGTCATGGAACAATTCCATGAATTGTTAAGGATTGTGGGACAGTTTGTCCAACATAATCTGAAGATGGATGAAACCATCTCTATTGCTGTATTATTAAAAAATGTATCCTTCTTGGAAAGAGGTTAAACATACTCTGAAACATAACAAGGAAGAGTTAAATTTGGTTCAACTTAGAAGTCACTTAAGGATTGAAGAGTCTTTGAGGAATAAAGAACTGGAAAATAACCATAAAGGTAAGAACCAACTCGGATCTTCTTTTGTGAATATGGTGGAATATGAAGGATTAAAGAATTCCAGCAAGTCTAATGGAAAAAGGAAGTACAAAGGTGGAAATGACAAATCTTCTGACAAAAAGGAAAAATTGGTATGTTGGAACTGTGGAAAACCTGGTAATTTCAAGAAGGATTTACGGATCCGAAAAAGAAACAAGGTCAGAATTCTGATTTAGTACATAATTTTAATTATATTCAAAATTATGTTTCTGTAATATCTGAGGAATTTTATGTGATGGATGATAACATTGTTTGGTAGGTTGATTCTGATTTAGCAAGTCATGTTTGCAAAGATCTTCGTTGGTTTAAAGATTATCAACCAATTTAAGATGGATTTGTTGTGAAGATGGGTAATGTTGCAACTGAATCAATCAAAGGATTAGGATATGTTTTACTTAATTTTACTTTTGAGAAATGGCCATATTTAGACAATGTGTTGTATGTATCAGGGATTTGAAAGAATCTCTTATCCGAAATTGTTTTAAAATAAGTGTGGCAACAAACAAGTGTTGGAAGGTAACAAATACATCTTGTCAAGACATGGTACTTTTTTGGATTTGGTTATGTTTGTAATGGTATGATTAGGCTTAATCTTAATGATCATTCTTATGATAATTCGATTTGCATGATTACTACAAGTATTAGAAATACTCAAATAAAATCAGGTTTATGGCATGTTAAACTATAACATGTTCATTTTAAAAGATTAAAAGATATGTCTAAAATGAGTTTGCTGCCTGATTTTGACATGAATAATGAAAAGTATAAAACTTGCATGTTAAAGATCAGTAGACAACCTTTAAGGATGTTAACAGGGAAAGAAAGTGTTAGAACTCATATATAGCAATTTATGTAATTTTCATGCTACACCTTCATTTGGAAACAAAAAACATGTCATTACTTTTATTGATGATGCATCTAGATATTGTTATGTCTATCTGTTACATTCAAAAGATGAAGCTCTTGATAAATTCAAAATTTATAAACAACAAATAGAGCTACATACAAAAGATTAGATAAGAGTTTTGTGTAATGGCAGATGTAGTGAGTATTATGATCCGGTTTATTTCGAATCTACTAGAATAATACATCGAACCATGGCTCCTTACAAACCACAACATAATGATGTGGCTAAAAGGAGGAATAAGACTTTAAAGGAAATGGTTAATTCCATGTTATCCTATTCGATCTAAGTAGAGGATTTTGGGGTGAGGCTATGTTGACAGCCTGTTATATACTATTATATACTAAATAGAACTCCAAGCAAGAGGAGTAAGAGTACCCCTTATGAGCATTGGTATAGAGGTACGAAATTGGAGTTATATCAAAGTTTGGAGTTTCAGAGTAGTTGTAAGCCTCAATGAACCCAAAAAGAAAATCTTAGGTGAGAAAGGTATAGATTGTATCTTTATTACGCACGTTAAGCATTCCAAAGCATATATATTATATGTTATAAAATCTAATGACTCTATGTCTGTGAACATTGTTATATCATTAAGGGATGCTATATTTGATGAAGAGATATTTACATATATATATATATATATATATATATATATATATATATATATATATATATACCTAGACTAAGGGATATGATTCAACAATCTTCTAACAAAAATACAACTCAAGATGAAAATATATTTGGTGGTACAGATTATGTACCTAGACCTTCTGAACCTAGGAAAAGTGCCAGAGCTAGAAAATCCAAGTCTTTTGCATATGATTTTCAACTTTATTTAGTTGAAGGAACAAAGTATGAAATTGTGTCTCAACATCAATATTGTTTTACTATTGAGGATGATCCAAATACATTTAGTGAATTTATGATATATATGGATGTTCCTTTATATAAATAAGCAATCCAGGATGAGACTGATTCTATCATGGATAATAACATATCGGTATTGGATGATTTACCTCCTGGATTCAAAGCATTAGGATGTATATAGATTATCAAAAGAAAGATGAAAGTGGATGACACCATAGATAAGTACAAATACAGATTGATTATCCAAGGCTTTAGGCAAAGACAATGTATTGAGTTCTTTCATACGTATGCTCCTGTTGCTAGGATTTACACTATTAGATTGTTGTTAGCTCTTGCAACTATACATAATGTTGTAATTCACCAAATGGATATGAAAACCACATTCTTTAATGGTGAATCGGATGATGAGATTTATTTGAAACAATTTGAAGGTTTTGTGATGCCTAGAAATATAAAAAGGTCTGTATGTTTAAGAAATCATTGTATGGTTTAATCAAACACCAAAAAAAGGCATCAAAAGTTTGATGATGTGGTCTTGTTTAATAGTTTTGCATTAAACCAAGATAACAAGTGTGTATATAGAAAATTTTACACTTCTAGTAAAGTAGTTATAATTTGTCTATATGTAGATGATATGTTGATTTTTTAGTTCTGATCTAGATCAAGTTGATAAAACCAATAAATTTTTATCATCTAACTTTGATATGAAAAAACTGGGGGTGGGGGTGGGGTTGGGGGGGGGGGGTGAGCTGATTATTGGTATAAGATTCAAAGAAGGAAACAATGAAATTTCAATTGCTCAATCTCATTACATTAAGAAGATATTGAAAAAGATTAAATTTGACAATTCTTTTCCAGTTAGCACTCATATAGACTCTAATCTTAGGCTTCTACCTAATAAGGGATCTCTAATGTCTCAACTTGAATATTCAAGAGCTATTGGATGTCTTATGTATGCCATGATTAGCACTAGGCCAGACATATCATATGATATAGAAAATCTTAGTAGTATACTAGCAATACTAGTTCACATTATTAGTAAAGCTTTAAATTGAATATTCAAGTACTTGAAAGGAACCATGGATTATGGTTTGACATACACTAGATTTCCTTCTATTTTAGAAGGTTATTCGGATACCAACTGGATTACCAATTAGGAGGATCATTCCTCTATAAGTAGTTGGATATTCTTTCATGGAGGAGGTGACATTTCTTAGCCATCCAAGAAACATACTTGTATTACAAACTCAACCTTGGATTCTGAATTTGTAGCATTGGTTGTTGTTGGTAAAGAAGACGATGGACTAAGAAATTTGATATATGAATTTTTATTTTGGCCCAAACTGATATTTAACATTTCTATCTAGTGTGTAGTGATGCTACTTTGGCTAAGGCTTATAGTCATGCATATAATATGAAGTCTAGACATTCAATTGATAGACATAGCATAATCCGCGAGCTCATGATGAATGGTATGCTATTGTGGAGTTTGTAAGAAATCAATTGAATTTAGCCAATCATCTAACCAAAGGATTAGTTAGAGATATTGTACACAAGGCGATTGTGGGGATGGGTTTAAAGTCCACCTGAAATATTTCATATTAAGATACCCAATTCCCATCTAATGTAATGTTAGATTTTTAATTAAGTATGGAAAACTTGATATTCGAAGATTGGAACACATTATTAACATCATCCCAATGTATTTGCTTAGTACTGCAAGTAAAGGAGGTTGAAATTTTATTTCTTAATAGTTCTTTTGAAAAACTATGTTTGTAGGTGCAAGAATAAAATGACTACCTATATAAGCATGAAGTTTAGCCACTTCAAGAAGTTTGAGAATTAGCTTTGATATTCTTATTGAGGAGAAGACATATGCTAGTAAAATATAGTGTTAAGTTAGAACTTATGAGTATGTAAACTATTGTGTGTATTATCTTCATCTATTCACCATGAATAGAAATGGTTCAATCCATACTGACACCCTGATATTCGAATATTTGGAATGAGTAATGTGAAATTCAACCCTGATATTCGAATATTTGGACTGAGTAATGTACTGATGGCTATAAAAATGTTGTTGGATTGTTTATTCTGTCAATTTTCAAGCATTTATCATACACCAGTTTTTGGTCATTATTCTGGTACACAGAAGATTATAACTTTTCTTCATTCTCAGTTATGTATTAAATCACTAAGTTTTATGAGGTTGAAGATTTCTATCGAACCATCGAAATACTTTAATATGAAATGTATCACAACTCCTAGTGGAATCCAAACAATCATAAACTTATTTTTCTAATACATTATATACTTGACTTTAAGCCTTATCCATTGTAGCAGTACTATGACACCTAATAGAAATGATAAATATCGGTTTGGGTGATAATATAATTTCATATATCAAACTCCTTCGCCACTCAACTTCGTTACCAGCTACAACTGGTGCCACAAATTCAGACTGCATTATTGAGCTTGTAATAAAAGTTTGTTTCTTGGATGCCTAATAAATGACACTTCCTCCCAGAAGGAATACCCAACCACTTGTAGAGGAGTGATCCTCAAAATTAGTAATCTAGTTAGAATTTGAATAACCTTCTAAAACAGAAAGGAATCAACTATATGTCAGACCATAATCCATGGTTCCTTTCAAGTACTTGGGTATTGTATTTAAACCTTGTCAATGATGTGAACTAGGATGGCTAGTATAACTACTAAGGTTCCGACATCATATGCTATACCTGGCCTAGTGTTAATCATGACATACATAATACATCCAATAGCTCTTGAGTATTCAAGTTAAGACACTAGAGCTCCTTTATTTGGTGGAAGCTTAAGATTCTGATCTATAGGAGTGGTAACAAGAGAACAAGTTTCACATGTAAAGTGTTTCAAAATCTTCTCAATGTAAGAAGATGGAGAAATTAAAATTCCATTTTTTCCTTGTTTGATTCTTATACCACGATTCATCTCAACATCCCCTACGACTTTCATATCAAAGTTAGATGAAAAAAAGTTCTTGGTTTTATCAGCTTGATTTTGGTTAATACCAAAAATCAGCATATCATCCACATATCGGCAAACTAGAAATCCTTTACTAGAAGTATCAAGTTTGCTATATACACACCTGTCAGTTTGGTTTAATGCAAAACCATTAGACAATACCACATCATCAAACTTTTGATGCCATTGTTTTGCTGTTTGTTTCAAGCCATACAATGATTTCTTCAACTTGCACACTTTGTTTTCATCTCTAGGCATCACAAACCTTTAAGTTGTTTTATGTAAATCTACTCATCCAATTCACCATTTAAGAACACATATTTCATATCCATTTGATGAATTATAAGATTTTGTATACTAAAAACAATCTTATAGTGGAAATCCTAGCAACATGGGCAAAATAATGAAAAAATTCATTACCTTCTTTTTGCCTAAACCCTTGGATAACCAATATGTCTTTGTATTTATCTATGGTACCATCCACTTTCACATTTCTTTTGAGGATCCATTTACATTCTAATGCTTTCATCTATGAGGCAAATCAGACAATCCCCATGATAAAATCAATTTTATCATGAATTGCTTCTTCCCAAAAAGCAACATCCCTAGATACCATAGATTCACTAAAAGTCTTTGGATCATCCTCAATAATAAAATAATATTGATCTTGAGACACAGTCTTATCCCTTATTCCTTTAACTAAATAAAGTTGAAAATCATATCCAAAAGACATCTTTAGCTTGCATTGACTTCTTACTGGAATTTTTATAAATCATATCCCTTGGTCTAGGTATAGATGTAAATATCTATTAATCAAATATAACATTTCTTGATTCTATAACAGTTTTCACAGACACAAAATCATTAGATTCTAAAAGATAAAATCTATATGCTTTGGAATGCTCAACATTCCCAAATAAGATACAATCTATACCTTTCTCACCGAAGTTTTTTCCTTTTGGGTTCAGTAAGCATTACAACTATTCTACAACCCCAAACTTTAAGATAACTCAAATTTGGTACCTTTTTATACCAAAGTTCATGATGAGTATTTTTACTCCTTTTGTTTGGTGTTTTATTTAATATATAACAGACTGTCAACATAGTCTCACCCTAAAATTCGTTACTCAGACCATAATAAGTTAACATAGAACTAACAATTTCCTTTAAAGTGATCTTCTTCCTTTCGGCCACACCATTTTGCTGTGGTGTGTAAAGAGCCATGGTTTTATGTATTATACCAGTAGATTCGAAATAGATCGTATCATAATACCAATCACATCTGTCCGTAAATTTTCTATCAAATCGTTTTTATGTAGCTCTACTTCTTGTTTATAAATTTTAAATTTATAAAAAGCTTCATCTTTTTAATGCAACAAATGGACATACCAATGTCTAGATGCATTAAAAATAAAATTAATGGCATACTTTTTATTTCCTAATGAAAAAGTAGCATGAAAATCACATAAATGACTATGTATGAGTTCTAACACATTGCTTTCTCTGTTAACATCCTTAAAAGTAAGTCTAGTGAATTTTGTTAATATGCAAGTTTTAGACTCTTCATTATTAATTTCAAAAACATGTATTAAACTCATCTTTTACATATCTTTTAATCTTTTATAACGAACATGTCCTAGTCTATAATGCCACAAATATGATTTACTTAAGTTGTTGCTAGTACTAGTCTTAGTCATGAAAACCGAATGATTATAAGAAGGATAATTTAGATTCAACCTAAGCATTCCCTTGCATACATAACTAAATCCAACAAAAGTACCATTTCTTGACAGGATATACTTGCCACTTTCCAACACTTGTTTGTAGCCACACTTATTTAACACAATTTCAGATAAGTGATTTTTTCGAATCCATGGTAGATACAACCAACACATTGTCTAAACATAAACATTTTCTAGAAGTAAAATTAAGTAAAACATGCCCTAATCATTTGATTGGTTAAATTGCAATATTTTCCATCTTCACAACAGATCAACCTTCAGTTGGTTGACAATCTTTAAACCAATGAAAAATCTTTGCAAACATGACTTGTTTCATCAAAATCAACCAACCAAGAAACATTATCATCCTTCACAAAAAATTCCTCAGAAATTACAGAAACATAATTCTGAATATAATTAAAATTATGTACTAAATCAGAATTCTGACCTTGTTGTTTTTTTGGATCCTTAGACCCACTTGAACCAACATCTTTATTCACTTTATGAACATGACAATCCTTTTTGAAATGACTAGGTTTCCCACACTTCCAACATACCAGTTTACATTTTTTGTTGGAAGATTTATCATCTCCACTTTTGTACTTCCTTTTGTTTTTAAATTTGTTTGGAATTCTTTGATCCACCGCCTTCCACCATATTAAAAAAAAAGAGCCAACTTGATTCATACCTTTAGGATTATTGTTAAATTCTTGAGTCCTCAAAGACTCTTCAATCCTACAGTGACTTCCTAGTTAAACAAAAGTTAACTCTTCCTTGTTATGTTTCAGAGTATTTTTCAACTCTTTCCAGGAAGGACACAATTTGTCTATAATGACGACAATCGAGATGACTTCATCTGTCTTCAGATTATGTTGGACAAACTGTCCATAATCTTCATTAACTGTGAGATTGTTCCATGACAAGCCAAGTATCAACCTTCTTGTAATTTATAAAATTACTAACCATAAACTTTTTACTATAAGTATCTTCTATCATATACTTGGATTCTAGTGAATCCCATGTTCCTTTGCAGATTCAACATTTTGGTAAACATCAATAAGAGAGTGATACATATAGTTTAAGATGTGGCAACGACATATGTAGTAATCATTCTCCCACTTCAATATCCTATGAGACGCTTCCAAGGTTTCATCTTCAGCGTATACATACATATGAGTACTTTCAGATTGAAATATTTTGATAGTACAATCGAAATTTCAATCGGATAAAACTCAGTGTTTCATGAGCAAAGAATGATGAAGGTTATGATCTGTGTACCAAATTCGAATTGACCAAAAAACTGAAACATAACCAATATCTAAAAACTGACAAAACTGTCATATAGCAGTTTCGTAAGCATCAATTAACTTCCATAAAACCTGGTCTACATGTAGGGTAAAAAAAATCGGGTTTGAGACACAGTTAACATCCATAAAACTAGCTTGATCCCAGAAAGGGGCTCTACCCCTTGGACCCCGCCAGGGGTTGCCACCCCTTGCACCCTGCTATCCCTGGACACCCATGGTTCAGGGGTTTCGCCCCTAAATAACAATATAGTTTAAGCATGAATAAATCAAACAAATATGCACTCCGCACCACCCTTACTTGTTCAATGTTTATCAAGATTACATCGGTCAATATGTTCATTCCAGTACACTTAAATAATATTGGTGATACAAATCAACAACAACATTCATGGGTCTTTGTACACAACTGTTTGATGGAACTATGTCCACCGACATCAAAAGTTTAAGGCCAAGTCCAACTGAACGTTATATACAAGTATTTGAGTTTCAAGTGGTTGATGAGGAAGAGATTTAGATCCTAACTGATACTATGCATTCAATAGCTTTATCTCATTTTAGACTCCTAAATAAGGGAAAATAATTGATGGAGGGTGCCAAGAAAAAACAGTGGGTGTATAGGAAATAATAACCAATAAGATAATAAAAAAAACACTCACATCACAACAAAACCCAAGTTGCAAATTGCATTTTTTTTTTACAATGATCGCTATAGACAATGTTAGACGCTAAAAGCCAGAACTATGTGTTAATTGGGTTACAATGATTGGAAGTAGTAAAGGCCTCATGTAGTAGTTTGATGACCTTGTTCTTTTGTTGGGAATCTAGTACTCAATAAGGATTATTATATGATTTGTTTTCTAGGTTTTCTTTTGAGCTTACTAGTTTGAACATGAATAATGATATGCTTATGTTATGGTCTTTTATATTATTAATGGTTAATGTCTTTTATGCTATTTTGTAATTGGTTATGGATCTTTGGAATATTGTATATTTGACATGTCATTAACGATGAGTACTCCTTGGTATCGACCTCCGTTTTGGTGTTGTATTGTATGAGAATTCTGATTCTATGATAAAACTATTCATAATGGTCTAAATAAGTACCAAGGAAATTATACTTGGGTATGAAATGCCATCAAGGGTTCATGTGATATGGTGAAGTTTAATCAAGAATTGATGTTATATGAATGATTTACAATCAAGAGTGAAAAATGGTTATAATATATGCAGTTCTTTTAGGCCGATAATATAATATATTAATACCAATTACATCCTTTATCATTGAGGTTCAAACTATAACTTAAACAAGGAATGTAGAATACAGAGCAAAATAGAGATGTTTGAAGTGATTGAAATGCTCATACAATGGTTAAGGTAGGAGCTCATGTATGAGGAAAATTGGTATATGTTCAGTGTTAGGATCTAAACAACTGTCATTTATGTAATTTATCTTTGGGATACACTAGCATATTTTTTATGAAACAAACGACTAACAGTGTTTTATTGGTAAAAACGTTGATCTTTATATAATTTATTTATTTTTATACAATAACTACAATTATTTATCTATTTACCACACTACTTTATTACATAGAAAATATAAACTTTTTACTGGATAATGTTGTAAAAAAATTGTAATCTATCAAACAACATGGATGGATGGATTAATGAATTATTCCATTCCAAGATAGTGATTTATTAAAATACAAACCATTAATTCGTCTCTTCTAATCTATCAAACAACATGGATGGATTAATGAATTATTCCATTCCAAGATAGTGATTTATGGTAATTAAAATAACTTGGAAGGAAGATTGAAGGACATAATGCAAGATGAAATTGCAAGAGTTGAAGCATGCACATATAAAAGATCATAAAACGCATATAAACATAGACTCCGTTAACAAGTTAAACTCACTGGAGATTCGTTTATAGCATACCTCAAGATACGAATTCAAGATTTGCATGATGACAGAGTGATCCCTCCACAAAAACTCGCGACTATCATGTACAGGAATACAAATGCCAAGAATGTCAGCAAAGCCCTGTCACGAATCATCATACTTGTCTAAGCATGATTATCATTTTTATTAATTAAGATGACGAGTTAGCCTACTGCAAAATGTATAAGAATAATCATAAAAAAACAAGTTTTGTAAATATATGGGCATCAGATTACTTACAGAAGTTTAACATTTTTCATCCAAAGAGCTCTATGAAGTCTCTGCGATTGTTTCTTGAACTGGAAAGAACTATCTTGCATTGTAGCAGCTTTGTCAACAAGAAGTTCAAGCCGATTACCTCTTTCTAATATCTTTTCAATACTATTCACCATAATGGTGTGCACCTATACATACATACATATGAACGTGGTATATATAATTCAAATGTCTAAACAAATAAGAGCAAAGAATCCTTCGTGTGATATTAACCAATGAAAGTAAAACTAGTTCATATTTTTAGCACACATATATATATATATATATATATATATATATATATATATATATATATATATATATATATATATATATATATATATATATATATATATATATATATATATATATATATATATATATATATATATATATATATAAGAATACTTGCCTCACCAACTTCATTCCTAACACGGTTGAGTGTATCTGCACTGGGATTACTCGAAAAAAACTCCATTTGCTGATGCAAGACCCTTGAAAATTCATCATTCATAGCATAAGCAGTAGCATGTGATGCCACTTTACCATAATTTTTCATGAACCTCATCTCAATGTCTTCCAGGTATGAAAACGGGATTCTTCCTGGATGAAATCACATATCAATACGTATACAATTTCAACTGAATTACAAAATCAAGTTATAACTCATAAGTGGCCAGCCATTCATGGTGACTTTTGTACTAGATGAATCAACAACTAAGAATTTAGCAAGTAATAGAACATGCAAAGAGGAAGAGGAGGGAGACTGACGTCCGAGTGTGTCATTGGCCATACAAAGAAAGGTGAGAGAGTCGGATCGGAGTATATGGAAGATGTAATGATCTTGGGAGAAGCAAAGCCTGGACTCGGCCTCCGCCGGCAACTTCTCCAGAATCCGGCGGACAATGGCTCCGGTGTTACCCGTCACAGCGCTGAACTCCGACAACACCGTCATGCCCCTGGCAACCAGAGCGTACAGAATCGCCATTGATTTTTGCAACTTTCACGATTTCTCCCTCAAATTACACGTTTACGCCTACTGTAATAGAAAATATTATCTACTTCGTGTTCTCAATGATCAGGCAAGGAGAGATAGGGTATTTGTCGCACCTTAAATGTGTTGTTTGTTCGTGGATTTGGCCGCATGTTGCCTACAATAGGCATCGTTTATTCGTGTACAGATTACATAACACAAGAAATAGTACATAACAAATTTAATCACCGCTAATCCTTGGTTAATTTAGGGCTAAGGGTGGTGTGAGTCCATTGAGGAGCAGCAAATCGACTCGAGTTAGAAATAGTTTGATTACCTGTTTAATTATCATAGTCCTACCATATCAATTTTTTTACTTTTTGTGAGGTCCGTTTATTTTGTGGGTTGTAGGTTTAGACTTTGTAAAAATATGTTATGTTGTGCTATATTGAAACATTAAATATGTTCACTAAAAGGCTTTTGATCTAGCCTTATAAGGGGTTAAAAATTCAAGTTAGGTTGTGGACAATGAAGTAGTTTAGGAATAGGATTTAATGAGTGTGTCAGGCAATTAAAAATAAAAATAAATATGTTGAAAGTGTAAAAGTTGGAGATGTAGGAATGAAAAATAAAAAAATAAAAAGAAATAGTAGTTTGGAAGATCAAGAATATATATATATATATATATATATATATATATATATATATATATATATATATATATATATATATATATATAGAGAGAGAGAGAGAGAGAGAGAGAGAAAGAAAGAGAGAGATAGAGAGAGTTATGTTCAAATATTTTTACTATCTGTTGTATGGATGTAAGATTGATTATGTACCACTTATTTTTGTTATTTTAATAAAGTAATTAATGCATATTAAATGCTGAAGATTTAATTAATACTCATTATATCTTCAAAATGTAATGTGCATTAATTACTTTGTTAAAATAATTAAAATGATTAGTCCAAAATCAATCTTACATATACACAATACATAGTTAGAACACAATAATCTAACCCTATAGTATACAGGTTGATTAAAAAAAATAAAATATTAAAAATGTAAATAATAAGTATTTTTTAAAATAAAGTTTTGAAATAAGAAATGAAAAAACATATTAATTGCAATTTAGTATAATATTTATTACATTTGATACTTTACATATATAACTATAAATATTATGTATCTTTTTAATTTTAAAATTAGAAAAAAATCATAAATTGACATGTGGATATTATTTATTTAAAAATTATCACAAAATGATAAGTGTGAAAACTATCAAATATTGACATGTGGCAAAATTATATTCATTTATTATAGTATATATATATATATATATATATATATATATATATATATATATATATATATATATATACTAACACACACAGAATGTTGGATCTATGAATTTTCATTATGGGGGCACTAGCAGTTAACATTACGACCGCGTCTTGGCCAATATAATTTTTTGTTACACAAAAGCCATGTTTTGAAAACCGGACCGGACCAGCTGGTTCGACCGGTTGAACCGGGAACCGATCATGGATCCGGTTCTTAAAGGCCAAAAAACTGGTAATCGTTTGAACCGGTGAAAACCGGTAAAAACCGGTCCGGTTGAACCGGCAAAACCGGTCAAAACCGGAAATTTTAAAAAATATTTATTTTTTTCATTTTTTGTATTTTTTATATAATTAAATATAATTATAACATCATCTGGTTTTTCCGGTTTTTGAGACCGGTCCGACCGGTAGGACCACCTGAACCATCGAACCAGTAAGACGACCGGTTCGGTCTCCGGTCCGGTTTTCAAAACCTTGCACAAAAGCTAAACTTTCATACATACCAGTATACGACGGATCAAGTGGTGAATCAAGAACGAAAATCAATTGGGTCCATCGTACATATAAAATTAAATAAAAATAAAAATATTAATAAAATTCAAAAAAAATTGAGAATATTTAAACTTTTTAATAGAAAATAATATAAAAATAAGTATTTAGCGGGTGTCAACCCCCACCCCGTGCGAAGAGGATTATTTGACCAAAATATAAACATTTGGATGGTGTGTTTAGTAAATTTGGAGGGGCATTTTTGTTTTTTTTACTTGTTAGCGGGTCCTCCCCACACCCCACCCCCCAGTCGTGTGCCCAAATTCAGTGTTTGAAGAATTAGTCCAATTATTTAACGAGGGCCTACATGTATATATTTTTTCTTTAAATCATACTAAACATATAATTAATGTATAAAGTTACAGATAATTAGCAACACCTCTTATTTTCTCTAAGTTTTGGGTCCCCCTGCACACGTTAGTTGTTGCACATACGATGTAACAACGATTAATTTACTTTTGGCATGTTATGTTGAGTTGAAATTTTGATGTAACGACGACTAATTTATTTTTGACATATTATTTTGAGTTGAAATTAAAAGTACACTGTTTTTTTAAGTTAACAAAGGCAATTGTAGTTTTGGTCTTCCAAATAATCATAAAAAAGAACCTTAGATGTTTTTTATTAAAAAAATTGTGTTTTAAGATTAGAATAAAATTTTGTTGTTATTAGGATACGTATCATGATATCATATTGTTTTCTTGAAAAATATACTAATAAACAAATTTTTATTTTGATCCTAAAATAACAAATATATATATATATATATATATATATATATATATATATATATATATATATATATATATATACTACTTATAAAAGAAATCTAACTATTTCTATAAATATATTAAATATAATAATATTATTTTTTTAAGACGTCCAAACTATTAAGCTTGAAGTACAACCCATTTATAATATAATAATATTAAAACTTTAACCCTATCCTTTATCCTTTAAAAATCTCGTATCAAATTAATAGAAGAATTCATTTGCAAATTGAACCCGTCAATCTCAACACTTCAGCCATTTGAAGCGGTCAATATTAATAATTTATAGAGGATCTATTCTCTCACATTGGTAACAAGCCATCTCATAATATCTATCTTCGTAATCCCTTCAAAGTAAGAAATATACGCACACTCTCTCGAAGAACCTAACTAGTAACCAAGATAGTATAACCACCACCACAGCCACTCTGCCTCCTTTCGCCTTCAACCAACCACTATCACGACTACCGCCCTTCCTCTCACCCACAACATGAACTTTCTTTTGGAACATAACATTTTTCTTAAAAAAAATATCGTTGAAAGAAGCTATTTGTCCCCGCCGCTGTGCGCGGGTAACGGCTAGTATATATATAAGGAGAACAAGGCCGTGGTGACATTTATGCCTCAAATTTTCTATCAATTTGGCATATACGTTCTCTTTTCTGGTATTATTACTCGTTTTGTCTTTCTCTACTCTTTATTGTTGACGACATGGGTACAAATTGGCATCCTCATCACTTTCTCTTACTCTTTGCTTCCACATGACTTTTCAAAAAAAAAATTTGTTTTTCTTTTTTGAGTCTTATTTTGTAAATTTCTTTTCGGTGTTTTCTTTCGTTATGCTGTTGTGTTTTGTACTTCTCTATCCTTCTTCTAACGATTCTTTAGATTTTTTGCTCTTGTATTGTTGATTTTCTTTCTTTTGTCTTGCTGTTATCTCGTTTCTTGCTCGACGTTGGTTTTGAATTTTGCATTGGTTGTGATTTTTCTAATTGAATGTGGGGTTATTTTATTTTTTTATTTTTTGTCGTTGTTAATGGGTGTCGGGGTAAGAGACGTCCTGCGTATGAAATTGGGGAATCTAAATCCCTCTTAAAACTCGAATTTCTCGTGATTTGGAGAAAACGATGATTTTATTCTCAAAGTGCGAAAACCTTTCGTCGCCTCCAAAATTGAATCCTCAGACCCTCGCTCTCCCATTCCCTTTTACAATTTTGGTGGAGTTTTAAATTAACCGGTGTCAGCCGCCACCACCATGATAACTCATCACCACCACCAGTCTCATCCACCAACTTAAGGTAGTATCTACTTCTCTTTGGTCATTTTTTAGCTAATTTAGCGACTCAACTGCCATTTTACTTCTGAAAAATCAATCTTTTTTTTTATGTATCTCTATTAACCTTCAACATTGTTTCTAGAAAATGATGAAGCAAAAATAAATTATTTGATTTAACTAATCAAAGTGATACATGAGGTAAGTTAGTGGCCTTCAAAAGAAAAGACATGGGTTTAGAAGTAAAAAATCCAATTACACTTGGCTTGAGAAGAGTTTCAAGGACTTATTTAATCATCATTTATGCATATGAGGCTTGTGAATGCACATGATGAACTAAGAAGTAAACCTTATTTATGTGTTTTAAAGGTAGGATAATTGTCAATTTCTTAACTTAACAGTGTTTTGCAATAGATTCTTTCAAACTATGACATATTCTCTATTGTTGAAGCTAACAAACCACTACAGTTAGTTGAGTCAAGACACTTGGCCAAACCTGGCGAGCCAGCAAACTATTATAGTTAGTTGATTCAGGACTCTTTCTTAAACCTGGTGAGACTATCGTAATTACGTTTGAAGGATTCACTGACAACCCATTGGTTAATGGAATTGTAACACCTATTTTCCAAGATGAGTCGATTTAGGGTTTCAAGGAATCAAAAGGTCGAGTTTTGGAAGAAATGGAGCCTCGTGATGTGGTCTTTTGAGTGGTCACGACGTGAGATGGGCTAATATGAAAACTTTTGTTTGGGTTTAGTCTCACGACGTGAGGCATAGAGGCTCACGACGTAAGAACTTTTGCAGCCCAAGCCCATCATGTTCTAGGGTTTCCTTCGAATTTAATTCCCTTTAAACCCACTATAGGGTTCATTATCAGCCTCCAAACCCTATTTCACCTTAGAAAACCCTAGCCTCCATCCCTTGCTTGATTCTTGGCCCATTTGGAGCAATTCTGGGTTTGAAGAAACATGAGAAGAAGAAGGTGATCTTTTGAAGAAGCTTGCAAGGAACCATCGTCATCATCACCACCTTACATTGTTCCCGGACCCTTGTAAGTGTCAAAGCTTCCACCTTTATTGTTGTTTGTGGCTAAATCTAAGTTTTTTCCCACTTTTCCCCTTGGTTAAGAAAGTGTGAATGAATGGAAACAATAAAGTTGGAAACTTTATGGGTTATAAGGTTCTTTAAAGTGTCATGAAGTTTAGATCTAGTGAATGGTTGAGTTTTGGAACCCTGCATGAAAGTTGGACGATCTTTTCTTTTATTTTGGTCCTAAATGAGATCAAGACATGTCTTGGACATACATACCCGTAAAGCATCGACTTTTAGTATGAAGTAATAAGTCCTTCTGGAAAGTTAGAGTAAAAGGATTAATGGATTATGGACTTTAAATATTTGATTTTTGGCTTTAGACTGTGCTCCGACGTGAGACATAGGGTCTCAGGGCGTGAGGATTAAATGACCCTATTTTATGTTAAGCTTCTTGGAGCTCATGACCTGATAGAAGGGTGCTCACATCGTGAGGTCAGGTCTAGTGACTTTTCATGTCTGAGTTGAGTCGAGATGAGTTGGAAGCAGATTGAGTGAGGTCTCGCGATGTGACCAAGGGCTGGTCACGACATGAGGCTAAATAGTTGACATTATGAGCTGTTGAATTTGACTTTGACCGTTGAATTTTGACTTGGGTTGACTTTTGGTCAATCTCTTTTTTTAGAAGGTAGAATTAGGGTTTGTCATGTATGGATTGTTAGGAAGTGTTTATCATGTTAGGGTGCAAAGTTCTCCTTGGATGTGGCTTACCCTCTTGTATGTGTAAATAGGTTGAGTCTTTCCTATAATTAGGAAGTGAGTGTCTCCCATTATGAATGAACCATTTCGAGAGAATTAGTTTTAGAAAGAGAAACTAGCAAACCCATTTGTAGTCTTTCTAATTCTACTAATGAGAGCTTAAAAGATTTATTTACTCCATGTGTTCTTGATTTGTATGATGATTCAATAGATCTTTTCTTATTCTGCACATGCCATCATAATCAACACCACTACAATTGGTATCAAAGCGGGTATTCTTGATTAGATCAAGAATTGATCCATGATGACATTTAAGATTTGGTGATTCTTATTTTTTGATCTTTGATCTTCGTGTTTTAGAGAGTTTGGATTCTAGAAATCGAATTCATCTTTGATTTTATTCATAATTCGATTTTCTTCATTAGAATTGAAGTGATTTTTATTTTCTCTCTCTAGAAAACCCATTTCAAATCACTTTCTCTCTCTACAAAAACTCAAGATCTTATTGATTGATCAAAGATGGTGTTCTTGGATTATGATTCTGTGACAACCCGAAATTTATTCCGTCACTGTAACCCATTTCCGTTAATAGAATATTTTTATTATTATTATTGTTATTAAAATTTCCGTTAACATTTGGGTTAGACAAATCAATTAATTTTTTATTTTATTTTATTTTTAGTGTCAAAATGAAATAAATAAAAACACGTGTTATACTCTCAAAAGTATTTGAGAAAAATTTTAGTTGACGACTAAGCCGGGTCACGACAATTTAATCCGGTAAAATTTTAAATTCCGTTTAACGTCGGTATGGGGTGGATCCCCACCTGACCGACAACTCAATCCCTATATAAGGGATGAGTGGCTTTCCCATGAACTTTTTCTCACTCCTAGAAGCTTTCTCTCTCTACTTTCTCTCTCTACAAGTGGGTTTAGCCAAGAAACATCTCATTCAAGCTCCAAAACAGTAAGTAATCCTTCCTAGCTTGTTGTTTTGCTATGTGTACATGCAAATTCGGGATTTAACCACCCAAAATACCTTAAAAACTAGATTTTACGGTTGGGGAACACCTCCCAAAACCGTAAACTCCTATAAGGGGGTTTTGAAGCCCCAAAATCCCTCCAAAACCTTTCTAATGCTTATCTATGACTTAGAAACTTGCATGTATGAAGTTAGAAACCCAAAAGCGTGCCTTTAAGGAAGTAAACATGAGTTTACGGTCAATGAACATTCATGAACCGTAAACACCAAGAAGGGTGTTTTGGTGTCCCTAACCCCTTCCTTAGCATGTTTAATGGACTAGAAACTTGTATGAATGAGCCTAGGACCACAAAATACAAAGGAAGTGTAGTGACCAAGGGTTTACGGCCGTAAACCATAGGGTTCACGACCGTAAACTCCCAAGGAGTGGTCCAAGGACCGCAAACTCCAAGGGAGTTCCCCTTTTGAACCCTAATCACTTCTCAAGTCATGGATTTGATCTTAGAACCCTTTCTAATGATACAAGAGACCTTAAAGCACTCAAATACCCTCCCCATGAGTTTACGGCCGTAAACTCATGGGGGAATTGGTCCCTCAACCGTGAACTCACTTAGGGCGAGTATTTGAGGAGTAAACTCCACAATGAGGCCTTACACTCCTTCCTTGCAACCCAATAGCCTTCTAGCACTTGACTAAAGCGTTTTCTTTGTATTAGGATGTATATACGTGTTTAATTAGTGTTTAGTCACTAATTATATGTAAACATATGTCTTCATATGTTTCTAGGGTCATAGAGTGTGTTCAAGTCTCACTTGACACCTAGCACCCTACCCGACCTTCCATCCACTCCACTCGCTGCAGGTGAGTTCATACCCCTTAATTAACCTTTCAAATGCTTTTATGGGGGGGGGGGGAGGAATACAAGTTGAATCCAATAATTTATAGTATCAATCACATGTGATTTGTAGCTTACAATCATAAATGATTTTTATACTTTTAACCGGTTTGCCATCAAAACTGATTTCAATGTTTTCAAACTCATTTTCATGTTAATTTGTTATAAAAACTATTTTCAAACTCTTTTAAACTTCTTATGTTTCTAAAATGTATCCGTACCAATATATTTATATAAGTAAGACTTGAAGGACTTAGGACTGATAACTCGCCTTATTACCTGTTCTTGTTTGATTGGGGTCTTAGGGTATATTGTTATCTGTCCGACTGTCGTTGAGTTCTTAGTTATATATTGTATGTATTTGTGTTGGATATGAATACCTTCGTTTATTTCAATATTTAAGAGTATCCAAGAACGAATGCAACATGCCAGTTAACCATAATAGGTATAGTTAAGGTTTACCACTTCCCCTATCATTACTATGATACTTACCATGGTTAGTACTATTATGAGTCTTTACATGTTAAGTACTACACAAGAAGAATACTATAACCTATACAAAGAACATTAAATGCATTGTACCTAGAAGCACACTATACACTAATACCAGAGACACATACTAAAACAGAATGTGATACACTATTTCTCCATACGACACTTTACTGTACCTTCACCGTGTAACCTTAGTCTCCTGGAGGGAGAGCGGACTCTACGTGTATAGATCTATATTGGGCGGATACTCATACATACCGACTGCTAGCTACATTCCGGGCCGACTAGGCCTAGGGATGATAACATGCTACCATACTACAAATGACTTGGAGGGTCATGATACATTCAATTGCCTATCCGTATGGTTACATACATATTCACATTCGGAAACCTAATCTAACAAATTACGAATTAAAGGTAAAGTAGACTCCTCGAGGTGTATTAAATACATATCGCTATCTAGAGTCTGCGGTAAATTACCATCCAGTCAGCAGTAACACTGCTAGAATAATACATTATTTTCCCATTTACTTTGGTCAAATGAAGTTCAAATTATATGTTTATAATTACGAGTCTAATCAAGAAAACTTTTACACACTCAGAGGATCAAACTTACAAGTAACCAAGTCTTGGCAAAAGACTATTTTTATTAGAAAATATGAGATTTTCTAGAGATTCACACTATTTTCAAACAACTTTCATGTTATAAGATTGTAAACATTTTATACAAGCAATGACACTAAATTCTTATGAAGTCACCAGCTTTATGCTGATACTCGTTTTCAAAATAACTTGTATTCTCAGGTCGGCAATAGACAGGTATAGAAGCAGTTTTTGAGAAGACGGAGCGCATACAAGACTCCTATTTACTTTTGATTATACTTTTTGGTGTATATAAACTGTACAAAACACGCATGTATTACAATTACTATATTAATGAACTGGATGTGGTTGCTTGTTTTTACTATTATGCATGTTATGATACTATAAATGACGTCCTCCACCCCAGAACGTATTCTGCCATTCTCGGTTTTGGGGTGTGACAGATTCTTGGGTTGTGATCATTGAAGATATGAAATACAAAGTCAACGAATGTCAATTCTATGGATTGTTGTTGAAAGGCGGGTTGATTTCATGGAGTACCTTGATTTCTTATGGACGTTTGAAAGATGATCATGGAAGATTGATATTTCAGCCACTTTTGAAGATTTAATGATTGTATGATATTTCCATGTTTATGTTAGCTTGTAGCGAAAATCAAGAGAAGGAGAAGAAAGAGATTTGTTTAATAAGAGATACATTTCTCTTATTGAAAACCCAAGTGATCTTCGTGCACTTAAGTTTATTGAAGATGTTCTTGATGTTCTTGAAATTCATGATAAGAAGATTCAAGTTGCTTCTCATGAAGATGCAAAAGTTTTTTGCTCGATTGGAGTTCAAACCGATGATATATTGTGTTTTTTGTGATTCGTTTGAAGGAATGAATCCTTATCGAAAGTCGGTAATCCAAGAAATTCACAAGTATCAAACTCCAAAAAATTTGATTCAAACATGTAAAGTTGAAGTTGTCAAGAATGAAGTGGTTCTTGAAATTAAATCTTCAAGATGCAAAAAGATGAGAAAAAAAAAAGAATAAGAAGATTAAACAGAAGAACAAGCGAGTTTATTCACAAAAATCGTCAAATGTTGTTGTGAATCCGAAATTCGTGAAGCAAATTTGGGTTCCAAAGCAACAATCTCCAAGTGTTGCATTGAACTTGAAGTCAAAACCCGAAAGTTTTGGTTGTTCTTATGAAGATGTTCTTGAATCATTGAAGAACACGAAGAACGAGTTGCACAACACGCATCGTGGGTGGTACAATGTTCAAATTGGAGATTTTCTCGTTCCAATAAAAGAACCAAGATCTTCTAAATTTGATTCGTTCGTTGAAAATGAAAATCGATTCGTCAAAAAGGTATCTCAAATTCTCAAATGGATTACAAAACGTCAATGATTTCGATTCATATTCTGCGTTTTTTAATTTTTGATCGATTTGTCTCATTGGATCAAATTTGTTTCAACCCCTTTGATTGATCCAATTATTTTTGTTTAAGATCAAAACCAAATTCAACTCATTTTGTTTAATCTAGAATTTTACTGTTCATTGAATTCGAGTATTGTTCAAAGCCCAATCCTAAATATTTGTTTAAATTTCACTGTTCATGTTCAAATATCAAGCCCACTTTTTGATCGGATATCTTAAAACAATGTTGAAATATCATTGCATCCGTTTTTTAATAATTGAAGCCCATTGATTCATATCTTCCAATAGAAGTATGTTGTTGTTCGTGAGTAGCCTTATACATCAGCCTTATCTGATTGTACCTTTGCATACGATCTTCATCGATTCTTCATCTGAGCATCATATAATCAAATTCATTTCATTTTAATTCTATCGATTTCTTTGAATCGTTCTTAATAATTGATTTTGAATGAAGGATTTGTTATTGTGTTTCGATTTTCATTTGAGAATGATGATTTCATTATGTGTCGATGAATCGTTCCGATGGTCAAAGCTAAAAGTCAAAATCGGAAATTGATTTGGTTCGCATACTAAAAATGTAATTTGGAATTGGAATCGACATGTGAAAGTATTGAAAAAGAAAATGAATTGGGAATGAAAGGAGAATCGAATGGGTCTGAGATTCGAGTTTCGTTAGTGGTTCAAGATGTTAATTGGAACTTGATGGTTGGAAGTTCGTTTAGGAGTCAGATTGATGATAGTCAATTTTTGAGAATCGAAGTATCGTGGTTGATAGTTGGGAACGATTTGAGAATCGATATTCGACAGTTTGATGTCGTGTTTGGTTGAATGAAAGCGAAGGTCTCAAAACTCAAATTGACGAATTTGATGTCGATGTGATGAAAAAGCGAAGGGTATTTGATTTGGAGTCTCGAAGTCGAATTTGTTTCAGTTTTGATGTCGATTGATGGGAACGAACTGGGAAAGGTCGACTTGGTGAGGAATTATGTTTTTATGTATCGATAAGAATGTGTTGATAATCGAAGGCTTGAGTTACTCGATATTTGACATCACAGATTTGTGGTTGATTTGGTTTTGATAGTCGATTTTAGGGAAGATGATTTGGGAACGAATCAAATGGTCAATAACTTGACTTCGTTGTTGATGGTCAAAATTGAGTTGATAGTCGAAGCGTGAACGAAGCTTGTTAACGAACGAAGTGTACTTCGCTCACTAATCAACGATTCACATGGCTTCGTTTTCGTTATTCCTTTGAATGATTAAGAAGGCACTTCGTTAACAAGCTCTTGAACCTAAAAGCGAAGCGTGAATAGTGCTTCGTTACTTGGTTAACGAAGTGAAGAAGAAGAACATGAAATGTTTTGAAACTTATCCCTTAACTTTTAACGAAGTGGCAGAAAAGGTCCAACTTCGACATTGGTGTAAGGGATTGTGTGGAAAGGCAGAATTTCTCATTTAGCCCCTACAGATTCGAAATTTTAGGAGAACATACCCAACTTCGAAATTGGAGTAATAAAGCTGAGAAATTGAAGATTTTACAAGTTCAGTCCCTGCAGTTTGTGCGAATTTACACTTTATGTTAAGTTTCACAAATGGGGTAGAGTTTCGCATATTAAGTTGTTTTTGGCGCAATGGTCCCCTGCAGAATTCAGAAAGTGATAGTGTTTACCTAGTTTTTGGAAAATCTTGCAACTCTCACTTTAAAGTTGAAAATTTTCACATATTGGAAATTTTTTCGAGGCTTTTTCGTGATTGTTTTTCCATGCAAGTTTTTCGGTGTTTCATTTTTGGCACATATCAGGGGGATTTATGTGAAGATTAATCCTCGAGCGCTTCTCACCCTTAATGGGTTTTATAATCATTTTATGATTATAAAAAAAAGGGAGAATGAAGCATCTGTATTCAAAGCTTCGAGTATTCATTTACGGATTTGAAGACCGGTATCATTTCGAGGGGAGTGTGGTCTTGATCGCGCGAGCTCGTTGGATATGGAAGCCAGGGCATCAATTCCTAACTTTGAGGGGGGGGGGGGGAATGTTAGGGTGCAAAGTTCTCCTTGGATGTGGCTTACCCTCTTGTATGTGTAAATGGGTTGAGTATTTCCTTTAATTAGGAAGTGAGTGACTCCCATTATGCAAGGAACCATTTTGAGAGCATTAGTTTTAAAAAGAGAATCTAGAATACCCATTTGTACTCTTTCTAATTTATACTAATAAGAGCTTAAAAGATTTATTTACTCCATGTGTTCATGATTTGTGTGATGATTCACTAGATCTTTTCTTATTCCGTACATGCCATCACAATCAACATCACTACATAGCACCCATATTTTGGTGGTGAGAGTTGTTGGTAGTGATCTATAGATCTGCATGTTGCCTGTTGACTAGTTATATGATTTTTCTATTTGCTGAATATATGTTATTTGTTATATGTCGACATAGTGTGGTTGGGTTGAGATGCACTGCTTTGTGCGTCCTGTTAACGAACCCGGGGCAATCTAACCGGTCGGTTGTGGGCTAGGGTAGTTCACCCGGGAAGTTGAGGACCCAATATGTAGTATGTGTGGCAAGCCAATCCGGAGGTCATGGGCTAGGGTAATTGTGACATCTCCAAATTCATGGCCAGAAAAGACCGATTGGTTTATGGTTTGTTTTTAAATATGAGTAATCGTTTAAGGAAGACTGTTGCGGAATTTGTACCCAGAAAACATTATAAATACTTTATCAAAGCATTTCTGAAGAAATGTATTTTATTCATTTTAAAACATTTTGGGATGTCCTGGTCAATACAGACGCATAAGCATAAAAAAAAATTTACATTTATTTACACTAATGATTTAAAACTCCTTTAATCTCTCAGTGAAATACGTCTTCGTATTGATACCTATGATACAAAGAAAACTGAGTGTGTCAGGCTTGGGAGCCTGGTGAGCATACAGGGTTTTCAACCCAAAATGATATATATATATATATATATATATATATATATATATATATATATATATATATATATATATATTAGAACTCACAAACTTATACAATTTCACCATATAAAAGCAACTCATATCCCACCTCGTCGATCCTCACGACGACACAATCTATACTCTTGTATCTAAAATCTATCTCTTTACATAATCCATACTCACGGATCTAAAACTAACCTCTTTACCTAACCCATACTCCTGGATCTGGTATATCTGATCTAAACTCCTGGATCAATAACTGGGCCTATTCCATACTCCTGGATCTGGTATATCTGATCCATACTCCCAGATTAATAACAAGTTTATCACGTTTATTGACAATATCATTTTCGAGACCCCTCTCGCAATACATGTCATTGGGTTTTTAGAGTACAGCGGTGAACATCAAGTTCACAACACCAACAAGTTGCGAGCTTGTTAGTGTTCCACTAGACTGTCTAGAATAGTCTGTGGTTGTCATCCCTACTCTGCTGAATGACGGGGCCATCGCTTGGGTAAAGGTTTCACTCATTTTTCACATGTCACCCTCATCTCAAGATCTATATCACCTCTTTGTCTCATCATCCAACTCATCTTTTATCACACACCAACTATTTCATCTACCTATGTCCTACCCAACATATTTGTAGATATAAAATACATATACAGTTTAATTTATTTAAAATCTATATAAAACATCCATTCCATACCCATCTTAAATAAACAAACAATATATATAACACATAACACGTATTTAATAGCAAATACTTCAAATTTATGTGTTGGAAGAAAGTAACTACACACTCACTTGATTAGACGATGCTCAGACAACACTATGACTCTTCAAGTACTATTCTTTGATGTAATCGGGCTATCTTCCAAAAACCGGGATTCACGCAGGCAGAGTTTCGGCTCGACAACTCTATTTCTTGGGATCTTCGGGGCTTCGGGACTTGCTTTGGGTGTCGAGATGATACCGAGGCTTCGGGGGTATAACTTGCATGTAAAATGAGGTAATAGGGAGTGAAGGAAAGAAAAGTAGCAATAAAACCTAAAGGTCTTGCACTCAATTTATAGGGTTGGGTCTGGCCCCCAAACGCAGCGCGTTCCTTGAATGAACGTAGCGCGTTCCCGAACGCAACACGTTCCTTGGATGAACGCAACGCATTCCGGTGCATTATTGCTTACCATGCTTCAGAAGTGATGGCAATCCGACTAGAGGGCGACGTGGCCAATCCGAGGCTAGTAATGAATGCAGGGCGTTCCCCTTCCAAATGCGGGGCGTTCCTCCTTTGGGATGCGTGCCTCGAACTTCAAAAAATCATAACTCTCACAAAACGATTTCCATTTACGACACTCTTTATATCCATGCGTAGGTGAGATTATGCTCTGCAACTCTTGTTTAGACTCTGTCGGCTAATTTTTTATTTTTATTATATTATGTTTAGTAGGCCGGGACAGGAAAACTCCGTTAGAAATTCATAACTTCTTCATCTGACGTTGGTTTTCATCTGTCTTTTTACCGTTGGACTACTATCGACGAGATCTTCTATTCTCGTTTAGATTGTTTTGGCTAGAAACCACTCGATCTCATATTCGAACTTTGGGCTGCATACCGCTAAGTCGAAACTTCGAAAAATCATAACTTCCTCATACGAAGTCAGAATTGGACGTTCTTTTTATGCACGCCCTCGGTTTAACGTATTCTACGACTTTTGTTTAGATCACTAAGGCTAAATATTGCTCTATCGTAAATTCACTATTTACATCACGTAGTTTCATACCGGTTCTGTCACAAAACTTCGACAGGTTATAACTTCCTCGTTATAACTCGAATTTCGACATTCTTTATATATTCATAATCCTTGTCACGACCAATACAACTTAGTTAAGATTATTCATCCTAAGTAATCTTTCCATCAAAAAGTCATTTTTGACGCCCATTGTCCTTAAATTGACTAGCCCTGATCTACGGGCGTTGCAATTATCCCCCCTTAGGATGATTACGTCCTGGAATCATCAACGAAATAGGAATTGTATAATGATTCCATATGTTATCTCTTCATCCTATGTAATAAACGTAACTTCTATGTTTCCTCGAAAGAGTATCTATCTTTAGGGATTCTTGACTGCAGGCGATGCTCATTCTTGCATTTGCTTTTCGTACTATGTTGGACTTTCAATCGTAACCTCCGAGTGAAAAAATAAATCCTTATTGAGGACCTCTTCATCTTCTTAGTATGAGTACTTTCCTTCATCTATTGTAACAGACCGATGGGTCATGTTCTAATGAGCTCTCATCATATGATGCAATGCTTAGACTTAGGTCTCTTAGAGTCAAATTCCCGAACAAACTAAACCTTCCTTCATGTTCTAATGTGATATAATCACATTTTAGTAGGTAGCATTTCTAGCTACTACTTCTTTAACAACAAGCGCGATACTAATGATCGCATTGATTTCAATCTTCTGACTTTAGTCAGATGTGACATCAAACTCGGTTCTCGGAACCACGTAACAAACTCATCGTAGTAGGACTCAATTTGATATGACCGCTAGGGTCAGAATAACAACCATCAGCTTAGTTATCAAAACAATGGTAATGACATACTTTGAATAAAATGGAATCAATTGCTAGTTTCTTGGTAACCTTGTGACTTTCCCTGATCCAAGTGCGAGTCCTGTGCTTTCGGTAGTATAGGCCTCTACTACCATTCACACCTACTCATACTCGTCCTAAGTATTTTCTCGCAGTTTTCCAAGTCACCATACAAGAAAATCACACAATCATCCAACACAACAAATAACAAAACCAGGGTTTATATTATTTCTTGAAACTATTACACAGAGGTTCAAGTTCACGCTATACTATGCCTCTAATAGCCCATACCACAAGTTACTATTCACTTTGCTACTGCATAACTTGATATTTAGATATAAAATCCTCATCCTTGATTCCTCACGTTATTGTCTGCTTTGTCGAGGATCATTTGGAATGCCCTTGGCTTTGGCGGTGCCTTTAGCCTTGCTGCTTCATTTTTCCTTGGGCAGTCTGTAGACATGTTCCCCTTGCCTCCGCATCCGTAGCATACCTTATCACTATGTGTACAATCCTTGGAATAGTGGCCGATCCTTCCACATTTGTAACAAGTCACCGCTTCGTCGCATCTCTCATAATGCTTCTGTGGTACCTTTGGCTTTGTAGTTTCTTCCCTCTTTGGGCAGTCCTGCTTGAAGTGCCCTTCCTCGATACATTTGTAACACACCCTTGTGCTGAATGTACACTCATTTGTGTAATGCCCATGCTTTCCACACTTAAAACATGTCACCTCTTCGCCACATTTTCCAGAGTGTTTCTTTTTGCATTTCCCACACCATTTTTCTTTACTTCCTCTTTTGCTAGACTTCGAGAACATTTTGCTCTTGTTGGAATTTGAAGACTCCTCAAATTTCCTCTTCTTTCCAATTTCAACCTTGTTGGTGGTCCTATCGTTGATCATTTCTTCAAATGAATTACAAACCCCTATAGTTATCTCAAGAGTAGGTGCCTGGCATACTGGCACAGTAAGTTCGTCCTTACTTTGTTGAAGTAAACTCCTTGTTTCTTCCATCTGTTGATCCACCATCATTCGCACTATTGCGTATACTCTTGCCGTCGTGATTGGCTCAGGTGCAGTTATTAGCTCTAGTGAACTCCTAATCACTTGTGGCTCAAACTACGGGTTGTCGTTTCCCAATCCACTTTGTGTGTTTGCCATTTCGATCTATACACCAAATTAGGTGAATTTAGATCTCTATTTCGATAGACGTGCAAATCATCCTTATCACTTCAAAATGATTACATGCTAGTTCTAATACTGTGATCCTACTCTTAGAATCCTAAACACATAAGGTTTTCAAATCCGTTTGGCAACAAATCGTAGATTCGAACAAATATTATCATATATGGAAAACATATAACATTTAGCACATAAAAGCATTTTAGGCAACTTTCCTAAAATTTACTAGTGCTCGTGTCTTAAATATAACTGACACTCATCTCAAAATCTTCACTTAGCATTCTAAGTTTAAGTCTAGAAATCCTATAACTTCCTAGTTTGCTTAAACTAATTTTCTGATACCAACTGTGACATCCCCAAATTCACGGCCAGAAAAGACCGATTTGTTTATGCTTTGTTTTTAAATCAGAGTAATCGTTTAAAGAAGACTGTTGCGGAATTTGTTCCCATAAAACATGATAAATACTTTATCAAAGCATTTCCGAAGAAATGTATATTATTCATTTTAAAACATTTTGGGATATCCTGGTCAATACAGACACATAAGCATAAACAAAACTTACATTTATTTACACTAATGATTTACATCTCCTTTAATCTCTCAGTGAAATATGTCTTCGTATCGATAACTTTGATACAAAGAAAACTGAGTGGGTTAGGCTTCAGAGCCTGGTGAGCATATAGGGTTTTCAACCCAAAATGTTATATCATATATATATATATATATATATATATATATATATATATATATATATATATATATATATATATATATATATTAGAACTCACAAACTTATACAATTTCACCATATAAAAGCAACTCTTATCCCACCCCGTCGATCCTCATGACGACACGATCTATACTCTTATATCTAAAATTTATCTCTTTACATAATCCATACTCACAGATCTAAAACTAACCTCTCTACCTAATCCATAAACCCGGATCTGGTAAATCTGATCCATACTCCCGGATTAATAACTAGGCCTATTCCATACTCTCGGACTTGGGACAATTAACTATGTATTAATCTATACTCCCAGATTAATAACAAGTTTATCTCATTTTTTGACAGTATCGTTTTCGAGACCCCTCTCGCAATACATGTCAATGGGTTTTTAGAGTACACCGGTGAACATCAAGTTCACAACACCAACAAGTTGCGAGCTTGTTAGTGTTCCACTAGACTGTCTAGAATAGTCCGTGGTTGTCATCCCTACTCTGCTGAATGATGGGGCCATCGCTTGGGTAAAGGTTTCACTCATTTTTCACCTGTCACCCTCATCTCAAGATCTATATCACCTCTTTGTCTCATCATCCAACTCATCTTTTATCACACACCAACTATTTCATCTACCCATGTCCTACCCAACATACTTGTAGATATAAAATACATATACAGTTTAACTCATTTAAAATCTATATAAACATCCATTCCATACCTGTCTCAAATAAACAAACAATATATACAACACATAACATGTATTTCATAGCAAATACTTCATATTTATGTGTTGGAAGAAAGTAACTACACACTCACTTGATTAGACGATGCTCGGACAACACTACAACTCTTCAAGTACTATTCTTTGATGTAACCGGGATATCTTCCAAAAACCGGGATTCAGGCAGGCAGAGTTTCGGCTCGACAACTCTCTTTCTCGGTATCTTGGGGGCTTCGGGACTTGCTTCGGGTGTCGGGATGATACCGGGGCTTCAGGGGTATAACTTGCACGTAAAACGAGGTAATATGGAGTGAAGGAAAGAAAAGTAGCAACAAAACACGAGGTCTTGCACTCAATTTATAGGGCTGGGTCTGGCCCCCGAACGCAGCACGTTCCAGTGCGTCATTTCTTACCGAGCTTTGGAAGTGTTGGCTATGCGACTAGAGGGTGACGTGGCCAATCTGAGGCCTAGTAATGAATGCGGGGCGTTCCTCCTTTGGGATGCATGCCCCGAACTTCAGAAAATCATAACTCTCGCATACGATCTCCGTTTTCGACGCTCTTTATATCCACACGTAGGTGAGATTATGCTTTACAACTCTTGTTTAGACTCCGTCGGCTAATTTTGATTTTATTTTTATATTATTATTTTTAGTAGCCCGGGACAGGAAAACTCCGATAGAAATTCATAACTTCTTCATCTGACGTCCGTTTTCGTCTGTCTTTTTACCGTTGGACTACTATCGACGAGATCTTCTATTCTCGTTTAGATTGTTTTGGCTAGAAACCACTCGATCTCATATTCAAACTTTGGGCTGCATACCACTAAGTTGAAACTTCGAAAAATCATAACTTCTTCATATGAAGTCAGAATTAGACGTTCTTTTGATGCACGCCCTCGGTTTAACGTAGTTACAACTTTCGTTTAGATCACTAAGGCTAAATATTGCTCTATCGTAAATTCATTATTTACATCACGCAGTTTCGTACCGGTTCTGTCACGAAACTTCGACAGGTCATAACTTCCTCGTTATAACTCGGATTTCGGCATTCTTTATGTATCCGGAATCTTTGTCATGACCACTACAACTTAGTTAAAATTATTCATTCTAAATAATCTTTACATCAAAAAGTCATTTTTGATGCCCTTTGTCCTTAAATTGACTAGCCCTGATCTACTGGCGTTACAGTAATCCAACCTGGATGTTATAGACCCAGCATGAAGTGTGTATATTTGCTTGGTTGTGTATAATACTTTGGGGGAACTCACCAAGCTTCGTGCTTACAGTTTGATTGTTATGGTTTCAGGTAGTTTAGATGATCGGGGAAATATAAAGGTGTGATCGTACACATCCTTCGATAACATGTTTCTAGAAGATTTTGTGATACAGTGATATTGGGATATTTGTAGTTGTACTTGGTTTCGTTTGAAAACAATGATTTCTCTTGATTTAAAAATGAAATTTTTTACTGTAATTTTGGGATGTTATTGGAATCTATATAAGAAGAGTTGTTTGTCGGCGTATTTTGATATGTTATAAAGGCCTGCCTTTGTTTGAAGCTAATTTACTTTTTCGATTGTCAATTGTAGTTCACCTTCTTAAATTCTAAACACATTAGTGACATACTAGATTTTGGTATGATGCTACACACTACACATCATATGCACATTGGGGGAAAATTAATCTAGTTTTTCCTTTTGACTCAATGTAGGAAGAAGGACTTAATATAGAAAGTTAGGAAATAAGCAGAAAAAATGATGATGGTTTTATGAATGGAGAAAAATGGACATACATCCCTGTATGCCTTCTGTTGTGCCTCACACAAACACCTCGACTGAATTACCTTCTTTTCCAATTAAATTCTCCAATAATACTGAAAGGTTGTAACGTATTAACTGAATAAGGATTAGTCCAGTTTCACCCTAAATCAAACGAGTGGTTGATCTACCGTTTAAGGTCTGAATCTTACATGTTCTTGTATGTGTTATTCTTTTTATGATGAAATTAGTTATAATGTTTGATAAAAAGCGACTTTATAAATTATTATATTGCTTTCCTATTTTTCTTTCCTATCATTTTAATATAATTCGACGTAGTTTTGGTTCTTTTATGAAAAAGTTTTCATTAATTTTTTAGGCTGATTTCACCACTCTAATGTCCATGCGGGAAAAGGGTTTAGGCTTGAACATGGCTTTAAGAATCTATCAAGATTAAATATTCAAATTAGGTTATCCACTCTACATCTCCATTCAAATTAGGTTGATTTCACCACTCTAATGTCCTGATTGATTTTTACCCTTTCATTTTAACGTCTTTGGTTTTTAGTCAATAAAAGTTTGTTTTAGTTTGAGCTTCTTTAACTGCTCTGACTGTTAAAGTAGAATGGTTAAACTGAAGAATGTTAAAGTGGGAAAAGATAATAAATTATGTTTTTTTTCAATAATGACCTTATTGTATTCGAGTAGATTTTGTTAGGGTGCAAAGTTCTCCTTGGGTGTGACTTACCCTCTTGTATGTGTAAATGGGTTGAGTCTTTCCTATAATTAAGTTGTGAGTGACTCCCATTATGTAAGGAACCATTTGGAGAGCATTAGTTTTACTCTTTCTAATTCATACTAATGAGAGCTTAAAAGATTTATTTACTCCATGTGTTCATGATTTGTGTGATGATTCACTAGAACTTTTCTTATTCCGCACATGTTATCATAATCAACACCACTACAATTGGTATCAGAGCTTATAATTCAAACTACAATCGGTATCAGAGCGGGTGTTCTTAATTTGATCAAGAATTGATCCATGATCACATTCTAGATTTGGTGATTCTTCTTTTGATTTTTGATCTTCGTGATTTAGAGAGTTTTTTTGACTCTAAAAATCGAATTCATCTTTGATTATATTCATAATTCGATTTTCTTCACTAGAATTCAAGTGATTTTTGCTTTCTCTCTAGAAAACCCATTCAAAATCATTTTCTCTCTTTAGAAATTTTCAAGTTCTTGTGATCACGATGTTATTGGAGTATGATTCTTGGGTTGTGATCGTTGAAGATGTCAAATACAAAGTCAACAAAAATCAATATTATGGGTTAGTTTTAAGTGGGTTGATTTCATGGAGTAATCAGGTTTCTTATGGAGGTTTGAAGGATGATCATGGACGCTTGATATTTTAATCACTTTGTAGGATTGAATGGTTGGCTAAAATTGCCTTGTCCATATTAGTTCGTAGTAGAAATCTAAAGGAAGGAGAAGAAAGAGACTTCTTTAATAAGAAATACATTTCTCTAATTGAAAACCCAAATGATCTTCTTACTCTTAAGTTTGTTGAAGTTCAAGACTTTGAAGTTCAATGTGATGTTCTTAAAGTTCATGATAAGAAGATTCAAGTTGATTCTCATGAAGATGAATTTTTTATTTTGCTCGATTGGAGTTCAAACCGATGATATTTTGTGTTCTTGTGATTCGTTTGAAGGAATGATTCTTTATGGAAAGTCGTTAATCCAAGAAGTTCACAAATATCAAACTCCAAAAGATTTGATTCAAACTTGTAAAGTTGAAGTTGTCAAGAATGAAGTGGTTCTTGAAATCAAATCTTCAAGATGCAAAAAGATGAGAAAGAAAAAGAATAAGAAGATTAAACGGAAGAACAAACGAGTTTATTCACAAAAATCATCAAATGTTGTGAATCCGAAATCCATGAAGCAAATTTGGGTTCGAAAGCAACAATCTTCAAATGTTGCATTGAATTTGAAGTCAAAACCTAAAAGTGTTGATGATTCTTATAAAGATGTTCTTGGATCGTTGAAGAACACGAAAAACGAGTTGTACACACACATCGTGGGTGGTACAATGTTCAAATTGAAGATTTTCTCATTCCAACAAAAGAACTAAGATCTTCTAAATTGGATTTGTTTGTTGCAAATGGAACTCGGATCGTCAAAAAGGTATCTCAAATTCTCAAATGGATTCCAAAACATTCATAAATTCGATTCGTGCGTTTTTGTTTTTCAATTTTGATCGTTTTGTCTCGGTTGGATCGAATTTGTTTCAAGCCCAATTGTAATATTTTTTATACTTCCAAACCAATGTCTGATCATTATTCATTGTTCAGATTTCAAAGCCCAATACAAATGCAATTCGATGTTTAAGCCCATCTTGTTTATTCATATTTTTGAGTCCAAATCAAAGTCATCCACTACTATTCATTGATTGTTTTAATCAAGTCCAAATCCAGACTAGACGTTATTTTACACTTTTATTCAGCTCTTTGTCATCTGGGTTTAATTGTTCTTGAGGCTTGTGGATGAAGATTGAATTTCGAAGCAAACTCAAATTGTTCTTGAAATCGTTTGAGATTATTATGTTCGAATTTGTGTTTTAAAACAGAGTTCGATTCTATTTTACTCTTGATTTTATTGATTTGTAATCCTTGTGGTTTTACTCTTTCTTGTTTTTTGATTTGTGTCGTCTTTTGATCTTGATTTGGAAATCGAAGGACTGAAGAGAATGGTTTATATGATTATCGACTTGTTTGTATTTCAAAAGTCAACCGTGAAAAGTCAAAATTCGAGTTCTTAATAAGCTGGAAACGAGATGGAAGGGTTGAAGTCTGGTAATTAGTAATGAAGGCTGTGAAAATCACGAATTGAGGATCAATTTCGAATGGTTACAGGTTGTGAGTCGAGGATTGAACATTAAAATCGAATTCGATGGAGATGATTGTTCAAGTTAAGCATCATGATTTTGTATCTAACATTGAAGTCTGGAAATTGATGGTTTAGGGATGAACAAATATCGATTGGGATTTAAGGATCGAAGGTTATGTAAGAATTGAAGTCTGTTAATGAAAAGTGAAGAGTAGGTGTCGATGATATGGATTTTGTCAACGAAATCTGCTTGATTTGGAGTCGTGAAGTCGAATTTCTTTTGGTTTTGATGTCGATCTATGGATTTGTTGATTGAGTGGTTGTATTTGGGAACGAATTGAAGATGAGTAGGAATCGAAGATTTACATTGCTTGTCGAAGGCTATGAGATGAAGAATTGGATTTTGATGTTGATTGTTCATACTGGTCGAGGGAACCTATGATGAAAATGAAGGATGTTTGAGATCATTTGCATCGATCATTTATGGTTGGAAATTGATGTGCAAAGGGTCTGGAATTTCGAAGGCTTGGAGTCTGTATTCGTTAGTGTGGAGTCGAAGGGTTAGTAAATGTTTTGATATCGACTGATGATTTGAAGTCGATATACGAAGCATGAGTTTTGAAGGATTCGTTAATGATGTGTCGAATTGAAATTTTGTGTTGATGTCGACTTTAACATCGATGTTTCGAAGTTTGAGTATTGGAATCGATTGTCGAATGGGTTTACCTTACTGTCGAATGGTTTGCCTCAATTTCGTTGTCGACGGTCTAATGCTTGTTAACGAAAAATTGTAGTTTACTAAAAGCGAAAGGTCGTTACCTGCTAACAAAATGAATTGAAGAAGAAAACAGAAGTTTGGAAGATATGGCAATATTGGTCCAAATTCTGAATTGATGTAACACATTGTGAAGAACGGCTGAATTTCTCTTTTAGCCTCTGCAGTTTCGAAATTTTGGCAGAAAATACCCAACTTCAAAATTGGGCTAACAAAAGCTGAGAAATTGAAGAATTTACAAGTTCAGTCCTTGCAGTTGGTACGAACTTACACTTTACGCCCAGTTTCGCAAATAGGGTAGAGTTTCACATCTTAAGCTATTTTTGGCGCAACGGGTCCCGGCAGAATTCAGAAAGTGACTGTTCTTACCTGAATTTTGGAAAATCTTGCAACTTTCACCAAAAAGTCGAAATTTTTCATAAATTGGAAAATTTTCAAGGCCTTTTCGTGATTGTTTTTCCATGCAAGATTTTCAAGGTTTCATTTTTAGCACACATCAAGGGGGAGTTTATGAAGATTAATCCTCGGGCGCTTCTCACCCGTAATAAGTTTTATAATCATTTTTTGATTATAAAAGGGGGGAGAATGAAGAGTGGGTATTCGAAGCTTCGGGTATATTGGCGGATTTGAAGACCGATATCATTTCGAGGGGGAGTTTAGTCTTGATCGCGCGAGCTAGTTGGATATTGAAGCCGGGACATCCGATCCTAACTTTGAGGGGGAGAATGTTAGGGTGTAAAGTTCTCCTTGGATGTGGCTTACCCTCTTGTATGTGTAAATGAGTTGACTCTTACCTATAATTAGGAAGTGAGTGACTTCCATTATGTAAGGAACCATTTGGAGAGCATTAGTTTTAAAGAGAGAATCAAGGATACCCATTTGTACTCTTTCTAATTCATACTAATGAGAGCTTAAAAGATTTATTTACTCCATGTGTTCATGATTTGTATGATGATTCACTAGATCTTTTCTTATTCCGCACATGCCATAATAAACAACCCCACTACAGATTTTTAAAGTAAAATACCAGAATATGTAAACTTAATATATACCATTTTATGAATACGTTAATATAACCATTTTTTTGTTATGTAGGTTTGTGTCGATCGGATACACTTCAAGTATAATGAATAAGAATAAAATTACAAAGTGATTAAAGAAATGAAAAGTAAATAACATAGAAGATACACCAAATTGTCTTTTACTAAAAAAAGGAGTTGCCACAAATACAGTGACCAACACGATTAGGACACCAAGCCGTAGAGTTACATAAAGGTTTTGCCCTAATGTTGAGTATATACTAATCTATACAAGTATATCCCTTGATTGAAGGGATTGTATCTTATCGATACTATGAGATCCTCATTACAAAGATATCGGATCTGCTATATATATATATATATATATATATATATATATATATATATATATATATATATATATATATAGGGAAAAGTGAATATACCCTTAAGGGTACATAAGCTTAGGTACCCAAACCCACCATAATATGTCATTTTGTTTGATATATT
This sequence comes from Lactuca serriola, assembly GCF_051521515.1. Classification (NCBI taxonomy): domain Eukaryota; kingdom Viridiplantae; phylum Streptophyta; class Magnoliopsida; order Asterales; family Asteraceae; genus Lactuca; species Lactuca serriola. The sequence goes on from NC_136413.1 coordinate 54,541,435, forward strand.
CATTATAATGTTCTTAAACTTTAACTATTGACTTGATTTACTTTTAAGATTTTTGAAATTTCACTATTATCTTCCTCTTACATCACATCTTTTTGCCGAACACCTAGTAGGCTATATATATTATAGTTGAAAATGACAATTATATAAGAGGAAGATAAATGTGAAATTTATAAAATCTTGGAAGTAAATCATGTTAGAAGTTAAATTATAAGAACATTTCACAATTACAATGTATATATATGATACAAAACGACGTAGTATGGTGTGTTTGGGTACCAAAGCTTATATACCCTTAAGGGTATATATATATATATATATATATAAAGAGAGAGAGAGAGAGAGAGAGAGAGAGAGAGAGAGAGACTAGTGGGTTACCTGTATGATGTGGCGACGATTAATTTATTTTTGACATGTTATTTTGAGTTAAAAATTAATATTCCATCCGTCCCATAATTATTGTTTATTTTTTATTTTTGAAATCTTTATTCATAAAGTTTGACCTTAAATATTTTTATTTAAGTTATGTATTACTTCATGAAATTTATAACTATGGTTCTAAAAAGCGTGTGGTGCTGCGCCTTAAGGCGTGTCATGGTGCGATGCGTGACCTAGCCATTACGAAAACGTCAAAAGCGGATTTGTTAAGCGTGATGCCAAAATAATGTGTCAATGCGCGCCTTATCGCGTTATGGCGCGAATTTTTTTTTTCAAGGCGCGAGTTTTATTTTCTTTTATTTTTTTATTTTTTTTTTCTAATCGCCCTTAAAATAATTGAGTTTTGTTAACTTTTTTAATACTAAATATTAATATAACACTTCTAAAAAGTTGATATATTTGATATAATTCAATAATTATATGATTTATCTTTCTTAATTTATATAGAATAGTTACACCTTGAAAAATATCATGGCTCGCCTTGGCTTAACTTTGACATTGCCGTCAAGCTCATGCCTCACGTTATTTAAAACATTGTTTATAACAATAAAAAAAACATTTAAAACACAATTCATTTATATATTTTACATAAACTATTATATATCAAAAGCAAAACTACTTAATATCAAGATTGAAAAATAAAAAATTCAAAAGTTAAAAATAGACTATAAATATAAAACAGTTGTTAAAATGATATCAACTATTTTATAGATCTATCTGCAACATATTTTTTATTTTTTTATTTGAAATGAAATAATTTTCAAATCAAAATTTATTTATTTCTTAATACATTGTTTTTTTTAAGTTAAAAAATGCTTTGCAGTTTTTATTTTTAAACACTCTAATGACATTGTTGATCTATTATTTATCCGAAAAGATTTGATTATTAACATTTTGACCTCATTAAAAAACTACATGGAATGTATCATAGGTTAACAAAACGATTTTATTGGGGTGTTGGGTTTATGATCGATAATAATGCTTAGCCTTTGACCATTTTTTTTATTCTTTTACTAATTTATAACCCGTGGGAACCACGGTTAAAAAATTAATTAAACTTTCTAAATAAAAACTCAAAACTATTAATTAATAATTTTAAATAACTTATTAATTAAAATATATTTTTTTTAGTTATATATAAAATTATAATCGTTGATTCAAATAAATACGTAAAATATATTATCTTATAATTTGTATAAATTATATTTTATTATAATTGGTATAAATTTTATTTTATTTTTATTCTAATATTATTAATTTAATGTAATTAAAATGTAATTTAAATTTTGAAATTTGAATTTTGAAATGGAGAATTATTAGATTGACAAGTGTCATGATATTAATTACAAGTGCCAATAGAATGACAAGTGTCATGATATTAATTACAATGCCTAATATGGTGACACATGGCAAAAAAACTATTCTTTTATTAGTATAGGGAGATAACCCGTGGGAACCACGGTTACGGAATTAATTAAACTTTGTAAGTAAAAATTCAAAACTATTAATTAATTATTTTAAATAACTTATTAGTTAAGATATACCTTTTTAGTTATATATAAAATTAGAACCGTTGATTCAAATAAATATGTAAAAAATTATATCATCTTATAATTTGTATAAATTTTATTTTATTATAATTTATATAAATTTTATTTTATTTTTTATTCAAATGTTATTAATTTAATGTAATTAAAATGAGAAGTTTAAATTTTGAATTTTGAAATTTAAAAGGAAAATTAATAGACTGACAAGTGGCATAATATTAATTATAAAGCTTAAAATGGTGACACATGGCAAAAGAACTACTCTTTTATTAGTATAGAGATTACATCATGCATGATGGTAATTCATAACTCAAACTATAAACCATATTCATAATTTGGTTTAAACTCCACTATACCAAAACTTTGTCTAAACTCAAAATTATGAACCATATTCATAATTTGGTTTAAACTCCAATATACTTAAATTCAAACCATAAATTAAACTCATAATTTCATTTTGTCTAAAAATTAAACCCTAGCCTCCGTTAATGTGTTTCGAGTATTTGACCTTGCTCTTGTGAAGCTTAGTGAAGAAGTTCCCTCTTGGTGCAAGGGAGTGAAGTCCCATTCGTGGTCTAACTTTCTCATCAAGTTTATGGTTCATGAATGTATAAAGTTCTAACCTTGACCTTTGCTTATCTAGATATAGGTCTTGACCTTTGCTTATTTAGATATAGGTTTATGCTTCATTTGGGTCGGTTTGAGTCCCTTTTCATGATGTCCTTGAAGTTAAGCAACTCGGTACCTTATGAGTGACCCAAATGATTTTTGGATTGGAATGGTGATGAATTAACCAAAATACAATTTACTTTAATAATAATAAGAACACATATTTTATGCGGTTTATTTCTAATATTTGACCTTAAAACCAAATGGTTTTTTAAGATACTTTTTAACGTTAGTGCGTAGACGATTGTATAATAAAAGTAATTATTAGTTAGGGACTAAAAACCAATATCATCTTAATGGTGGCCTTCGGTTTTAGCATAATTAGTGTTAGTGCCATTATAAAGTAAAAGTAACTTTGAGTCAATATGTAAATCTTTATATTTCCAGGAAAATAATAATTTTTTCTATTGTTTATCCTGAAAATGAAAATGTTTTTACTACTTGTTATTTCCTTAATATTTATGTCACATGTCCTTATATAAGAGATTTTTGAATTATTTAAATTTCATATAATATGTTATTATACGTTATTTTCAATCTTTTACTAATAAAAAATTAATCAGTTCCACTAATTAACATCTCTATTACTATTATTATATATGTAAAATATTTATTATATTAAATGTATAAATCAATAATATAATTAATGAAACATTTATTATTTAAGGTAAATATATTTTTTCTTCATAAAATAAATATATAATAACAAATAGTTTTTTTTCTACCACTAAAACCATTTATTATGATTTTTTTGTTACATATAACTAAAATAATGAAATATTATAGAACAATATTGTTAAAATTGAGATATAATAAAATATATTTTGTTAAATGTTAAAATGAAATATATAGACATTAAAAGTATTTTATATTTACATCTTTGTATAAAAAATTTATTTTTAATAAACTTATATAATACACGGATTTTACCTTTAGTTTTAATAATATACATCATATAATACAAAGATTTCACCATTAGCTTTAATAATATAACAATGGTTCACTCACATCTCAATCCTACTCCAAGTCTTCCTCGAAAAATGACAATTTTATTTGAATCTTATCTTGCAAAGATTTTTTTTATCATTTGCTACATTATGTCCCACTCCAAATAATATAATACTAAATTAGCACTTAACAACACCACATATATGTTTATAATCAGTTTTCTAACAGATTGAAATTGATATTAAAAAGTTTCCAAATATAGAATTTGTTATATAAATATGATAAATATGCTTATTGACGTTCCCAATTTCCATTGAGGTACAACTCAATTGTTACCAACCGTACCAAAAGACGATCCACCTCTATTCACTTGAGGAGTCACCATCTCCGTCCATTCTATCCCCAAAGGTCGCCTATCGAATGCTCGTGTTGTTCCTGAAACCACATACACTCTACACAGGCTTAGCTCATGCCTTAACTGCACAAATTTGTTCAAAGTAAAACCAACTCCATTAGCATATATATGCTATTACTAAATCAACACGTTGTTGTTTTAAACAGTATACATGTTTCAAAAATTGATTAATGAATAGTGCACCTGTGGAACGGAGAAAGTGTTGGTAGCATCTACGTCTACACTGATTGCTCGATATTCGTTCATTTTCCATTCGGTTTTCTTCACAGTACGAGACCTCCCTTCATAAAACACCATTGTCTTCTTCAATCCAATTACTTTGTTATCAGACGAGTAGACATATGTAGGCGAACCGGTGGCTTTCCAGTAGCCATAGGCGGTGGTCCGGCTTGGCCTTCCTCCTTGTGCTTCCCTTTCTTGTCTCGGCACAAAAAAGAACCACTGCTCAGTGTCCCGACGACAAAACTCACCAGCCAACCCTACATGTACATTAAAACACACAACGAGCTAGCTAAGCAAAACGCCATGATATATATAAAGCCTCCCGTTAAATGTAAAGTGATGTATACTTACTTGGAAGGTTGCAAGGATTGTATTCGTAGACATGGACGACTGGGATGACACGATGAAGGTCTTGTGTTCTTAAGCCTTGTAGCTTGTTCCAGAGATAGAAGGAAATGAGTTCTTGTTCTGTTGGGTAGAATCGATAGACTGACGGTGGGTGGAGCTCGTCATCATCTTCTGCCATTGTTGCTGCTACTAATTTGAGCTTTGTTTGTTTCATGGTATTTATAATGTTGGTGAAAGAGACAGTTACCGAGTGAAAATGGAAAAAGATGGCAAGGATATCAGGTCTTGAACAAGTCATGACCGGACGTCCAAGCCAGAGGTCCACTATCATGGCTTGTATTATTGAACTAGTCAGCTTTTCAGTGAAATACAGGACTGCCCCTTTGTGAAATGTTTTAGGCACTTGTATGCCCTTTACGAATAATAGTTTTACATTCAAGTTGTCGATGGATTATTGTGTAATGTTTCGTTTTTTATTTGATTATTTAGGGTACCAAGAATGGTAGGCATGTGTTAAGATTGCCCCATCATATTTTTATCTGTGATCTAAGTTTTTTTTTTTCAAAAAACAGATTGGATTTCGGAATAAAAATAAAAAAATCAATAAAAAGAACGAACTACAACCCTATTAATTTCCGAGAAAAAAAGAAATGAAAAAAATGATAATGACCATCATAGATAATTACCATCAGTTTTAGCGTGTGCTATAGTGCTCAGCGAGCACTAGGTGCCGGTGTTAGTGTGTGCTATAGTGCTCCCCCCCTAGCGCGCTAGGTGCCGGTATTAGCGTGTGCTATAGTGCTCAGCGAGTGAGGTTACCATACCGACTCCATGTAGCATTAGAAATAAATTTTAAACGATAATAAGAATAATTAAATAATTTTAGATAATTGGATAAACGAGTTAAATAAATAAAACATGTTATATATATAAATTTAAAATGATTAACAACTAATAATAGTTAAATTAATAATAAATAAAATTAATAAAAATTAAGTAAAAATAACTATTTAAAATATAAAGAGTCCATATCCAATGAGGGACTGAAAATGTTGAAACTAAAACTTAAATTGTTAAAATTTTCACCTTAGGGGTTCTTTTTGTCAAAATGGAAAGTCTAAGGGACTAAAATGTAAAAACAAGGAAAAAAGCTTTGAACCATTTAACAATGAGATCTCATACTTTTGTCTAGTGGACCAAACGTATACCTTTTGACTTGTGAATAAATGGTTATTTAGAGAACAAAAGGGTGATGTTTGTTGATTTTCTTACAACTGAGAGTGAGAGAGGAAGAGCCACCAACTGTCGCTGAAAACCGCCATCGCCGTTTGGAATCGTCGTTGGAGACATCTGTCACGGAAACAAGGGAAAAGGATAAAGAGTGTTGCTAGTGTCTTGAATTTCAAAGAATTTGTATAAGATGCTATCTCTTGGATTCATTTCTTCTTTTATGCTTCAAACACCACATATCATCACCACCAACCACAATCGATTGCGGTGATGGAAACCATCAAAAATCCTTCCTATCATTATATTGGCTCCATAGGTGGTGGTGAGGGCAATGGTGTTATCTTTATCCTCGGCTAGAATGAGTTTAATGTATAACTTTAAAGCATCTTAATCTTCTTTGAACATAAGCTTTGGTATGAGGGTTTTGTGCATCCAATCACCACCATAACTCTACCATGTCACTACCACTTCATGGTGGTTAAATGTTGTTATAATTTTTAGCTCATTTTAGTAGTTATTAAGTTCTTAATAGGCTTAGTTTACAGATTAAACCCATAATTTCCTTATAATGAGCTTTAAGTGAAGAAGTGAAGTTACGTGTTGATTTGTTTTTGTCATGTTCTTAATCCATTAAGGCGTTCTTATTACATAACTTTCACTTAATTGATGGATAAGAACTTAATGGATAAGTGTTTAATATATAGTCGTGACAAAAATGGTACTTAATCTTGGTGGTATTGTGATTTCACAATATTTCCCCTTATCTTTGGAAAATCATATAAAATCATTGGAATGTCCAAACTGTATAACAAATATGTCCTAAAAATCTATGGATTTCTAGTTTCATCCATCTAAATGACATGGTGTATGTAACTACGTGTGTGGTGATCGTAATGAATACATGCTGGTCTGGAAACTTAGTAATAACTTTGGCTATTTTGTAAAATTCATAATTCAACATACGTAATTCCAAATTGTATAGGGTATTTGCTTAGATCTTGGTAATAATTTCTAGTTTTTTTCATTAAAATGCCTTATTTTAGTTCCTTTGTCAAGTTGAATGTATGACATTCTTTACAAACTGGTCCAGGAAAATGGTTATTTGCAATAGCCATCTTGTAAATACATAAATAATTATAAAAACATTCAATTGGCATGAGTTCTTCGACTAAGTTTTAATGAAGGATTCCAGTTTAACATATATTTTTTTTACAAAGAATGATCCTTACTCCTTCTTGGGTGTTGGTGACCATCTTTATAGGTTGGTCGGGATTTTTGACCAATTTTTATTTTAACCTTGTAAAAATCATAGATTAATGTAAAAAAATCATTATGATGTGTATTTTATATCCCTAAAAAGATAATGAGTTGTTCTTTAATAAAAAGTATTAAGTTTAAAATAAATGGGGATAAGAGGGGTAAATAGGTCAACAAATGCTTGTTCAAACAATAATAAAACTGAATAAAAGTATATTATGAAGTATTAGTAAGTAATACTTGAAATATGAGCTAGGTAAAGATTATATATATATATATATATATATATATATATATATATATATATATATATATATATATAAAAGTGTTCAGAGAGTTAGGAATTCATATTATCTACTTCAGTAGTTTTGCTTATGTTTTGTTGTTTCAGGTGAGTTGCACTAACTTATTATGTTGAATTTGCATATACATGTAAATATATGTAATGTTATCTTGTTCTCGTAAGGATGAATAAGGGGTGTTCCCTGAACGGGGATGTTATATATCTTATTCCCGGAAGGCAAAATAAAGGGGTTGTTCCTATGAAGGTATAAAATTGATATAATATAGGAGTTTTGTGTATGCTCAATAAGCGTTTTCTATAACCTGTTGTTTATTAATCCATTATAGAACTCTCCGGGATAGACATGTGCAAGGACCCAACATGACTGTAGACGACATTTCACATTCATTTGGATTTTTAAGTATTATTATTTTGTGACGTTTGGATAAGTAAATTTAGGATTATGACTTTCTTATTTTGGTTATGAAACATTTTTAGTAACTCTGATAACATGTTTGAAAATTTTAATGAAAAAATGTTTTAATGTTTTTGGTATGAAGAATACTTTCTTTTGGAAATATTTTTTGATTAACATCGAAAGTTATGGGTTTTCATATATTATTTTCAAATGTGTTTCTTTTTATTTGGTTTTTAAATATTGAAGGTCATAATTTCCTATATTAAGTTTTTTTGAAAGAAACTTTTTTAGGATGTTTCATCTTGCCGATGTTTGTTTACTAAACTAGGATATAAGAGTGTACTGAATATAAAATTTTATAAAACAACTAACAAGAAGCTATAAAAAGTATAAAACGAAGGGTTTACAACACCACCCAACTTTTCTTTATGTTTTTATTTTTCTGAATATAAAATTTTATAAAACAACTAACAAGAAGCTATAAAAAGTATAAAATGAAGGGTTTACAACACCACCCAACTTATTTTACAAGTATTTATTCTATCACTATTGACCCATATACATGACACTGCATGTGTCTTCTCGACCAAAAGACTACGAGCTCTATTAGCCAAAGAATGAACCTAGACATCAGGAAAGTTCCACATGCACCAAAAAATGCTAAACCGGTCGCCTTGACATAGACTTATGGTCGATGGAAAAGGATCAACAAATCCAACCACATACGTATCAAACATTGCTTGATGCTTAGAACCGAACAAAGCATGAGTAAGTTGACCTTTGTATATATGTGCGAGAATGCACAAAAGGCATTACAAACACGAAATATGAATCCCTCATTTCAAGAAATTAATAAGTGTATGAAGCCTTACCACACATAACCTTCATAGTAATACATTTAATTTCCCATACACTAGTTTGGTCTATAAAAATCTCTCTCATTCCATTTCAAGCATAGCGGCTCCAATGGCAACTTTGACTCAAAAGAATGTTAAGTATGTATGGATGATGTACAAGAAAAATCTTTTGAAGCATTGAAGAAGAATTTGTACAAAGCATCTATCCTTACTCTAGGAGAAGGAATGGAAGATTTCATGATGTATAGTGATGGCTCATGCTCGGGATTAGGAATGGTATAGCTTATGTAACATGCCAATTAAAGGTGCATGAGTTAAAGTATCCCACACACGATCTAGAATTGGCAAAATTTATATAATGCTTTGAAACACTATCCCTTTAGCCCAAAATGTAAAGTTTTTACCAATCATAAAAGTTTGCAATATATTTATATCTAAAAAGACTTAAATATGAGGTAAAGAGAATCAATCAAAATATTCAAAGACTATGATTATAAGGTACTTTTCTATCCGAGTAAAGCAAATGGATTCCTTGAGCCAGAAAGATATTAGTGATAAAAGCAGACTTCAACCATTGAAAATAGACCTAATATCAATGTGACATCCCGATTTTCATAAAAAAATATTTTTAAGAGACAAAATGTAACATCCAGTTCATGTGAGCAATTGTCAAGTTTAAAAATTCAAAGTTTTTAACCTTACTCATGACGTGAGATATGTATGTCACGTCGTGAGGAGGTGAGTGCAATTGTGCATCACCTTTGGGCTCACGCCGTGCGCACATATGGCTCACGAAGTGAGACCAACCTGACAGGAAACCCTAATTTGCGAGGTTTACTTCGTATTTAAAGGAAGTGAGATGTAGGGTTAGCCCACCCTCAAACTCTATCACCTCCTTGCACTCCCCTTTAAAACCCTAGCCTCCATATTTGATCTTGAGCTTATTTGTGGCAATTCTAGCCAATGAGAATAAGAGGAAGAGCATCTAGTCCATCATTTCTGCATTGAAGTCTATCCATCAAGCATTCTTACATCTTCTAGACCTTTTGTGAGTTTCAAGTTCATTGCTTTATAAGTCCATAAGATTAGATCTAGGTTTTTATGCTTAATCCTTCATATTCAAGATGATATAGTGGTTGAAATCCATCAAGTTGTCAACTTTATGGATCTCTAGTATGCCTTAAGTAGTATAGATGCTAGATCTAGAATATGATTGAGTTTTAAGACTCTTTCATGAGTTTTAGTGTCATTTCCTCTTTTGTGACCTAGTTAGTTGTCACAACTGGAAATTTTGTGTCAAGTAATCTATACACTCAAGCTAATGTGAATCAAAAACTTAAGAACATGTGTGACACCTATGATTATGACATCAAAAACTTCAATCAAAAACATCATACAAGTACTACAAATAGTCATCAAACAATTGGAGACCCTAGAAGTCCTTGTTTAAGTCCACCTTGGACTAGGACTTCCTTATTGGATCCAAATGGACCAATAAGCTTCCAATTAGACTATCATGGGCTTAGAACCCTAATTGGGCTCTAATTGGACCCACACTAATTTATTTCAACATTTTGGGCCATGTTGGGTCTAGAATGAAATGAATTAAAAGCTTTGATCCATGAATACCCTAAACTAGTCCAACAAAAATGGAAAAAAAAATCATACTATATTCTTTTATGTTGAAACTCACCCAAACTAACTCTAATATTGGGCTTAGGAGCAAAAAGCCCAAATTTTCCGTTTTCCTTCCATGTTTTCGGCCCAAATCAAGCCCAAGAGAAAGGTTTGACTTTCTCATGCCACCTCATTATTAACCAAAGGATATCCATGCATGAAACTCATACTTCCAAGCACCTATCTCATCAAAGATCACTTCTCTTCTTTTCTCTCTCTCACTCTCGGCCATACTCAAACACACACACATTCACAAAAATCTCTCAACTCTCTCAAGAACAATCCTCCCTCCCCACTCAAAAATCTCGAAATTTAGAAGCTTTCAAGAGGATCTTTCAAGTTAATCATCATCTTAGGTAAGTTTTTACTTATATCCATGATCTAGCTATTTCATTCCACCAAAAATCTCTTCTAAATCTATTCCAACTTGTGATTATGCACCTTAGAAGTCACCAAACTCGAGATCTACTAAGGAAAGGTGCTAGGGCCGAAAATCACTTCATTTTTCTTCCATATTTTCTTCAAAAACCGAAAGCTTCAAACAAGGTGAGCTTCATACCCCCTATTTTCTGTTTTTATGAGTTTTGTGGGGGGGGGGAATACAAGTGAAAGTGTAGATCTATATGTGTTTTGTATGCCTTGTATGATTTCCATGCTTATATGTGTGTTGTTGTGTGTTATAATGTTGGATCTAGCCATAAAACCCCTCAAAACCGAGATATACTTTATGTTAAATGATTCTAGCATCAAATATATTTCTACATACAAAGTGTTCCTAGAAAAATAGCTAAACGGCTTAGTAACATTTTTTTTGGGCTAAAAACACAATTTTTGGACCTAAAATGTGAAAAATACAAAGTTAAGGGCCCAAATTGACATATCACGAATTCTGATGGATGAGGTGTGTTAAAACAGTTTCAATAAAACAATTTCTGGAAATATACTCATTTGGAGGATTAAAAACATAAATTTCAAGCTTAATGGGCTAAAAATGACATTTTCGGCCCAATGAGGCCCATTATGCGAGATTTTCTGTTTTGAAGGGCCAAAACTGTATTTTCCTGTAAAACAGTGGACTATAAGTGTTCCAAGTCCTTTTCAAAGGTTTAAAATGCTTTTTAAATTTAAAAAGGACCAAAGTTGCAAAAATTTTACAATTTGGGCCAAAATTGTCAAAGTTGCGAAAAAGAAGGGCTATTACCGAGAAAACTGCAATTTCAGGGACTAAAACTGTTTTCATTGAAAAATATGCTGAAAAATATCAATTTCAATAATTTTTGGTGTTAAAATGTCAAGAAAAATGATTTAAGGATCAAACCGGAAAGTTATTTAATTAAAGGGTTGAAAAAGTAAATTTTACAAACAATGAGGGGCTGAAAACAGAAAACTTCCAAGGCTAATTCAATACACGCAATTTGATCAAATGATGGCACCGCGACTATCGACGAAATACAATACACAACAATACCAAAAGTCGTTGTTAAACGAATTGGTTCGGTCTCGAACCAATAAAAATCCGAAACTACTAACACGACGACACTACGATTCATACAAGTAACGTTTGGGAATTCAATATACATGCGAGTGTGCACAGACGTCTACGCACCATCTTTGGGCCCCAAAAGTGTAAAATCTTGTTTGTTGGGCCTAGCTAGCCCAATGACCTGATCTTAAGGCCCGAAGACCTCTATCTTACGAAGTGTTGGGTTTTACCGATCTAACACAACGTAAAAGGACTTTCAATGGCTTGTATACTACTGGTCCCCAAGGGTCCTTTGGTATTGCTAGTAAAGTCGACATTTCATGCGAGGCGGATCTGGGACCCCTCGTACATTTTTTTTATCCCCAACCGGTTAATGGAGTCATCGAGGCCTTCGTGTCCTCTTTCTCTTCGGATGTGGGACTACACGTAGTCAGGGCGGTTGGATAACGTGATTAGTACGGACGACGCCTACGGGATCGTTAGTATAGCTATAAACTGGTCGTTTGTGTAATGCGTGTTTGTAGCAATTAATCATGCTAAAAAATAATCCAACGTCGCCTGGGACTAACACTACACGCTATGCAATGGTTTCAATGTGACTTCATGGAATTCAAGGAATTAGGAAAACATCGGGTTTTCCTAGGGTTTTTCAATACATATAGATTCGAAATGCATACAACTTTAACGAACAATTGTTTTACAAGTATAGAAACAAACAAGCATACCTATGGATCTTCACAAACGTTTTCAAAGGCTTTACTTTTCAGAAAATATCGGATTTTCTGGTGGTTTTCAAACGATACGAAACATTGTTTTTTTTTTCAAATACCGCTTATGAACTCACCAACATTTCACATGTTGACGTTTTTCAAAATACTTGTATTCTCAGGGAACCAGTGAATCAAAGGAAATCATATTCAGTGATGGCTTGCAGTTTATTTATGTACGGATCGTACAATTTATTTTTGGGAATGTAATGTTTAAACCATATACTTCGTGTAAACTCTACTGGTTGTACTACATTAATGCATGGTGACGAATGTTGTTACGTTTCATATATATTCAATGTTATGGTATTCAATTGAGTCACGACAGCCCCCGAACGTTTCCGCCGCCTGGTTCGGGGGTGTGACAGGTTGGTATCAGAGCTTTGTTTATAGTGAACTAGCATGTCGAGCCACACATTGATATGCAACTATAAACCAAAAAGAGGGACTAACATAACTCTGAACAAAAAAAGTAAATAAAAAACACTTGCTTGCATTAGGAATAAGGACCTAACGCCGAATCAAACACAATAATGTTGGTATCTCGGTTAATTCGGGACTGTTCTTAGTGATACCAAGGAGTGAATGTAGACTGATCAACTACATTCTCTCCAAAGTAAAACTAACACACGTCTTGATGAGATCGGGATAGCTAGGGAACCTAAAACTATACCCTTTATCACCAAAAAAAGAACGCTTGTTTAGTCCGTACAATAGTCATAGCATCCTAGGAATAATGTTAGCGTATTTACATACTCGCGCAGACAGCATGGCTGGTTTTCATCACCCTGGAGACCCCTATTTCCCTAACCAGGGAGACAACGGGTGGCTAGAGGAGGAGGAGCCTGAGGGAGAGCAGCAGGGTATCCAGTTTCATCAGGCCCTAGTGGCTCACGGGATGCTTGAGGGTGAACCGGGAGAGAATCCAGGGGAAGCACACGACGTCGGACCCGACGCATACGTAGAAACTGACTATGAATTTGGAGAGATCGACGACGACGACGAGGAAGGTCAGGTCGGGGACCAGGACCCCGTCCCGCCGTATGAGGACGTGACACAACCCGATCACCCCGCTCCACCAGTGAACCCCCCAAGAGAGAACCGTTCCCTCGAAGTTGAGGTCGCCGCACTGCGACAACAGCTGTATGCTATGGAAGCTCGGGCAGTGCGAGCAGAGCATGAGAGGGATGAGGTTATTGGAGACATGACAGAGATGGCGCAGTTACTGGCGCAACATTTCGGCATGTGACTTCAGCACCACCTCCAGACGCAGCTCATCGTGGTTAAGGGATAGACTTATCGTAGTAGGTCATTAGGAACTATGCTATGTACTCTGGCTCTATGTTTAAGTGACTACACTACTCATGGAGCCATTATGCTGTCGGATTAGTGTCACTTATGTATGCTCTTACGAGCAAATTTTCTTGTATTAAATGCGGATAATATTAATGAACTTTTGTGTGTTTTGCTATGATATTACCAATTGTTATGCGTTGAGACGTTATGATTGTATGCCCGATGGTAGCAATGTCTAAGTTCGTACCATACACCTAGTTAGTAGGATCACAACCTCACAGAAACCACATATACTCAACATCTTTCCGTTTCATGACAGAAAGATGCCTCGCCGAGCTACTCGCGGAAATCCCGAACCAACCCCGCCCGAAGTTGACACCACTGCTTTCCAGGCAGCCGTGTCTGCTGCGGTCACAGCAGCTATGGCACAACTTCACCGAGGGAACAACGGAGGAGGCAACGGGCAAGGATCCGGAAGTTCGAACAATGGGACGAATCAAGGACCCACTAAAACGTGCACCTACAAGGACTTCACAGACGCTAAACCACGAACTTTCAACGGCATTGGAGGAGTGATCACTCTGAAGCGATGGATCGAGAAGGTAGAGTCGGTATTCGAGATATGCGATTGCCCCGAGCAGATGAAGGTGAAGTTCGCGGCCTGCACTTTTGTGGACCAAGCACTCACTTGGTGGAACGGACACGTGGAAGCTATGACGCTCCCTGTCGCCAACTCTATCCCATGGGCAGAAATGAAAGAAATGTTAATGGCTGAGTACTGCCCCCGAGGCGAAATACAGAAGATGGAGCAAGAGTTATGGAATCTCACTGTGCAGAATGCGAACATCGATGCCTACATATCGAGATTTAGCGAACTATCTCTGCTGTGCCCGGGTATGATCACATCCGAAGGAAAGAAGATTGAGCGATTCATCTGGGGACTGACACCTCCCATTCAAGGGAATGTGATAGCTGCGAACCCTGCAACATTTGACAGTGCGAAGAGATTGGCGAAGAGGTTGTATGATCATAACAACAAAAAGGGCGAGAAGCTAGTGGAGGCTGAGAAGAAAAAGGAGGGTGATGGCAAGAAAGGGAGGAACAACAAGAGAAAGGGGCGCCAGGGCCCCGAGACCTCTAAAAAGCAGCAGACAGTGGCAGTTAACGCTGTCACCGTACCGGTTCCAGCCACACCACATGCTCCAGCCTCAGCTGCTTCAAATGCTTCAAGACCCTATTCCGGTAATTTTCCCAAGTGCAACAAGTGCGGTTTCCATCACCATGGAGAATGCAAGGAGTTCCATTGCACCAGTTGCAACCGAAGGGGACACACTGCAAGGTTCTGCAGGACTTATCCTCCCCAGAATCAAAATCAGGGAAACAACCACAACAACAACAACCACCGCAATAACAACAACACCAATGCCGGCGGCAACAATGCAGGGCCTAGCCACACCTGCTTCGGGTGTGGAAGGACGGGGCATTTCCGCCGAGATTGCCCTAACAACAACAATTCAGGAAACAGAGGAGCAGGAAGGATGCTGACTATGGGTCAGAGTGATGCAGTTCAGGACCCCGCAGTTGTGACCGGTACGTTTCTCCTAAACCACACTTATGCATGCATCTTATTTGACACCGGAGCGGAGCGAAGTTTCGTAAGCGAGAAGTTTAAAAATTTATTAAAACAACAACCCCAGAAGCTAAATGAAACCTATACGGTGGAAATGGCCAATGGGAAAACCGAATCCACTGGGGAGATCTACATCGGATGTACCCTAACCCTTAACCAACACGTTTTTCGAATAGACCTAATGCCAGTATCAATTAGGAGTTTCGATGTGATTATCGGCATGGATTGGAAAAAGCCCCCACCATGCTGAGATTATGTGCCACGAGAAGGCCGTTCGCCTTCGTTTCCCAAATCACGAAAACCTAGTAATTTACGGAGACAAACTCAGTACGAATTTTCGTCTCATCTCGTGCATCAAAGCACAAAAACATCTGCGAAAGAACAATTTGGCGTTCTTGGCTCACATAGTGGACAAGACCAAAGAAGAAACTAACGTCCAAGATATTCCGGTAGCGTGTGAATTTCCAGACGTGTTTCCTGAAGATCTTCCAGGAGTACCCCCAGAGAGACAGGTTGAGTTCCGAATCGACCTCGTTCCAGGAGCAACTCCTCTCGCTAAATCACCATATCGGTTGGCTCCTGCC